>NW_004444084.1:1444862-1534757 GCF_000243295.1 Trichechus manatus latirostris
ATTAAAAAAAAAAAAAAAAAAATTAAATGAACTTTAATTAGGGGAGTGACACAGTAAAATTTGGATTTTAGAAAGATTACCCTAGTATAAATGAGGAAAACAAGCATTACGGGAATGAGATTACAGTCAGGGAGGTAAATAAGGAAGCTACTATCACAGTATTCTAGAAATGAATCAATGGAGACCTACAGGAGATTAAGAATAAGAAGTCTAACAATAGCAAACACGTCTACAGCACTTAAATGCATACGCACTCTTACACCTCACAACAACCTTCTGAGGTAGGTACAATTATTATTCCCATTTTAGACATTTAGAAATTGAGGTAGATAAAGATAAAGTGCCTTGCATTAAGAAGACACTATTATAATCCTGGATGTTTGAATTTACAATCTTAATATATTTTTATATGAACTATTAAATGATGGCCACATTTATAAATTCTCTTCCCTTCTCCATTTAATAATTAATTATCTATTACATACACCACTACTATGCCACTAACAAAATGATATGCTTTTCTTCAAATATGAGTGTGATACCAGTAATCCATTTTCTGCACAACTGTTGAAATTAAATTAAGCAATACATTGGATTTTCGATTTTGAAAACGTCAGAGGAATTTTCATTCGATTCAAGCTTATTATAGTGCCTAAACAAGGAGATAGCACTAAAACTGCTATTTAAAAAACTAGAAGCTACACTGGGCTTTTTAGTGTCTGGAAAAAAGATTCAGTTCACAATTAAAAAAATAAAGGATAAAGAAAAAAAGGAAAAATAAAAACAGTGTATTCACTGGAATTTCTTTTACACAATTAACAATAGGAACAGTTGACAAATTATCACTAACTCCTACACTAGCCAAGATTTACAACTTTGTACAATTAACTAACTAAAACTGCCTTAACAAACATATACATAAATTGAGAATTGTATTTCAGAAGAATAAAGACAGACTTCATGGTAAATAATTTAGTAACAGACCCCTTACCATTACACTTGAGAGGAAGTACAACACAGAAGATCAGTAGTTTGTGATAAAAGTTAAAAACGAATTCCAATTTAATCTTACTAAGACCTTTGTTTAGCTCCATGGATGAGTCATACATATTCTGCAGCTTTCAGGTTTCTTACCAGTACAGAGAAAGGACTTATAAAATGGCACCTGAGAAAACTAAGGACTTTCAGATCCAAGAGACTTATTTAATTGAGTAATTCCCTTCTTAAATATGAATCTCATTTTATGAATCTTTTCACTTTATATTTTCCCTTCTCAAAGATGATCTTATATTGCTTCCTCAGAATACATAACCTCGGTTTTTCAATTAAAAAAAATTACCCAATACTTGTTAAGAGGTTACACTAAGCTATAAAAAGTTGGCGAAAAAAAGAAGAAACCAGTTTCCTTCTGTTGAGTTCTTGCCGTGACAGCACTGTGTGCTAGATTATTTTTGGTTGTTATCCATATTGAGCTCATTGAATACAGAGACGAGGTACTATTCATTTTTCCTATCTATGGGGCCTGGCACGGTGTAGACAGCCCATGGCAGATGGCCAATAAATGTTTGCTGAATGTTTTTTTATCATATCATACAATTGCAAGCTTCCTTTTATCCAAGCTCTCTCTCTCCCAGTCTTTGTATATTCTGTAAAAAATAACGAGAGCTAAAAATACGGCGCTCATACATTCCAACTTGCCTACTGACGCATGCTGGTTCAGTGTTCATGCATAACTCTGTTTCTCTCTCAAAACTAATCTGGTTTGGATTACAAATTAGATGGTCATCCTAGTTATAGATTAAAAAAAAAAAGGCCATATTCATGGAATGATTTGAAACTAAGTGATTACTTTAGGGATTGAATCCTGACTTCATTAGCACCAAAGTTTAACTAAATTAACTCAGAATTAATAAAAAAACTGAGGATTCAAGTGAAGAAATGAGCATACTGGGTAACAGCCAAAAGATACAGCTGTTGTGATGAATAATATTGTGCACTGAAAAAATAAAGGTTCCTTGAGAAAAAAGGATCTGCTGATTGAAAATGACTATTGGTGGAGACTTGATAAATTCTATTCAAAATGTGTACACTTTAAAACAGGCATTTATTTAGTATTTGTCTTTCAAGATAAGTAACAGATTTGTACCAAAGCCAGCACAGTATACACGTATACCTGAATGCATTAAAAACATTTATAATGCTTAGCCTTGGGGAAGATGAAGGTAAGTTTATCATCAAATATGCTCAGGAAGTGAAATGATATTCTTTTAGGTTCCTTGAGATTTTAAGAATCTATAGATTTTACACATCGATTTCTATGACACATCATATTTAGGTGAATAGCATTTCGGTACACTTGTATGGATATATGCACATATGTAGACACGTTGTTACTGAGGTTAAAATAACTCGTATCAGCATCTTATCAGAGATTTTTAACTGAGCTCACATCAAAAGTCGAGTTACATGGGTACTAGGAGTTTGCATTAAAATGTGATCTATAAACATTATAAAGCTAATAATACTAAGTTTTGATTTCTATAATTTGCCACGCTAATCATGTTTAATGAACCATAACAATAAAACAAAATTAACATATTTATAAATTTGTGTATAAATTTTGTTATTTAAGCTAGAAATAACTACTAACGCAAAAGGGCATAATAATCTTTCAGCAGTAACTGTTCATCTTATCATGGTATAAGTGGTTAATTAATATAAATTAGAACATCATGAAACAATTACTGTGTCAGTCTCAACAATAATTTCTGGGCATTTAATGCAACTAATCATTCGACTGCTTCAGATGGAACGAAAAAACTTGGGTTCAGCCTATTATTTTGCTATACTTTTGATATCAAATTATAACAAATAGTTGCTGCTCAGTTGACTCAAATCAAGGTGCTATCAAATTAACAAGCTCTTAACTGAAATACAAAATAGATAAAACAATCTATTATCATAGACTTGGAGTGTTTATGTGCATGTGTGTTTAACAATCTTGTATATATATTCTTCCAAACTACATTAAAAGTTTTTAAATAACTCCTAAATTAACTATAACACATTCACTTTAGGCTCTAAATAGTATTTAAACTTTTGTAGTATGAAATCAAAATATAACGAAAAATTACTGACAGTATTTTCATCCTCAAAATCTGACTGGCCTAGCCCCATTACCTGATTTCCAGGCAACCAATGATCTTCTATTAAATTTTCTAGAATTATATATTAATTAAATCTGACATTACTGTTTTTACCTTCCTTATTTTACTATACATAATTATTTTGAGATTCATCCAGTGATGTGATGAAACCAGCTCCTAAAGGCCTGTGACAGCCGATTTGTAAAACTGTATGAATTATGCAAGTCAGTTATTATGTAAACAAATTACAATAATTTACAATTAATAATTTTTATTTAAAGTTAATAAATATTCAAACCTCATCACTTCCTAATTATTTTACAGCTTTTATTATTATCTATGAGTTTAAGATTATTTATGTCTATTATAGCTGTTTGATGGGACTACTATATTAATGGTGTGCTACCAGGCACCTCTTCCCAACTCTGCCTTCAGTGACTTTATGTTAATAATTGAAATAGGCCATGATAGAAGTACTTACAATACAGAAATCAACAAATGCTACAGACTTCAATTATCTGATGGATCTAAAAAGAGCTGCTGATTTTCAGTTTGTCAGCTTTTTTCTTGTAGTGAAAAGGGAAGTGATGACTTCCAAGCTCTTTAGTCAGACTAGAAACTGTTAAGTCCCCTACATTTTACTCTAGAAGTTTTCGTGGCACAAACAGTTAACATGCTCAGGTGCTAGCCAAAAGGTTGGAGGCTACTGATACCAAAACCAGGCAAAGACACTGCAAAAAAAGAGAAGTCTACAGACCAGTATCTCTCATGAATATAGATGCAAAAATTCTCAACAAAATTCTAGCCAGTAGAATTCAGCATCATATAAAAAAAAAACAATGCACCACGACCAAGTGGGATTCATACCAGGTGTCATGGATTGAATTACGTACCCCCAAAAATGTGTGCATCAATGTGGCTGGGCCATAATTCCAGGTATTGTGTGATTTCCCCATGTGCTGTAAATCCTGCTTCTATGATGTTAATGAGGGAGGATGGGCGGCAGTTGTGTTAGGGAGGCAGGACTCAATCTACAAGATTGGATCGTGTCTGGAGGCAATCTCTTGAGATATAAAAGAGAGAAGCAAGCAGAAAGACAAGGAGACCTCATACCACCAAGAAAGCAGCGCCAGGAGCAGAGCATGTCCTTTGGACCCGGGATCCCTGCGTGGAGAAGCTCCTAGTCCGGGGGAAGATTGATGAGAAGCCCGACCGAGAGAGAAAGGCTTCCCTGGAGCTGATGCCCTGAATTTGGACTTTTAGCCTACTTTACTGTGAGGAAATAAATTTCTCTTTGTTAAAGCCGTCCACTTGTGGTATTTCTGTTATAGCAGCACTAGATGACTAGGACAGAATTTGGTACCAAGAGAGTGGGGTGCTGCTCTAACAGATACCTAAAATGTGGAAGCGGTTTTGAAACTGTGAATGGATAGAGGAAAGGCAGCAGCAGAGGACCAGCAGCAGCAGCACCAGCAGACCAGCGCGAGATGGCACTGGAGCCGACCCACACACAGAGTGAGAGAGCTGAGTGCCTGTGTGCAGGAGACTTCCTGGTGGAGTGGGGTGCTTCCAGGCTCTTATTGGTGGAGCTAGGTTTGCCAACCCATGGAGTGAGGGAGCTCAAGCGAGCTGAGTGCCTGTGCGTAGGAGGCTTCCTGGCAGAGTGGGATGCCTCTGGGCACTTATCAGTGGAGCTACAGAGCTTTGGAATACTTGCCCCAGCAGGGCAGATGTGGGTGTGAGACCTGAGGAACCAAGAGGCCAAGAAACCAGGAAGCAGAAGCTGAAGAGACAAGGAACACAAGAAGCCAAGCTGCCTCAGTCTCAAAAGGTATAGCCACGACCTCTGGGGTTTCAAAGGGTGGAGCCATGGCCTCTGGTGTTTCTAAGGGTGGAGTCACCACTCAGATGGACTAGGAGAATGGGGCCGCCTAAAGCTGAGGGAGCAGAATTGCTGTCCCAGTAGGCCTGGAAGGCAGAGCTGAAGCCAGGGCCGAGGGATCTCCACTCTGAATCTGGAGAGTGTGGCCTATAGTCTGGAGGGATGGGCTATTGTGTAAACTGTCTCAGAGAACAGAGGATTATTTGCAAAGTCTTGAGGGCTAATGTAATGTGTTCTGTTGACTTGCTTGGTGCCTGTTATCCCTTGTTTTCCTCCAGTTTCTCCCATTTGTAATGGAAATGTCTAGCTTGTGCCTGTTCTGCCATTGTACCTTTGGAAGCAGATAACTTGTATTCTAGATTTCACAAATAAAGAGGAATTTTTGGATTTTGGACGTGGAGTTGACTTTTGCTATGATAAGATGGGATGAATACGTTTTGCATGTTGCAAGGATGTGATTTTTTGTGGGCCAAAGGGTGGAATATCATGGATTGAATTATTTCTCCCAAAAAATGTGTGTATCAGTTTGGCTGGGCCGTGATTCTCAGCATTGTGTGATTTTTCCCATGTGTTGTAAATCCTGCCTCTATGATGTTAATGAGGGAGTATGGGCGGCAGTTATGTTAGTGAGGCAGGACTCAATCTACAAGATTGGATCGTGTCTGGAGGCAATCTCTTGAGATATAAAAGAGAGAAGCAAGCAGAAAGACAAGGAGACCTCATACCACCAAGAAAGCAGTGCTGATACCACCGAGAAAGCAGCACCAGGAGCAGTGTGTGTCCTTTGGACCTGAGGTCCCTGCATGGAGAAGCTCCTAGTCCGGGGGAAGACTGATGAGAAGGCTGACGGAGAGCAAAAGCCTTCCCCTGGAGCTGATGCCCTGAATTTGAAACTGTGAATGGATAGAGGAGCGGCCTACTTTACTGTGAGGAAATAAATTTCTCTTCATTAAAGCCATCCACTTGTGGTATTTCTGTCAGAGCAGCCCTAGATGCCTAGGACACCAGGTATGCACGGATGGTTCAACATTAGAAAATCAATCAATGTAATCCACCACATAAATAAAAGAATCACATGATCATCTCAATTGATGCAGAAAAGGCATTCAATAAAGTCCAACACCTATTCCTAATAAAAAGTCAATAAAATAGAAATAGAATGGAAATTCCTTAACATAATAAAGGGCATCTATACCAAACCAACAGCTAACATCATTTGCAACAGAGAGAGGCTGAAAACATTCCCCCTAAGAACAGGAAAAGACAAGGATGCCCTTTATCACCACTCCAATTTAACACTGTGCTAGAAATGTTAGCTAGAGCAATAAGGCAAGAAAAACAAAAAAAGGACATCCAAATTGGTAAGGAAGAATTAAAACTATTCCTGTTTGTGGATGATGTGATACTAATCATAGAGAACCCTAAAGACTCCATAAGAAAACCACTGGAACTAATAGAAAGATTCTATTACAGTAGTAGGATACAAGATAAACATAAAAAAATCATTTGGATTCCTATATGCCAATAAAGGAAACCATAAAAAAGAAATCAGAAAAGCAATACTATTTATAATAGCACCCCCCCCCCCAAAAAAAAATACTTAGGAAGAAATCTAACCAGTGACGCAAAACACCTACACAAAGAAAACTACAAAACACTACTACAAGAAACTGAAAGAGACCTACAAAAATGGAAAAACATACCATGCTCATGGATAGGAAGACTCAACACTGTGAAAAATGTCAATTCTACTTAAAGCAATCTACAAATACAATGCAATCCCAATCCAAATACCAACAACATTCTTCAAAGAGATGGAAAAATTAATTATTAACTTTACATGGGAAGGAGAGAGGCCACGGATAAGTAAAGCATTATTAAAGAACAAGAACAGAGTAGGAGGACTCATACTATCTGACCTCAGAACCTACTGTACAGCTACGGTAGTCAAAACAGCCTGGTACTTTGGTGAATGGCATCTGGGGTCTTAAAAGCTTGTGAGCAGCCATCTAAGATACATCCATAGGTCCCATCCCACATGGAACAAAGGAGAATGAAGAAAACCAAACACACAAGAAAAACACTAGCCCAAAGGACTAAAGGGCCAAATGAACCAGAGACTCCACCAACCTGAGACCAGAAGAACTAGATGGTGCCCGGCTACCATTAGTGACCACCCTGTCAGGGAACACAACTGAGAGTCCTAAATAGAGCAGGTGGAAGATGTAAAACAGACCTCAAATTCATGTAAATGAGACCAGACTTAATGGTCTGAAAGAGACTGCAGGAACCCCCGAAACCTCTGCCCCAGGCACACTATTAATCCAGAACTGGAACCATTCCCAAAGCCCACTCTTCAGACAAATATTAGACAGGACTACAAACCAAAAAATAGTACATGTGAGGATTGTGCTTCTTAGCTCAATCAGATATACAAGACCAAATGGGCAGCTCACGTCCAAAAGCACGATAAGAAGGCAGGAAGGAACAGGAACTGGTGGAATGGACACAGGGAACCCTAGCTGGAAAGTGGGAGTGTGCTGTCATATTGTGGGGATTGCAATTAATATCACAAAGTAATATGTGTATAAATTTTTGAATGAGAAATTAACTTGAGCTATAAACTTTTGACTAAAGCACAATAAAAAGAAAGATTTAAAAGAAAAAAAATAGGCAAAGGATATGAACAGATGCTTCATCAAAGAAGACATTCAGGCAGCTAACAGACACACGAGGAAATGCTCATGATCATTAGTCATCAAAAAAAAAAAAAAAAATCCATTGCCATTGAGTCAATTCTGACTCATAATGTATCTATAGGACAGAGGAGAACTGCCCCATATGGTTTCCAAGAAGCAGCTGGTGGATTCAAACTGCCAAACTTTTGGTTAGCAGCTGAACACTTAACAACTGTACCAACAGGGCTCCTGACATGAACATTAAAAAAAAAAAAAAATTGTCATCGAGTCAGTTCTGACACATAGTAACCCTATGGACCAGAGTAGAACCACCCCACAGGTTTTCTAAGGAGCAGCTTGGTGGATTCAAACCGCTGACCCTTCTGGTTAGCAGCCAAGCTCTTAACCATTGCACCACTAAAATGCAAATCAAAACTATACTGAGATACCATCTCACCCCCACAATACTGACATTAATCCAAAAAACATAAAATAACAAATGTTGGAGAGGTCGCGGGGAGATTGGAACACTTTGGCACTGCTGTTGGGAATATAAAATGGTACAACTACTATGGAAAACGACATGGTTCCTCCCTAAAAAACTAGAAATAGACATACCATACGATCCAGCAATCCCACTACTGGGAATATATCCTAAAGAAATAAGAGCCCTCACATGAATAGACATATGCACACCCATGTTCACTGCAGCATTGTTCACAATAGCAAAAAGATGGAAACAACCTAAGCGCCCATCAACAGATGAATGGATAAACAAACTATGGTACATACACACAATGGAATACTACACAATGAGAAAGAACAATGATTAATCTTGGAAATATCTCACAACATGGATGAATCTGGGGGGCATTATGCTGAGTGAAATAAGTCAATCACAAAAGCACAAATACTGTATGAGACCTCTATTATAAAAACTCATGAAAAGGTTTACACACAGAAAGAAACGATCTTTGATGGTTACGAGGGAGGGGAGGTGTGCAGGGGAAAAACACTAACTAGATAGCAGATAAGTGGTGACTTTGGTGAAGGGTAAGACAGTACATAATACTGGAGAAGTCAGCACACCTTGACCAGGGAAAGTTCACAGAAGCTTCACAGACACATCCAAATGCTCTGAGAGAGCAAACTACTAGGCTGAGGGCTGGGGACCATGGTCTCAATGGACATACAGCTCAACTGGCATAAAATAATCTATAAAGAAAATGTTCCACATCTGAGTGCAGTGAGTAGCATCTGGGGTCTTAAGAGCTTGCTAGCAGCCATCTAAGATACATCTACTGGTCCCATCCCGGCTGGAGCAAAGGAGAATGAAGAAAACCAAAGACACAAGGGAAAGATTAGTCCAAATGACTAACGGACCACAACTACCAAAACCTTCACCTGAATGAGCTCAGAACAACTAGATGGTGCCCACTTGCCACCACTGACTGCTCTGGCAGAGATCACAATAGAAGGTCCTGGACAGACTGGGAGAAAAATGTAGAACAAAATTCAAACTCACAAAAAAAGAAAAGACTTACTGGTCTGACAGAAACATGAGAAACCCTGAGAATATGGCCCCCAGACACCCTTTTTACTCAATACTGAAGTCACCCCTGAAGTTCACCCTTCAGCCAAAGATTAGATAAGCCTATAAAACAAACAATAACACACGTAGTTCAACCATGTATACGAGACTAAATGGGCACACCAGCCCAAAAGCAAAGACAAGAATGTAGGATGGGACATGAAAACTGGACAAATGGAAACAGGGAACCCAAGGTCCAGAAGGGGAGAGTGTTGACACATTGCAGGGTTGGCAACCAAAGTCACAAAACAATTTGTGTATTAATTGTTTAATGAGAAACTAATTTGCTCTGTAAACTGTCATCTAATGCACAATTAAAAAAAAAAAAAGGATTGGAGGTTAGAGATCATCTAGAGGTGCCTCAGAAGAAAGGCCTGGCAATCTACTTATGAAAAATCAGCCATTGAAAACTGAATGAAGCACAGTTCTACTCTGACATACATGTAGTCACCATGAGTCGGAATCAGTTCAATGGCAACTGGTACTGGTACTTGCATGGTCAATTTGGGGACAATTTTTTAATATGTTTGGAGATACAAGTGTAGGTTGTTTTTTATTTTTTTTCTTTTGGTGTTTGGCTATCCAATTGTTACAGTATTGTTTGTTATAGAAATTCTTCTTTCTCTATTTAATTGCCTCATCATCTTTGGCAAAAATCACTTGATCATATATATGTGTGGATCTATTTCTATACTGTTAATTTTGTTCCACTGACCTATTATCTCTAACACTATGTCAATAATACACGGTTTTGACTGAAATATCTTTATGAGTCTTGAAATATGAAGAGTAAGACCTTCCACTTTAGTTTTCTTTTTAAAAAATTTTTAGGCTATACTAGGTCTTTTGCATTTTTATAACACACTAGAATTGACTTGTCGATCACTACAAAAAAATCCTGCAGGGGTTTTGATTGGGATTGTGTTGAATCTACAGATCAATTTAGAAAGGACTGACATCTTAACACTGAGTGTCCTGATCTATGAACATGGTACAGCTTTCTGTGCACCTTTTCATTTATTTGGGTTCTTTAATTTCACTCATCAGTGTTTTGGTGTTTTCAGTGTACAAAGGTTTTACACATCTTTTGTCAAATTTATCCCTAGATATTTCACTCTTTGATGTTTTTGCAAACGATTTTTTTTTAACTTCAATTTCCAATAGTTGGTTTCTGGAATATAGAAATACAATTAATTTTTTAAATGTATTTACCTCATATCGTTCAACCTTGCTGAACTCAAACCCTCTTATTAGTTCTATAGCTTTTTTGTAGATTCCATAAGACTTTGTATATAAATGATCATATTCTCTACAAATAAAGACAGGATTTCTTCTTCCTTTGAACCTGTATGTCTTTTGTTTATTTTTCTTGACTTGCTAAGACCTTCAATACAATGCTGAATAGAAATGGCAAAAGTGGACATAATGCCCATGTCTGATCTAGGTAAAGGCATTAAGTCTTTTACTATTAAGTATGTTAGCTGTAGCTTTTTCTGTAGATGCTTTTTATTTGTTTAAGCAGGTTCACTTCTAATCCTATTCTGTTAAAAGTTTTTATCATGATTGGATATTGACTTTGCCTAACGGTTCTTCCGTGTCTATTGAGACAACCATATGATTTTTGTTTATTAATCTATTAAAAGGGTAAAAACCATTGTTTATTTTTTGTATTTGTTGAGCATACAGCAGAACATATGCCAATTCAATTTCTACACGTACACTAAGTGACACTGATTACACTCTTCAAATTGTGCAATCATTCTCATCCTCCATTTCTGAATTGTTCCTGCCCCATTAACATAAACTCACTGTCCCCTAAGTTTCCTATGTAATCTTTCTAGTTGCTGTTGTCAGTTTGATCCCATACAGACAGTTCTTAAAAGAGCACAAAGCTCAAGGCAGACATTCCTTTACTAGTTAAGCTAAACTACTGTCATTGATTGGTTTTTGAATGTTAACCCAAACTTGTATTCTAGGAATAAATCTTACTTGGTCATGATGCATTATCGATTTTATATTTTGCTGGACTCAATTTGCTAATACCTTGTTAAGTATAGCATCTTTATCCATCATGAAAACTGACCTGTAGTTTTGTTTTACTATAATGTCTTTGTTACGTTTTGGTTTCAGGCAATGCTGGACTCACTGAAAATGTCAGCAAGTATCTACCTCTTCTATTTACTGGGAAGAGTTAATATAGAGTTGGTATTATATCTTCTTTAAATGTGTGTTAGAATTCACTAGTGTATTCTAGGAGCTCCTTCTATGGAAAAGTTTTAAACAATAAATCCAATTTCTTTAATAAATATAGGCCTCTTAGGTTATCTGTTTCTTCTTGAGTGAACGTTGGTAGTTTGTGTCTATAAGAAATCAGTACATTTTATCTATATTGTTGAATTTATGAGCATAATGTTTTTAATAATATTCTCTTATTACCCTTTTAATACCTGTGGAAGATGTAGCAATATCCCCTTTCTTATTGCTGATTTAGGTAATTTCTGACTTTCTATTTCCTAATATGTCTTTCAGATTAGCTGAGTAAAGCTTATGTTTCTATTATGTCCTATATTGGCTCATTATTATTATTTTATTTTTTCATTGGTTGCTTTAGGGTTTATACTACATACTTTAACTTATAACAGCCTACCCTTAAGTAATACTAATACAACTTTATGTATAATATAAAAAACTTACAACATTGTATTCCCATATTCATTTGCTAAATGAATGAAAAAGGACAAGAAGAAGAACAAGTTCTGGAGTAAAAACTTCTGCTAAACATGTTGAAGAGAGAAAGTATATTCTATTATCTTGGCATGATGACAGTACTTAGGGATACTGAAAGAGAATTCCAAGAGACAAGAGATTCTGGGTATATGTAGACCCCTTTACATAGATCAATAAAAAAGATCAATAAAAATTAATTTCCATTTATAAGAGAACAAATAATCCTAGAAGTTGGTCTATATGAAGAAGAACACACCATCAGGATTGGAGGAAGACTCATTAACAACCTGCGATATGCAAATGACACAATCTTGCTTGCTGAAACGGAAGAGGACTTGAAGCACTTATGGATGAAGACCAAAGACTACAGCCTTCGGTATGGATTACGCCACAACATAAAGAAAACAAAAATCCTCACAATTGGATCAGCAGGTAACATCATGATAAACAGAGAAAATATTGACGTTGTCAAGGATTGCATTTACTTGAATTCATAAACAACACTCATAGAAGCAGTAGTCAAGAAATCAAACGATGTATTGCATTGGGCAAATCTGCTGAAAAAGACCTCCTTAAAGTGTTGAAAAAGCAAAGATGTCACTTTGAGGACTAAGATGGGCCTGACCAAAGCCATGGTGTTTTCAATCACCTCATATGCATGCAAAAGCTGGACAATGAATAAAGAAGACTGAAGAAGAACTGACTCATTTGAATTATGGCAAATTATTAGCAAAGAATATTGAATATACCATAGACTGCCAGAAGAACAAACAAATTTGTCTTGGAAGAAATACAGCCAGAATACTCCTTAGAAGCAAAGATGGTAAGACTTTGTCTCACATACTCTGGACATGTTATCAGGAAGGACAAATCCCTGCAGGACATCACGCTTGGTAAAGTGTAGGGTCAGTGAAAAGAAGGACGACCCTCAACAAGATGGACTGACACAGTGACTTCAACAAAGCGCTCACAGCAACAATTGTAAGGATGGCGCAGGACCGCACAGTGTTTTGTTCTGTTGTACCTAGGGTCACTACGAGTTGGAATTGACTCAACAGCACCTACAACAACAACAACATGTGTATATAATCAAATTTTGATTATAAATGAAGCAACAGATGAGATAAAGGGAGGAGTTCTGCCCCAGTATTTGATAAGCCTTTGGAGATGAGTATGGGGAGTTCCATGCACACAAAGTTTATAAATGTCTTTTAAAGCAAAGTCTACTATTCAGCTGCCTGATCACATTAGCACAATATTCAATGAGAGATAATGTGGAAAGAACTATAACCTAGGAAGGACAGCATCAGAATTGCAGGGTGGGCTTTGATACTTTATCAGGATAGTAACTCCTTTCAGCTTTAGTTTTCTAAGAAAAACAAGGATAGATGAGAGTAGCAAATTGGATAATGGCTACAAAACGACTCTATAACAGGTAAAGCATTATGTAAATATAACCTATTACTTTATTCTAATGGAAAAATGCAAATTATTCAACACTAATGATTATCATTTGGCAAAATAATTCCGGGTATGATTTTTCTAAGCACTCATTTGCATGCAGGGGGATACATTTTAAAAAGGAGGGGCCTTTAAGAAAAGCTGGATCCCCAACCACCTAGAATGAACATTTTTTTCCCCTAAAGCCTTGAAGATCAATGGTGAGGTGGTTGTGGATGCTGACAAAATAGAATGGAGATCAGCAGAGAGGTGATGTGGCAGGTGGTACTGTCCTTTCTGATGGGAATTCTGACTACAAAAACAGTGGTTCCTGAACTTTAACATGCATCAGAACCACCTCATGGACTCGAAAAAACACATATTGTGGGTAATACACCTAGAGATCCTAGTTCCATAGGTCTGGGATGGTGTCCAAAAATTCGTACTTCTGACAAGTGTTCTGATGATGCTGATGCTATTCATCTGGAAACCATACTTTGAAAAGCACTGCTATAAAGAAAAGCTATAGCAGAGAGAGGAGTTAAGGGAAAAACTGGTCTAGCAGAGAAGATCTTAATACTTAGACATCCTAAAATTATATAATAACCTTTTTTTGCGTATACATATGTGCATTTAAAAGAGTGCATCACTTTCCTTCAATTTTCAAAGGTGTCAATGAGCCAAAAAAATTAAAAATCAGTTGTTTAGAAATTTATTTTGAAAGGACTTAAGATCTACCAACAATTTTGCTATATCATTGAGAGTACCTGGATTAAAAAATAAAAAAGCCATTTAACGTCACTACCCAGTATATTAGGATAATTTGAAACATACAGCCAGTATATATATTGGATTTATAAGAGGTACCATTAAAATAATTTTCTTTTAAAAAGAAATACAACCCACATTGCTTTAGTGATTATTCAGCAAGAAAGATGAAGAAATCTGATGTTTTATCTTTTCATGTTACAATTTAAATCCTATGTCCTGACATTTAAAAGAAGACTAACCACATTTTATAATATTATTTCTTAAACAAACTATAAGTATTGTGACTTTTTAGAAGACAAAAAGTTTCAGCAGATCACCAGAAACTATCAAAGAAATAAAAGAGTTACAATTCTTCCTCGGAAAATTCCTACTCCATGTCAGAAACAGTAAAGAAAATGTCAAGTACTGAAATATTTCCTAAATCACATTAAATCATATCACATAATACAGAACATATCACATTCAAATGTAATAAAAAATTAAATTTTTATTCTGAAATAAATGGAATAGTACTGAATTCTCAATCTTTGTTAAAATCCACTAGAAAGTACATGTCAGAAAGTATTGTATTGATATTGTCTTAGTGAAGAAGCCCTAGTGGTGCAGTGGTTAAGCGCTTGACTGCCAACCTAAAGGTCGGTGGTTCAAACTCACCAGCTGCTCCATGGGAGAAATATTTGGCAGTCTGCTTCTATAGAGATTACAGTCTTTGAAACTCTATGGGGCAGTTCTACTCTGTCCTACTAGAGGGTCGCTATGAATCAGCATCAACTCCACAGCAATGGGTTTTATGTGTTAGTGAAAGGCAGCCTAATTTCATTTGAGTTTCACCCGATACTCTGAACTATTTCCAAAGACACTGTGATATAATTTAAATGTGCTTTGTGAAACACATTTTTCATTCTTTGAGAAAATTTTAACAGAAACACATATTCATTTTCATGCAAATTATAAAATACTTCAAAGGTAGTCATATTTTCAGAGGCTTTATTTCTTAATTCAAAAGGTAATACAGAATACTTAATTCAATAAATTACATATTGAAATTGGCTGCATCTTATAAAAATACATTTTAATTAAGAAATAGGTCATCAAGTCCTATTGCTATGTCAAATAAGAAAATACTTAGCAGATCTTAATGGAGCAGGAAAGAGGAAAATATGTTATGAAGAATTAAAAATCTGTAACCCCTTTCTATAACACCATTCTTTTTGGTCTTAATCTAGGAAATCATTCTACATACTAAAACCCCTTTAGTTCTTTGTTTTCTTTCAATATGATCAAATGTACCCACATCATACTAAAATTATATAATATGGTTTAAAATTAAGTTATTCATTTTTTTCAAATGTTTATGCCAAAGGTCATCTAGGTCATTAACAGCAGAAACAAAATAAGAAATTCAGTTTGCCTATTACCCTTCTTGTTTTTTGTTGTTAATAACAACCTAGAACCCTCTTGAACTACCCTAGTCTAGGTCCTAATCACCTCTTACCTAGATGAATAAACAGTAACCAGCATGATATTCCTACTTCTATAAACTAATTTTAAACAGTATTACACATGAGGTTGCCATGAGTCGGGGATGGACTCCACAGCAGCTAACAACTACCAGACTAATGTTCCAGAAGTTGTCCTTTTCATAATGAAATTCTCCTAAAGTAACAATAACAAAATAACTAATGTTTATAGAGTACTTGTCATATGGCAAGCGCTTTTCCCATATGATTTAATTTAATCTCACAATAATCTCGTGATTTAGGTACCATTATTATACTCATTTTACAAATGAGAAAACCAAAGTTTAGAGAGGTTTAAGTGATCTGCTCAAGGTCACACAGCTACTTAGTGGCAGAACTAGGATTCAAACAGGCAGACTAATACCAGAGGCCACATTCTTAGCCATTTTGCTATATTATTCCTACATAAAATTGTTCTTATTGCCTACACTATTTTATCCGGTTCCTTAATTTTACTATTGTTCATTCTATGCCAATCCTATTGGACTTAACCATGCTCTTCAACACAAGTCATGTTCTTATATCACTGATATTCTCCTGTTCTTAATTCAACAATATTTAGTCTATATTATACATTTGGCCCTTATACAGCATATAGTTGGATTTTGAAAGAAAAGAACTTTCAAGAGTAATTATCTTTTAATAAATAAATTTAAATCATTTACATTTATTACAGCAATCAGATCTGCCTGGGTTCAAATCCCAACTCTGCAACTATTCACTGGGTGACTCTGGTTAAGTTATTTAACACTCTTCTGCCTCAGGTTCCTCACAGTAAAATGGGAATAATATTAGTACCACCTCATAGTGTTATTGTGATGATTAAATGAGTTAATTGATATAAAATTATTAGAAAGTTCTTAGAACCTTTTTCACTGGTTTCTTCACTGTGCCAAGATTCTTTCATGAGTGAAAAAAATATATATATATCTACCTCAAATTAAAAACAAATTAGTCACAATTTGCAGTACAATACAGTGCTACAGTATTTTGATAATCACAGATGACTGAGATAGTAAACTATAGTTCAGTAAACAATACAAAAGTGAAATCATTTTTCAAGGTTGAGGAAAAGGGAACATAAGGATGTTAGAGAAGTTCTTTTTGTATATGTAAATAAGAAATGTATATCTCCTTTATATAAGTAAGATGTAGAAAGTTCAAGGAAGGCTATCATTTTTATCAGACACTGAGGACTTTTAGGTTGACTATCAGAGGTTCCTCTATATTGAAGGTAAAGAACAGGAAAAAAAGAAAACTCTTAATTCCTATAGTAAAATATTTTCCAGATACCAAGTTCTATAAGGTTTCTATTTTCCAACTAGCTAAACTGAATCTACACAAAATACTCCATATTTTTTATTTCTATCCAATATATCTGAAATACATATGCTTTACAATCATTGTAAATGGCTTAATTATTAAGCAATATAAATGTTTATCTCTTACTTGCTAAAAGCACCCTGATTTTCCATTGAGTAACCATCATCTTCTGAGTCTCAGTACATGCATTACAAATGGAGTGATTCCATCACCAGCTGCTGGTATCAGCATTTGGCTGAAAGTCTAGACAAACAGAGCTTTGCACACCCTGTTCACAGAAGTAGTATAGGAATAGGTACAAGACGTAGTCAATTGGTTTCAATCAAAGCTAATCACAAGATTTTGCTTGAGTTACCAGAAAACAGTGTTCACCTTTCTGTTGGACTTGAAGCTTAGAAGATGCTAGGTTATACCACGTATAGAGGACCTGCCCCAAAGTGAAGCCAACATAGAAGAAAGCATAGGAATTAGATAGACAGACAGATAGATAGTGCCATGGATTGAACTGTGTCCCCCAAAATATCTGTCAACTTTGCTAGACAATGATTCTCAGTATTGTGTGATTGTCCACCATTTTGTCATTTGATGTGGTTTTCCTATGTGTTGTAAATCCTGTCTCTATGACGTTGATGAGATGGATTAATGGCAGTTATGTTAATGGGGCAGGACTCAATCTACAAGATTTATGTCTTAAACCAATCTCTTTTGAGTTATAAAAGAGAGAAGCGAGCAGAAAGACAGGGGGACCGCATACCACTAAGACAGCAGTGCTAGGAGCAGAGCGCATCCTTTGGACCGAGGGTCCCTGAGCCTGAGAAACTCCTAGACCAGGGAAGATTGATGACAAGAACCTTCCCCCAGAGCCTTACCCTGGAGCTGGCACCTTGAATTTGGACTTCTAGCCTACCAGATTGTGAGAGAATAAATTTCTCTTTGTTCAAGCCATCTGCTTGCAGTATTTCTGCAATAGCTGCGCTAGATAACCAAGATGACAGACAGATTAGATAGATATACACAGACAGACAGAGAGAGAGATAGACAGACAGAGACAGATAGGTAAAAAACCAAAACCAAACCCATTGCCATCGGGTCGATTCTGACTCATAGTGACCATACAGGACAGAGTAGAAATGCCCCATAGGGATTCCAAGGAGCAGCTGGTGGATTCGACCTACTAACCTTTTGGTTAGTAGCCAAGTTCTTAAGCACTGTGCCACCAGGGCTCTAGACAGATAGACAGACCAAGAAAAGCCATTCAGGTCCTGAAAGCAATTTTAAGTCCTACATCAAGCTGACTTAATGCTAGCTACCCTTGAACTCTTCAGTTACATCAGCCGGTTAATTCCTATACGGCTTAAGCCAGTTTGACTTGTGTTTTTTGATACTATTAAGACTCCTGACAAATGTATACATGATAGAAGAATCATTTATAATAGTAAAATATAAACATATATGGTTAAATTGGCTTACCTTTTGGTTTAATAAAGCACTTGCCAATTTTTGTACTTCTGAACTCAATAATGTAGTTCCTCTGATGACTTTGCTGAGAGCGGCAAGTGACTGATGAACACTTTGTACTAAACGAATGGCATTGAATTGTTCAAGAACGATGAATGATAATACTGGAGATCCTTGTCGATCATTAGGAGGAGACACTTTGTGATGAATCAGGTTTGAATTCTAGAAGAAGAATATGTCATATCACATTTACTGAAAAGTAACACAAATTATTGATATATTAAAACACCTCAAATGTTATTTAAATGTTTTGTTGTTCTATTCTGAAGCTGTTTTGAAATTCTCTTGTGTTCTGAATGGTCAAATTTAATATACATGCAACAACACAGGAAGGGGACTCTGGAATTCACCAACATTTAAAGTGATGTGGGGGTTGGAATTGAGAGTACTGAAGAGGATACCATATTAAAAAGCAGTAGTCGATATGGTAGGAAAAAAAAAGTGGAAAAATGGCATCCCTAAGCCAAAGCAGCGAGCAGAACAGCTGTACTACCACTCTACCTCTACAAAGAGAGCAGAACAGATTGCTGCTTTGAAATTAAACGTGAATGAACATTTACTTCAATTTGAAAATTAGTTGATTGTGTAAGTAGAACACTACACTAAAGAGCTTGTGCTCAAAATCAGTGAATATTACATTTTGGTTACTTGTTGCTACATACATACTTGAACAGAGAATGTGATATATAGAATTTCTGGGGCTTCTCAAATTAATAAAAAAAATACAAGGAGTCTAATTGTTTTTAAACAGCTTATAGGGCTAAGAGGGGGAAAAATCACCTTCAGTAGTATTCTGGAAGTATCAAAGAATTATTAAGAGAAATTTGGGGAGTCCTGTTCTCTTACCTATTATCCTAATTTTATTTATATATTCTGCTTAGAATCCTAGTTTAGGATTCTTTCTCCTTGTTCTACTGGTTGTCACATTCATACAATCTATGAGAGCACTATCTCTTTTTTTCATCTATTTAGCATAATAAAGAATTTAATAATGTGATGATCTACCATGACACTGCCATTACAGATAATATATTCACTTTATTCTCCTCAGAAAATCATCATCAAATAAATTTTATTGGTATAAAATCATTTTGAAAGATAGATTTAGACTATGAGCTCAAGTTTAGGCATTTTATTCCTATTAGTGCTATGTTTAAATATTAAAGCTGCAGCAGTAATTTTTGAGACACAAATGTACAAACTTAAATAACTGATGATAAACTCAAATCGAGAGAAGAAATAAAGTCTAACTATTAACAAAAGTTAATTAAAATTCATACTCTCTACACTGAGACTGAATTAACTATCTGAACCAGAGAATGCAGTAAGTAATACTTAAAGAACACATCTCCAATCTGAATCATCTAAGTAATAAATTGAAATGAAATTTGGGTTACAGATCTTCCATGATTCTTTATATTAAAACAGCCTTTGTGGAAGTGAGTTAACATGTGGCATTTAAACATTTTTTAATCTTATACTATTCGAGATTAGCAAATAAAAATTTATTTTATTTGCAAGTAGATTTTGTGGATTTTAATCCATTCTGTTAAGTTGATGCGACAAATTTGCACTGTTACTATACAGAACAAGAACATTCAAACTTAACATCATTCAAGCAAGCATTTATTTATCTACAATCCAAACAGATAGGAAGCTAATGTACTGAACTTTTTAAAAGGCTGATTTAGAGGAGAGTAACGATAAAGAATGCCTAAAATTCATATGGAGTTCAAACAAGTACTATGGTGTAGAGATATGCACTAAGTGTAAAATACAGACTGGATTTCAAAGGCTTACTATGGACAAAGGATGTAAAGTATCACATTAATAATTTTTTTATATTGATTTCACGTTGAAATGCTAGTATTTTGGATATATCAGGTTAAATATATTATTAAAGTTAATTTAATCTGTTTCTTTGTACTTATTTAAACGTGGTTATAAGAAAATTTAAAATTACATATGTGGCTCTCATTTGTATCCCATGTTATATTCTACTGGACAATGCTAGTCTAACCAAAACCAAACAAAACCTATTGCGGTCGAGTCGATTCCTACTCACAGAGACCCTACAGGACAGAGTCGAACTGCCCCACAGGATTTCCAAAAAGCAGCTTGTGGATTCGAACAGCTGACTTTTTGGTTAGCAGCTGAGGTCTTAATCACTGTGCCACCAGGGTCCCAATGCTAGGCTAGAGGCTATCAAATAAAAATGCTATAAGTTTAGCAATAAGAAGAGAAGGAAAATTTGGCATAGAATAGGGCCTCAAGAAGTGTTTTATTAATGAACAAATGAAAAAAACGTGGAGGAAAAAAATGAAGGAGAATAAGGCAAACTGTAGTACGTAAGCTGTGATAAATTAACAAGTGAGAAAGTATAATATAAGCAAAACACAGTAAAGTATATTGTAATATACACTATAACAATCCATTTGTACAGGCTTTCACCAAATTCAAATAAAAATTAATGTAAAATAATTCTAACTGTAAACAGAAAATAGATATTTAACACATTCTAAATGGATTAAGAATACAGAAGTTTTAATACAGTAGTAACATATTGGATTTTGTGTTACATAATCTTAAAATTCAAAAAATACTAAAATTAATTATTACTTATAATTAAAATACAGCTAAAATCAGCGTATGAGTAAGTTACAACACTATAAAGTAGGATTTTTGGTGGCAGCCATATCTTTAGTCCATTGCTTATTAAAAGATACAACTGACTGAATCATGTGTACTTTTTAAGGATGGCTTTGACATTTTAAAGCTTATCTTGCATCAAAAAGTTAAGTTTATTCAGAGAAAATCATTATACGACCATAGACGTGCTGGCAGGAAAAGGTTATGGATATTTTTGAAACTTAACTACTAGACAAAGAAAATCTTTTTAGCAAGAGAAACTAGTCTAATTTGGTGCTATTCAGATGTGAAACCAAGATTGTTGTTCTTAAGTGACATACAGACTGGTTGCCATGAGTAGGAATCAACTCATTAAAATTAACAACAATAACAACCAACATTTCCTAAGTGGGTTATTATTTTAGACTTAAGTATAAGGATGAGGCATGGAATAGTGTTCTCTTTTTTTCTGTTTGTTTTTAACAGTTAGAGCTTTTAAAAATTGGTTCTGTCTCAGAATTTTTGTCACCAAGGGATATTCAAGCAATGGCTAGACTAGCAGTCAGAAGTGTTTTCTGTAAAGATCCAGACAATAAATATATTAGGCTTTGTAGGCCATAAGGACCCTGCCACACCTACTCTACTCTGCTCTTGCAGCACAAAAACAGCCACAGACAATATATAAACAAATGGACATGGCTGGAGTTCAATAAACTTGTATTTACAAAAACTGGAGCAGGCAGGATTTGGCAGATAAGCCGTATGTAGACTGCCAACCTCTCGGCTGGACCACCCAAGGTGTTATGAAACTTCATATTCTGGTCTAGACAAGATCAGAATCCTTTCCAAATCTGCAATGAAATGAAGTTAATGAGACGTAAAATGTAGTTTCTGTGCGTACATTTACCCATGGCTTATAAAACAGTAATCAATAAGTGGACAGAGATGCTGTTTTTTTCCCCCAATCATATTAGCATCTTTGTCTAAGATATATTTTCTATGATGAGGAAGATTAAGATATTAAATGACCCAACACACAGTTATTTCAAAAGCCAAAAGAAAATTATAAATAAAAACAAGGAGAGGCCCTCTAAGGCTTATGTATACATACACATACACACGTATGTTGTTGTTGTTGTGTGCTGTTGAGTTGATTCTGACTCATAGTGACTCTAACTGACAGAGTAGAACTGCCCCCATAGGGTTTCCTAGGCTGTAATCTTATGGCAGCAGATCACCAGATCTTTTCTCCCGCATACACACAAGTATCTATCCATCCATCCATCCATCTATCTAAATAACTGGGTCCTGGTGACATCTTTTTAAATTCCTGGTAATAATCTGTGACTGAAACCAGTTCAACATCTTTTCAGTTATATGAGCCATAAATTGCTCTTTTTACCTACACTAGTGTAAGTTGGGTTTTTCATCATTTGCATTCAAAAGAGTCCTAATTGATCGATGCAAGTTCTGTCCCAAGCACTCCCTATCAAAATGATTAAAAGTTTGACATAAATTATGTTTATCTAGAAGTAAACATCTGACAAGATTGTAGAAAGAAGAGGGTAGGGGACGGAATAAAAAAGAAAGAAAATAGTATTATGACTTTGGTTAGTTCAAAGTGGTAAAAGATCTATAGAATTTCTGGCAACTCAATTCCCAGGATAGCAGCTTTATTGCTTTCTTTTTATTATATCCAAAGCCAGTTATTAGTGGATAAACAAAGCTTAGATTTCTAAACCTATTCCTAGGTAACAACCATTCCTTCTTAAACAAAATCACCCAAACAGCCATGTTTTAATGTCCATTTAGCTCAGTTTAGCTGCAATTAAAGACAAATTACTTTATTGAGCAAGTAGAGCTCAACCAGGACAATTATTATTATCCCAAAATTGATTTAAATCAGAAGTGGTGAAGAGCTGAGACAGAAGGCAAAACTAGTGTGGACTAGCAGAGCAAGTAAACTTAAGGCTGGAAGATAGAGAAGGGGAATATTCTAAAAGATCGGATGCACTGAAATTGATGCTGCAAGCTATTATATCTTTCTAAAAGAAGAATTGAGAGGAAGCTATGGAGCACTAATACAAAATTGCTTCAGTCAGAAATATGTTATTTTCTATTTTTATATTCCTTAAGAATTTCATAATTTATATTTATAATACTATGCTATTAATAAACATCAAAACCAGTAGTTACCTCCCAAGAGAGACTTTTAACTTGGTCTATATTCTTTGAGTCTTTTATTCACGTATAATTTGGATATATAAAACAAAATGGTAATAAAATTAGAAAACTAGGCTGTTTCTAGAAATCATAGAAAATCTTAAATAACAAGCAGATTTGGAAAAAAAAGAGAACTTCTGGATTGAAAAAATACAATCATTAAAATGTAAAACTTTAATAGCAGATTAAATTTAGCTGAAGAGAGAATGAGTTAACTGGAAGACAAATCTGTAGAATTTATTCAGAAGGCATGACACAGAAGGAAAAAAAAGAATTGGAAAATATGAGAAAGAAGTTTCAACACGCGACGAACAGAGAGAAAAGGTGTAACATGTATCTCATCAGAGTTCCAGAAGAGACAGTAAGGCAGAGTCAATATTTAAAGCATAACTGATATTGCAAGTACTGATAAGTAACACTAATCAGAATTCAAGAAGCCCAATGAATCTTAAGAAAAGTTTTTAAAAAAATGATTGAAAGAATGAAAAGTAATCCACACTGAAACTCATCAAACTGCAGAACGCTAAGGCAAAGAGATCTTAAAAGCAGCAAGAAAGACATGACTGATCAAAGCAGCAAAAACTGACATCTTAGCAACAAATAGAAACCAGAAGGGAGTGGAATTATATCTTGCTAAATCTCCAATACAGTATGAGACAATAATAATCTAGATTTCTAGACCTTTTGAGAATGAAGGTGAGTTAAAGGCATTTTCACATAATTAATAACTCAGAGTTTACCCCTAAAAGGATCTACCTTAAAAAAATTCTAAAGACTGCACTTCAGGCAGAAGCAAAGTGACACCAAATGGAATGTCTGAAACGTAAGAAGGAATATAGAATAATGAAAATGATAAATATGGGGAAAATCCAAACAAACATTGAGTGTCAGCAAGAAAAAAGACTAAAATATACAACAATAACTGAATATAAATTTGAAGTTGGGTATAGTGTCCTAAACTCTTGAATTTTTTGAGGCAGATAAACCAAAAACCAAACCAGTTGCCATCAAGTCGATTCCAGTAATAGCGACCCTATAAGGCAGAGTAGGGCGGCCCCATAGGGTTTCCAAGGGTTTCCAAATTAGTGTAATTTTTATGGAAGCAGATTGCCATATCTTTCTCCTGCAGAGGGGATAGCAAATGGGTTCAAACTGCCAACTTTTCGGTTAGCAGCCAAGTGCTTAACCACTGTGCCACCAGGGTTATTGAAAGGTGGAAAATATACTGAATTTAACTTCATAAACTAAGTATGTACAATAAAACAGCTGGGATAATCACTAAAATAGTGGAAAAGAAGTGTATAATATAAACTAGGGGAGAGAAAAATGAAACAAAATAATCTGTTCAAAAGAAGACCAAAAAAACACTGAAAAAAAAGTAGGACAAATACAAAGCATAACATATGATAATATATATTATTAATCCAAATTAATATAAATAGACTAAAAGTTCCAGTTAAAAAGCAAAGGTTTTCAGGCTGGATAAAATAAACAAAATCCAGCTATAGACTCTTTTTCTTTTTTTAATATATAAAGCACAGCTATGGAGAAATCAAACCACATATTGCATTGGACAACTCTACTATAAAAGACCTCTTTAAAGTGTTAAAAAGCAAAGATGTCAGTTTGAGAACTAAAAGTGTGCCTGACCCAAGCCATGGTGTTTTCAATTGCCTCATATGCATGTGAAAGCTGGGTAATGAATAAGGAAGACTGAGGCAGAACTGATGCATTTGAATTACAGTATTAGTTAAGAATATTGAATATACCATGGATTGCCAGAAGAACAAACAGAATTATCTAGAAAGAAGTACAGCCAGAACACTCTTTAGAAGTGAGGATGGCAAGACTTCATCTCACGTACTTTCGACATGTCATCAGGAGGGACTAGTCACTGGAGAAGGATATCAGGCTTGGTAAAGTAGAGGGTCAGCAAAAAACAGGAAGACCCTCAACAAGACGGACTGACACAGTGGCTACAATAATGGGCTCAAACATAGCAATGAATGTGAGGATGGCTCAGGACCAGGCAGTGTTTCGTTCTGTTGTACACAGAGTAACTATGAGTCGGAAGCAACTCTACGGAACCTAACAACAAGACAGCTACAGAGTCTTTATAAGAGACGTTCATAAAAAATAAAAATTCATAAAGGTAAAAATATGAAATAAGATATATCTAGCCAATCATAACTAAAAGAAAGCTAATTCAGATTAGTATTATAAGAAAAAAATACAAGCTAAAATCAAATATATATGGTATATATTCAAATATATATTTGATTTTGAACAAACCATTTTTAAAAGTTTATCTAAAGGACATAATTTGTGCATAGAAGTGGATAATACCAGAATATACATACTTTTCAAACACAATATGAACCATTTAAAAAAAAAAAATGACCACAAACTGGGCCATAAAACAAGTCTTGAAATATTTCAAAAAATTAGTGTTGTAAATTCACATTCTCTGATCACAATGTAGTTATGATAGAAATCAATAATTAAAAGGTAGCTAGGAAAGTGATGTATTTTGAAAATTCAGAGACTTCGAAATGAAAAATCAACCATAGAAGACAAAATCATAATGGCATTTAGAAAATATTTAAAACTGAAAACCAAAACCCAAACCCACTGCTATCGAGTCGATTCTGGATAGAGTGGAACTGCCTCGTAGGGTTTCCAAGGCTATAATCTTTATGGAAGCAGACTGTCACATCCTTCCCCCCAGAGTGGCTGGTGGGTTCAAACCACTGACCTTTTGATTAGCAGCTGAGAGCTTTAACCACTGTGCCACCAGGGCTCCTATTTAAAACTGTACAAATATTTAAAACTGAAGATATAAATATCAAAATTTGTAGGATACAGCTAAAATAGTACTCAGTGAGAAATTTATAGCCTTCAGTACTTAAATTAAGAAAAAGAGGGTGGCAAAGCCACTGAATTAATCACCCAAATCAAGATGCAGAACATTAGAAAAAGAACAGAATAAAACCAAAGAAAGTACAAAAGAAAGAGCACACCCGATCATTGGATAGGAGGTATTATCTCTCACCTCCAAATCTAATCATTTTGATTATCCTTTTCCAAATTATTCCACTGCCATTAACATAAAGTCACTGCCCCCTCAGCTTCTCATCTAACCTTTCAAGATGATGTTGTCAATTTGTTCCCACACAGATAAATCTTTGACCGAGCTCAATGCCCAAGGCAGACATACTTTACTAATTAGGCTAAACGGTTGCTTGGTTCAAAGCTGACTTCCGGCAACAGTTTTGGTTTGAGGTTTAAAGATCATCTCAGGGCAATAGTGAAATTAAGCTATTCTGAACCTACAAGTTTAATTTAAAAGATACACAAACCTACTTACAAATCTGGACACAGAAATAATTCTAAAAAATTAGTTACTGGTTCAACTCTTGCTCAGAAAAAACCCATCCCCTGTTTTTCGCTTGACAAATTCTATCAGCCTAAAAGAGATTGTTTTATATGCACCTCTTATCATACGGGTAATTTATGTGAGAATTAATGGGAGTTCTGAAGCCATATAAAGTAAATGTAAATTGGTCAGAATGTCAGTAATTCTCAATAGTTTTCACCATCAACCAAGTATTACAAATTGCTGGTTGGCAGCTGGTGTGCAATAAAAATACTAAAGCATGAACTGACCTTTCAAATGTATACATGCAGAATATAAAATGAAATTAGGCTCTTTATGTATTATACTTTTGAATATTTTGTTTCTCAAATTGTTATTTTTCAAACACTATTTCACTACATATTCCACAAAAATATGAGATATTAAGTTATGCATCTGAATAATTTAATAGATGATATAATAATATATGACTTAGTCTTAACTTTCAAGCATGAAAGGTTAAATTAATAAAAGATCTTGAATATGAAGATGTCATAAGCAATACTAGAGGTTGTTACACCAAACTTTTAAAAATCTAGAAATTTTTAAAGAAATAACAAGAATGATAATTATGTTTAATCCATATAGAGTACACATTTTGAAGTGTTCACATCTGTTTTTTATAGACCCATACAATAACTCTGTGAAAACTGATTCTATTTTTGAAATGTCTTTTGACTCTTCTCTTACTCTATATCACACTATCATAATACTCAATAACGTCCCCGATCATATTGCTCTTAGAACATTACAACTTCCTCTTTACTGGTTTTCAGGCCTCTGCCGTCTTCTTTGGCTGCTAACCAAAAGGTCGGCAGTTCAAATCCACCAGCCGCTCCTTGGAAATCCTATGAGGCAGTTCTACTCTGTCCTATAGGGTTGCTATGAGTCAGAATTGACTTGACAGCAACAGACTTGGTTTGGGTGTTTTTTAGTGTCTTTTTAACCTAATCCACTGTTTATACCATCTTCAGTTTTGCCTTTATAAAAGACAGATCTTTTCACATCACCTTCTCACCCTCTTCTTATTACCTTTGTGGCCTCCACACTACCGACAAAATAAAGCCGAATCACTCCAGAACGTCATAAAGCCCTTCTATCCTGTTTCTAATAAACCTTTTTGCTCTTAAACCTCACCATGTACTCTGAGCATCCTTCATTCAGTCAGGCTAGAATAGCAAACATGGCATACTTTCCCCTCTCTCCATAATATCATTCCCTCTTTTTTGCCTAGAGAATTTCTTACTCACCATGTAACCTCCTTGACTTCCTGTCAGTAGAATTAACCAATTCCCTCATTGTGATAACCTGTACTATAGAACTTCCACATTTTTTTTGTATATTATATTGTTATCATCTTTTAGTAAATCACTAGCACCTAACATAATGCCTAGCATACAGCAGTACCTCGATAGATATTTGAGGAATTAATGAATGAATGAGTAAATGAACAAATGAATGCAGGTAAGAGGTATTATTTCTTTTTTACACATTAAAAAAAAAGATAGGAAGAACAAACTCAAAAGTGATCCAGTCAAGGTCTAGTAGTTACTAATGGGGAAAAATTAGGACCTGGTGACTCCCTAGTATTTACTTTTCATAAAAATTCACTTACGTTCAATATTTAAGTGTAATTATTCTTTTAAATTTAGCCCATAGTTAACTATAACCTGATAAAAATAATGATGAAAAACTCTTTTAAACAGGAATGTGGCATTCAGATCTTTCATTAGAAACATTTACGTGCATGAGTATTAAACCTCCAAAAAATAAAGGAATTCCTATTTATTCAAGTGCCATACCTTATGGAAACTATTACACGACTTATAAATTAACTACTATAAACATGCAAAGGGAAATGAGTGACAGCTAGGAAGGCTTCTGGAACTGTGGAGTTTTTACCTGGCCTTTGCTGGATTTGCGTAACAAGGGGATTACAGGAGAAGGAAATAGCATTTAGAAAGGCCTCACAGACAGAATTAACCATGGTTTGTTCATCTAACACAGACCTGCCTTAACACAGAAGAGACTTTGAAGGTTGGATATGGAGACATGTTGTAGAACAAAAGAACAAAATCAAAGATTTTATTTAGGAAAATCAATGTGATAATGATATGAAGGATGTTTTGGAGGAGGTAGACATTAGAAGAAAAGTTACATTTGAAATTTTCTGCAATAATCCATTAAAGAAAGAATACAAGTTCGAAGCATGGCAATAGTTGTGGGAAAGAAATGGAAGGAATAAACACACAAAACATTACAGCAGGATGAAGTGCTACATATTTGATAGATTAATTTGACTATCATGCATTTAATCTAATGATAACTTTTAAAATAATTAATATTTTACAAATAAAATCAATAAATTTTCTATAGAGTTAAATTGGAGTTAAAAAAGTTATGCTTGTTTCTGGACAAAATGGCAAACTGTCTCCTTTTTTTGAATTCTGTTTGGCAAAACAAGAGAATGTTGAACCCAGAAGCTGGCACAACAAAAATGGGAAACCTCTGGAAGACAGAAGTGTTTGAGTACTTGTAATCAGGAGGTTATGGTAACCCACAACTGAAGAGGGCTGGGTGCCATGGCTGGGACCAGGCTAGGGAGAGATCTGGGTTGTGTCTCTTCACCACTGTACACCATGTCATAACTTTAGAGGCGAAAAATAGCAGTATCAAGTGTCAGCCATAGGTAGCAGGATATCATCAGGTACATGGAGTACAGCTGTTATGGCAAACAGATTGAAATAGGTATTATGTAGACAGGTTGCCTCTTGGGATTCAGATCTTTCAGAGTGTCAAACAGAATGGATACAAAAACAACAAAAACAAAACACCTATGCATATTACAGTGAAATTTAAGGAGATCAGACATAGAATATTCTACAGGGAAAAAACACATCACTTACAAAGAAATAAGAATCAGATTAACAGTAAATTTCAGCAAAAATACAAATGAGTAATGTTTTCTAAGATTTCAAAGGAAAGAATTGGGAAGCTAAAAGTGGATTTGTAGCTACACTCAATATCAGCTAAACGTGAAGATGAAAATATAAAGACATTCTCAGAGGCAAAAATCCTCAGAAATGTTAATGTGCAAAGATTAACATTTTAAAATGTTTTGGAATTGGCTTAAAAGTAGAGGTTACTTCCTCTAAGCCAGACCCCTGATTCTTTTCATTTCAATGAGACACAAACTTAAGAATGCTGAGAAAACAGTTTAATAGAGTCACATGCTGTTTAATTCCCCCTTTAAAAACAATGCCCAAACTATATTAATTTGGTTTTAGCCCTCCACTTGACAGTAAAAACCTGAAGTATCTAAGCGGTCCTAGCCATCACAGTGGTCTGGCAATCTACCCCCGAGGTAGAGTCTCCCAAGGGCCTGGCCCATAAACCCATTTTGAGTTAAGTGAATTGATTTCTCCTTAAACAAATGGGAAAGCCTTTCTTTAAGTAGGGTGAGATAAGGCAGCCAGTCCTACAGTGAAAGAACTTGAAAGAGTGAACTTACATATATTATACTCACATGGAAAATGAAAATAGCAAAGTGACCTCTGGCATACCTATAAACAGTGTTCATAAATTTATCAACACCCTCTGTTTGTATGACGTGAAGGGACTTGGGAGTGGGGACAGGGCACGTGGGGCAGGATGAAGTTGAGTTAGAGATGTAGAAAGAATGTTTAGGATTACTGAAATCGACTATTATAAATATTTGGATCTTACTAACCAAAAAAACCCAAAAAAGTTTAAGTTTTAATGAACTGAGAAGAATTTCCTGAATTGCATGTGTCCATTTCGCAAAAAAAGAAGGGGAAAGAATTACCTCTATCCAGTGAAAATGTAACAAGTAGCCTCACATGCTACAAAAGCAACTGCTTCTCCAAGATATGGAGAAGAAGAAGTTCATTATTTGTGTTTCGTATATTCATACTGGGGTTAACTGCTGTGTGTAAGAATGTAAGAGATTAGTGTTATTTTTGTTTTAGATTTTTTAAGTGGAATTATATAACCAAATGACCACCAAAATAACCCCCAAAGACTTGCACAATAATCAAAAGAATTAAAAAATAAAACAACCTATGCTTATAGAATAAGAATATTACTTAAATTCTAGTTAATATTATATTCAGTCTGATCTCTGTTACACAATGTCACACTACTGAAGACAGTGTAGCAAATTATAAGTGTCAGAGAGAATAGAAACAAGATAAAATGCTAAACTCAACTAGACCTTCTCTAGATCTTGATTTTGCTACTTATCCAAAGATGAACTAATCATACTTCGTTTTGTATAATAAAAACAATAATAAAGCTAACATTTTTTGAGCGCCTTTTATGTAACAGGCACAATTACAACTACTTTATTTTATACTTGTGACAATTTTAGGAAGTAGCAGTATTCCTACACCACAAATTTCATTATTATCTTTTATAGTTTTTACTATTGTAAGAACAAAAAAATAAAACAAGCTATTGCTAACAACAACCTGGATTGCCAAAATATTAGCAAAAATTACCGTTAAAGTTATAGCTATAATTAAATAGTAAAATGGCTTTTTTACATTCAACTTTTTTCCTTTGATAAAGGCAACAACAATAACAAAGAAAAAACTAAGTTTCCATCTTATAAATAAGATATTAAGTGATCTGCTAAAAATGGGAGTAGGTCTCCAAGATATCTGACACACAAAACCAATATAAAATTTTTCACAGTAATACAGTAAAAATTGTTTAAGATTTCCTTTCAGTTTCTATTGATTTAGTGAAAAAATGATGACACTAACAAGTATTCTAAAAGTAAAAGCTACTGGAATCACAAAATACATTTAAAAAAAAAAACAAAACTCTAAGCCTGATAAAGCAGTATACATACATGAGCACTCACACACATACAAATGTATATAATGAAATATTGCACATTTTAGACAATAGAACAACACTAAAAGTAGTTAACATTTATTCAGAACTCAAATATCAATCATTAATTAAAAATAAGGATCATCTTTCTGGCTAGAGAAGTAATTCACTTTAAACAATTTTATTAATATTCAGTTAAAAACTCCCTTAAAGTTCAATTTAATTAGGATTCTAATGTGATCCATTATATTAAATGAAGTTACATTTCTCTATAGACTTATATTCTTTAATTAGGGCAAGCTCCTTTGCTAATTACATCTTTAAGATAAATACCAGAAAAATTATGCCACTCTTCTAGATTTATTGTTTATTTATCAAAGGGATATCAAATAGAGACTTTAGAGCAATTTTATCCTAATATTATCTTTAAAATCTGTATTATTAATAATACCTACTATTTAGTGAGCACTTACCATGGGCTAGGCACAGTTCTAAGAGCTTTACAAGTATTAACCAATTTAGTCCTTCAACAATATATTATTATTATTCACAGAGCAGGCAACTGCCCAGAGTTGCAAGTGAAGGTGGCAGAGCTGGGATTTTACTAGGCAGTATGGTTCCACACACCATGATTTTAACAACTACACTATACTGCATTAAAAATGAATGGTAAATAGAACTACCTTATGACCCAGCAATTCCACTCATAGGCATGAACCCAAAAGACTTGAAAGCCGAGACTCAAACAGACACTTGCACACTAATATTCACTGCAGCACTATTCACAATAGCCAAAAGGTGGAAACAACCTAAATGCCCATAAACAGATGAATGGATAAACAAAATGTTGTACATACATACAATGGAATACTACTTAGATAGTAAGAGAAATGAAGTCTTGACGCATGCTACAGTATAGATGGAGCTTGAAGACATTATCTGAGTAACATAAGTCAATCACAAAAGGACAAATATTCTATGACCTCATTTATATAAAAAGATAAGAAAAGGAAATGTACAGAAACCAAAGTTTATTAGTCGTTATCAGGGGTGGGAGGAAGGGAAAAAGGGGTGGTTATTGCTTATGGAGTACTGAATTTCAGTTTACAGTGATAAAAAAATCACATTGATTAAGGGTTGGGTTGCAACCAATTAATGTAATTGTTGTCAATAAGTTGTACACCTCTAAAAAGTTGAACTGGCAAAAGTTGTGTGATAGATACATTAACAACAATGACCAAAAAAAAAAAAAAGAAAGATTAGCTGCTGAGGCTGTTTAGGTTACAACCAAACACCTCATGGGATTTGGTTTCTTCATTTGGAGGTTTAGGGTCATGGTTTCATGCGACATCCTAGCTAATTGGCCTAATAACATGTTGTGTTTCTGTTTTACCTCCTAGTTTGTTACATTGCCTGAATGAACAACTGCCACCTTTGCCATGACACAAGAATAAACTGGATGGTGCCTGGCTACCACTACTGTACATTTTGATCAAAGATTCTATAGAAGAATCCTGATCAAAAGGGGGGAAATGAAGAACAGAATTTAAAATTCTCATGGTCTGGAGCTATGAAGGCTGGATGAACCTCTGAAACTATTGCCCTGAGATAATCTTTAAACCTTAAGCCAAAAATATCCCTGAAGTCTTAAAATCAAACATAGTTTAGCTTAACTAGTAAAGAATGTCTGCCTTGAGCACTGTGCTGTTTTAAGATTGATATATATGGGATCAAACTGACAATGGCAACTCGAAAGATTAGATAGGAAACTTAGGGGACAGTAAGTTTATGTTAATGGGGGAGGAACAACTCAGAACGGGGGGTGAGAATGCTTGCACAATTTGAAGAATGTAATCAATGTGAATTACACATGTAGAAACTGCTGAATAGGTATATGTTCTGCTGTGTATATCCCCAACAACAAAAATAAAATAAATTATAAAAACAAAAAAAAAGAATGGTAAAAAACATTTTCTCTCCTATTTAAAATAAAAGTTTTTATTATCTCACCTGTATGATTTTATAATAAATAAAACAATGGATTAAACTAAAAAGTACATGAAAAACCACATTTTTTTAATGAAAAAAAAAGTAGAACACTTTTTTTCTATTCTTAGTCATAAAACTTTCTCCCATGAGTTTTTGGGAGCCTTTGGCTGGGAAGAGACAAGGAAGGATATTCTCCTAGAGCCTTCAGGGAGAGTGTGGCCCTGCCAACACTTTAATTCTGACTTCTAGCCTCCAGAACTGGGAGAAAATAAATGTTTAAGCCACCAGTTCGTGGTACTTCATTACAACAGCCCTAGGAAACTAATATACTGGTAGGTCTCCTTTCCAAGTCACCCATAAACATACCCTAAATATACAGAGTTCCTCTAAACCTAATAGTTCTAATTAAGGAAAAAAGGGGGGTGGAGAGGGCAGATAAACTGAGTATAGAGAAAACTACTTTAAAATAACTAAAATACGCTACATTTTATCTCTGTCATGAAAAACAGTTTGAAAAAGTTTGTGAGAGCTACAGAAACACTAAGGTTTACTAAACAAGGTATATCAAAAAAGAACTTGGGACAAAATCAAGCAAAAACTTGGCAAGATGTCAGTATATTTAAATTAAATGTCTATTATATCATCTACAGAATAGATATAGAAAGACTAAATTGGAACAAGGATACCTAGCAGTGTTGTAGCACCCTATTTGGTTTAGTAAGTAAAAGAAAAAAAAACAAAAGATCAGGAAGTTTAAACTTGATTGTTTGAACAGCATTCAAATAAGACATTATGATCAGCTAAATGGAATAGCTCAAGCTATATCAATAGTTATAAAAGGTGAGAAGAACACTTCATATATCCTTCCTGAGCTAATAATTAAAAAAGAAACAAACAAACCAAAAAAACGTGTAATTGCTGACATGGTGGGAATTCTACGTAGTCAGTAGCAAGGACCAAAGAGCAAGGCAAAATTAAGCCATTAGAAGGTTTCACATTTACAGAAGCAGTAATATTACATTATCCTGAATCTCTGAAAGAAAATTCAGGGTTTTTAAAAATATATTTTAAGACAGGAAGTTTCCATATTTATCACCGATCCTTTGTTTCTGTTTTTTTGAATGTTTTAAAGAAGTTTGCTTAATTCTTCAGCATCTTCGACTATTTCCTCTACTGGATCATCCCCATTACCTACAAGCACTCCAGTACTTCCTACAAGCACTACAAAGCACTTCCACCGTTAAGAAGAAGACACCCTGGGTCCCATATACTGATCATCTTATTTTTCTGCTTTCTTCTATAGCACACTTATAGAAAGAGCTGCGTATACATACTGCCTTCACCTTCTTGCCTCATATTCACTCTACTTAGCCTTTCAAACCTAACCTCCAGTTCCCTTATTCCACCTAAACTTTTCTTGTTAAGGTCACCAAGGATTTCTATTCTGCAAATGCAGTGGTCATCTCTGCATTTTGCTCAACCTCTCACAAGTAATTTGATGCTTACTCCCATCGTTAATACTCTGGCCACTCCTTTCCTGACAGTAACTCTGATTTTTGGAATTCCTCAGGGCTCATTAGTGAGCTCTCTTTTCTCTCTCATTGTCTTCTCTCTCTCTTTCTAGCTGGCTGGCTCTCTTCTCTCTCTTTAGAAGATACAATGATTTCCCTTGACTTCAAATGCCCCCTAGATACTGACAATCCCCAAATGTACATAAACTAGCTCAAACATTTTTTTGAGTTCCACACGAGTATATCCAACTACCTATTAAATTAAACTCTTGGTCATCCCCTGGGGCATCACTGCCTACTCCACCCCTGCCCATGTAGAAACTTGTTATTCTCTCAGTGTTTCCTATTTCAGTAAATGGTGCCATCTCCACCCAGTCATTCAACCTAGAAAATCAACACATTCTTTTTATACTCCCACATCCAAATTCATGTTCAGGTTCTTTCAATAATACTTGCAGTATCTAACTTGAATGTACCCACTTCTTCACATCTGCTCTGCCACCATAGTCTGAATCACAATGAACTCTTACCTGGACTAATGCAAGATCCTCCTGACTATTCCCCTTACTTCCTATCTGACCTCACTCCAAACCTATTTCAACACAACAGCCATAAGCACTTCATTTCTTAAAGCTCTTCCAACAAGAATCTATCAACTTTATCATATTCCACTCTATTCCTTGTACTCTGTATATTCCAATCATACTGACTTCCTAACAGCTTTATTGAGTGTGTTAAACTCATTCACTTCTCAGAGATTTAGTGCATGCTGTGCCTTCTGCTTTTAATGGTCTTCCCCTCCGACTACATCTGGCTAGCTTCTTCTCATTGCTCACAACTCAGCTTCAATGTCACCTCTTAAGCAAGATACTCTTTAATTATCCAGTCTAAAATAGGCCTTCTCTCTCATCTTTTCTAATGGTTGGTAGCTGCTGCTGAGTTGTTTTCGACTCAAAGCAACCCATGTGACAGAGCAGAACTGCCCCAAAGGGTTTTCTTGGCTGCAATTTTTACAGAAGCAGATTGCCAGGTCTGTCTCCTGTGGAATCACTGGGTGGGTTCAAACCGTCAACCTTACGGATAGCAGCCAAGTGCTTAACAATTTGTGTCACCAGGGCTTCTTACTCTTTCTAAAAGAACCTGTCTTTTCCTTCCACAGCTTTCACAATAATTTATCACGACATACTTATTAGCTTGTTTACTTGTTTAATTTTTTTAATGTCTCTCTTATAAACTGACTGTAAACTTCACAGGGTAGGTACCATGATGCTTTTGTTCACAACAATCTCTGTATAGTTCCTAGCATAAAACCCCTGAAATACACTAACTGCTCCATTAAAATATTTTGAATGAATGACTGAATAACTACATAATTATATAAATAGTAAAGATAAATAATTTGCATTGGAATGGAACAATTGAAGTAATGGTCACGAATTATAAATCTTTATACCTTCAATAAAAATAAAATGATTAACAGAAAGCATTCACATATACCAGGCACTAGTATAAAAGCTTTACATATATTAACTCATTTAATCACCATGACATTCCTATGAAGTGAGTACTATCATTATCCCCATTTTACAGATAAGAGGACTGAGGCACAGAGATACTGAATAATTCTCTTATGTTACACAGCTAGTAAGTGCTAGAACTGAGATATGAACCCCAGCAGTCTGACTCTAGGAGTCCTTGGGTGGTACAAACAGTTAAGCGCTTGGCTACTAACTGAAAGGTTGGCAGTTCAAATCCACCCAGAGGTACCTTGGAAGAAAGGCCTGGTGATCTACTTCTGAAAGATCACAACCACTGAAAACCACATAGAGCCCAGTTCTACTCTGAAACACACAGGGTCGCCATGAGTCGGAATAGACACTACAGCAACTGGTTTGGTTTGGTTTGTAGTCTGCCTCTAGAAGCTATGTTCTTACCATGATGTTAGATCAGTGACGAACATTCAAAAGGCCCCTGGTGGCAAGCATAAGGACGATACACTCAGAATAAAGGTTGGCCATAACCAAGTGGGAGCCTTGGTGGCGCAGTGGTTAAGAGCTAAGGCTGATAACCAAAAGGCCAGCTGTTCAATTCCACCAGCTGCTCCTTGGAAACCCTAGGGGGCAGTTCTACGCTGTCCTATAGGTCGCTATGAGTCAGAATCAACTCACAGGCAATGGGTTTGGGTTTTTTTTTTTTTTTTGGTTACAACCAAGTGGGATGGCTGTAGGGGTGGAAACCAGCTGCATATCAGCCTTGGCTACACTGTTCAACAAATTTTCTTGACCCTTTTTACCAGAAGAGAAATAATAAAGTTATATTGGTTTCATTCCAGGGAATAAATCTCCATACCATAAGAATAAGAAACATAATACACTAATGGCTTTGGTTAGTAAGCAAGCAATTATTTTATGATCACAAAGATAAGTCAATTCCTGTTAATGAACTGCTTTTCCTTTGAACTCAGATTCCTTTCAAGACTTTCCCTTTAATGGTATTCACTGACTTTACAGCAAGAGGAGATAGAAGGTAGGAAGTGAGTAAAACATATGACAGGTATTGAAGATGACATAGCACATTACCAGGATAAGGCAAATTAACTGCTGACAGTGCTTCTTGAGCTTAGGCTCTCCTATTACCACTATTACTTCGATCTCTTTCAAGGATATTATATGTAGTCAGGGTAGACCAGTGCAAATTGTACCATTTTACCAACATGGGCAATTTTGGGATAAAACAGGAAAAAAACATAAAAAGAAAAAACAAAAAATCAGAAGAATATCCCACTACTTACCTGGTTTAGTTTCTTCCAGAGGTTGAGGACAGGAGAAAGCTCGTTAGACCAGATCTCTCTATCAAATTTGGAGCCAGCTGTTACTGACCTGCCCAAGATCCTCAACTGTGAAATAACCTGAATGAAGAAAATAATAAATAGCAATAGGAATAAACATAATTTTACCCAAACAGGGAGAAATAGCATAGGTATAAAACCAGTCATATTTCTTTACACAAATAAAGACCAAGTACATTAAAAACAGATTTTAATCCTGTACCTCTGTCCAGTTGGCTTCATATTTTAGTGATTTATCTAAGCAGTTAAAAAACAAAATAATTCTAAATTGAGAAAAAACATAATAAATTAATCTATTGTAATGGCTCTTGTCTGAAAAGCTGCTTCCTTACCCAGAAAGCTCTAATTATCTATTATCAATATTCTATTTGTATCTCCATTTGCTCATTTCCAAAATTCAGAATGTTTTTCAGATTGCCTGACTTAAACTCCATAATTTAAGAGTCGACAAATTAAATTGTTTTTAAAAAGAAGAAAATGACAAGAAAGTTAGTAAACAGTAAAAACTGTATAAAATGGTAAAGCAATTTTAATTAATTGTTGATTGATAAAAATTACTCATCAGTTTAAGTTTTAATGCTCTATATTAATTTTAATTGCCATTTCAATATTTCCTCTACAGTCAAGTCTCAGAAGAATTTCAGGTCATTTAGTTAAAGCTTCTCTCTCAGGGCCTATATATATGTGTGTGTGTGTGTGTGTGTGTGTGTGTGTATATACACACACAAATGTATATATGTATACACATTTGTGTATATATGTATACATTTGTGTATATATATACATTTGTGCATATATATGCACATTTGTACATATATATAAATTTGTACATATTTGTGTGTGTGTGTGTATATATATATATATATATATATACATATACACACAACCAGAAGCAAGAAAAACAATTATCCCCTATTTAGGACTTCCAGTTATGTAAAGTTATTGTTATTATCATCATCAACTGACTCATATTTTCTTTTCTAAAAAGTGTTTAATGGCTTCTCTTTCAAGAACATTAATTAACCTTCTGAATTATTAGCTAAGAATGATCCAGAATATTATCTCGTATGCTTCATGTTAGATTACAGATATCTATTGATTGTTCTTCACAAGTATTTCAACTGAATATTAGAATTGTGCTATCTCAGTTCTTATCTGACAAACAAAATAAATCTAAGAGAAAGACAGGCAGACGTCCTCTTAAACCAGTATTTTAAACCTCAACATTTGTGGCATGTTTACTTTTCTGATTTTACTTTTTGAGAGATATAAGCTGTTTTTCCTTTCTAACACATTCAGCTATATTTCACATATTGCTGGCTTCTTATATTAGTAAGGACCCCTGATGGTGCAGTGGTTAAGAGCTTGGCTACTAACCAAAATGTTGGCAGTTCGAATCCACCAGCTGCTCCTTGGAAATCCTATGGGGCAGTTCTAACTCATCCTATAGGGTTGCTACGAGTTAGAATTGACTTGAGGGCAGTGGGTTTGTTTTCTGTTGGGTTACATTTGTAAAGTTCATAATAAAACAAAGGCCATAAATCTTTTAGAATGAATGCACTAGTTAACTGTTAAATATCCACAATTATGTTATTAAATTCAAGTTATACTTAGGGCTTTTGACAAATTATCTAATTTAAAAAAAAATGTGATGATGTAGTGTTTCATTTTCTTTGTTTTTCGGATAAATTATTTTCATTTGCTCTTGCTGAACCCTACAATAGCATGTAATTTATCAGCTTTGATAGAACAAAAAACATCACTAGTTGGGAATCAGGACAAGTACTATTTTAACTCTGGTAACATGTGCTATCACTTATTTGTGGTTTAAACTTGCCAAATGACAAAAAACAAATAATACAAAGAGATTCCTGAAGAAAAAGGAGTTCAAATTTCTTTTATACATGATGTTAAAAACTATTTTAATTTTAAGAATAAAATGTTTACCAGCCTGAAAAGTTATGTTTTCTATCCTAGAAAATTAATCCTTGAGGTTTGCTTTCTTTTTTTAAAATATTTTATTGCGCTTTAGGTGAAAGTTTACACAGCAAATTAGTTTCCCACTCAATAACTCATACACAAATTGTTCCATGACAATGGCTGCAATTCCCACAATCTGTCAGCATTCTCCCCATTTCAACCCTGGGTTCCTCATTTCCATTCGTCTGGTTTCCCTGCCCCTTCCTGCCTTCTCATCGTTGCTTTTGGGCAAATGTTGCTCATTTGGCCTCACACAGTTGATTGCTCTAAGGAGCACATTCCTCACAAATGTTATTCTTTATTTTATAGGTCTGTCTATTATTTGTCTGAAAGGTGATCTCTGGGAGTGGCTTCAGTTCCAAGTTAGAAGGTGCACAGCACTGGAGTCTCCGGAGTTCCTCAAATCTCTATCAGACCAGTAAGTTGGGTCTTTTTTATGAATCTGAATTTTGTTCTACATTTTTCTCCCACTCTAACCAAGACCTACTATTGTGTTCCTGGTCAGAGCAGTCACTAGTAGCAGCCATGCGCCATCTAAATCTTCTGTCTCAGGCTGGAGGAGGATGTGGTTCATGTGTACCAATAGTCCTTTGGACTAATCGATTCCTTAAATCTTTGGTTTTCTTCACTCTCCTTTGCTCCAGACAGGAGAAGACCAATAGTTGTATCTTAGATGGTCACTCACAAGTCTTTAAGACTACAGACACTACCCACCAAAGTGGGATGTAGAACATTATTATCTTTATGAACTAAGTTATGTCAACTGACCTGGATATCTTTGAGACTATGGTCCCTAGCCCTCAAGGCCAGTAACTCAGTCCCATGAGGCATTTGGTTATGTCTAAGAAGTTTCCATAACTGTGCCCCCATGTGCTCTATTATATAAATGAATGTACACATAGCACATACAAATATGTATGTAAAATATCCACAACCATACCTACATATGCACTTGCGTGTACTCCCATACAACCTCCCACACCTATTTGGCATATATATCTACCTATGTAACCACTCATAAATTACTGTTTATTATTACAGGATTGTGTATGTTATAGTATTTACCATGTTGTTGTTAGGTGCCATCTAGGAAGTTCCGACTCACAGCCACCCTATGTACAACAGAATGAAACACTACCCAGTCCTGGGCCATGCTCAAAATCGTTGCTATATTTGAGCCCATCGTTGCAGCCATGGTGTCAATCTGTTTTGCCAAGGGGCTTCCTCTTTTTCACGCACCCTCTACTCTACCAAGCATGATGTCCTTCTCCAGGGACTGGTCCCTCCTGATAACGTGTCCAAAGTGCTTGGAATGAAGTCTCACCGTCCTTGCTTCTAAGAAGCATTCTGGCTGTACTTCTTCCAAGACAAATTTGTTCATTCTTCTGGCAATCCATGGTACATTCAATATTCTTCCCCAACACCATAATTCAAAGGCATCAATTCTTCTTCAGTCTTCCTTATTCATTGTCCAGCTTTCACATGCATATGAGGCAATTGAAAATACCACGGTTTCGTCAGACACCTTAGTCCTCAAAGTGACATCTCTGCTTTTTAACACTTTTTAAAGAGGTCTTTTGCAGTAGATTTGCCCAATGCAATGTGTCCTTTTATTTCTTGACTGCTGCTTCCATGGGTATTGATTGTAGATCCAAGTAAAATGAAATCCTTTACAACTTCAATCTTTTCTCTGTTTATCACGATGTTGCTTACTGGGCAGTTGTGAGGATTTTTGTTTTCTGTATGCTGAGGTTTAATCCATATCAGTTTTCAAATACAAGCTGTATTATTTACATGATTTGGGGCAGTAAGCAGAACACTATTATAAATCATATATACTTACGTTTTATAGTTAACTCTAGTTAATACTAAATAACTCAGACCTGGTATTAATCACTAAATCATATGAAATGTTAGGATCCACCTTCACCTTGAGGGTTTGTAATTATGATGTTTTGTTGCACTTTGCATAATTAGCAGCTATAATAATCCTACTTGCTGAGAGTGAAATTGTACTTTTGTTGTTTATGGAAGTCAAAATAAGACTGAGACAAAGAATATATGAATACACTATATTACATATACACACTCACATAAAACCTCATCACTCCTATTATTTTCATTTATCTTTTAAATAATATTAATTATATACCACATTTGAAAATAATTTGACAATTAATTAAAAAGTTAAATATATGTCTACTATATGATCCAGCCATCCCACTCCCAGGTATTTACTCAAGGGAAATAAAAGCCTATATTTTCACAAAGACTTACATAGAAATGTTAATAGAAGTTTAATTTTAGTAACTCCAAACTGGAAACAACCTAAATATCCTTCAAAGTGTGAATAAATAAATTGTGGTACACCCATATAATAGAATATTACTCAGTAATAAAAAGGAACAAACTCTTGATAAACATAATAACATGGATGAATCTCAAAATAATTATGCTGAATGAAAGAAGCCAGACAGAAAAGAATATTTAATTGTATGACTCCCTTTATATACAACTTTATAAAATGCAAACTATTGTATACTGGAAAGAAAAGGTTACCTGGGGATGGAAGAGGGAGGGTTTAGCAAGAGTCAAGAGAAAACTTTTGGGGATGATAAAGATGTTCACTGTCTTGATGTAGTGATGGTTTCACAGGTGTATACATACCAAAACCTATCTAATTATACAATCTAAATATTTATTGACAGTTTATTGAATGTCTATTATATCTCAATAAAGGTGTAAAAAATGAAAAACATATTTACTAAAATGATGTTAGGTAGTTCACAGGATTGCCACGAAAGTGGAAAAGTCAGGCTTAGAGCCATTAAAATATTGGTTGTTCTGGTGGAAAAAAAAATGAGGAAAAGCTGATGTTGCCACTGAACACAGAGGCTGCAGCCTTTATCTCTGGTATCTGGCCTTGGCTTTTCATTTTCCCCCAGGAACTAGTGGCTAAAACTGCCACTGCCTCCCAAGAGAGGCATGGAAACTGCCTCCTTGATTTATTAGTTACCTATTTGCATTCTGGGGCTCGGGCTGGTGCCTGCCAGGCCTGTGCTCTAACCATGATGGGGGCTGGCAAAGTGAGTATCTGTCAACAAGACATTTTTAGAAGAAGGTACTAAAAGATGTCTGCCTTTAATTGAGTGATAAGATCAACAAGACACATATAAATATTCATATTTTATAATTTTTTCAATTAATTTTATTATGAGCACTTTCAAATCTATACAAAAATTGATTTTTAAGAACATTTTCAAAGACACACGAAGTACTCATTATCCAGACTCAACTACCCTATTTCACTATCTTTTATTTTGTTATTACTCCGTAAGTGTTTTAAAACAAATCCCAGGCTACGTGTTATTTAACTCCTACATAAACAAACAGACAAAAAAAACCCAAACCCATTGTCGTCAAGTTGATTCCAACTCATAGTGACCCTACACGATGGAGTAGAACTGCCCCGTAGGGTTACCAAGGCTGTAATCTTTACGGAAGCAGACTGCATCTTTCTCCCACAGAACAGCTGGTGGGTTCAAACTGCCGATCTTTTGGCTGGCAACCGAGCACTTAACCACTGCACCACCAGGCTTCCTAACTCCTACATACTTAGTATGTATTTCTTAAAAAAAAATTAAAAATGGACATAACCATAATGCTATTATTTCACCTAACAAAATTAATAAAAACTCATCAGTGTCATTTAATTCCCAGCCCATATTTACACTTCCCTGATGGTCTCAAAAATCTGTTTGAACTACGTTGTTGGAATCAGTATTTACAGACAGGTCAAGTCATTGTTATGCATTTTAAATCTCCTTAATACAGCGTAGTCCCTCTGACAGTCCTTTTCTGCATGCCACGGACCTGTTGGTAGATGAGTCAGTTATCTTGCAAAATGTCCCACGTTCTGGACCCAGTTGTGTCATTTAATTTATTCCTTTAACCCCTTGTTTCCTGCTAAGTGGAAATCAGTTCTAAAAGCTTGATTAGGTTTGGGGTTTTTTTTTTGAAAGAATACTTTTGGAAAGTGTACTCCATAATGCATCACCTCAAGAAGCTCATAGAGTCTGACTGTCCTCTCTTTGTTTTGCTAAGATTGATCACTGACAACTGATCTCTTGCTTGCAAATTTCCCATCTAGTGTTTCAACCTTTGATAATCATTGTCTGAATCAATTACTTTCTTAGGGTTTGTAAAATGGTAATTTGTCAAATTCTGTCATTCTTTCTATATTAATTAGTGAGCGTTCTTCAATAAATAAGAACTTTCTTTCATCAACATTCCTTTCATTACTATGAAAAATAATTTACAAAGGAAAGAGAAAATAAATGCTTAATTCTTTCCCTTTAATTTCCATCTTTCAAAGTAAAAGATATGTTCATTTCTTACTAAATGGTAACCTATAAAACTGAAAAATCAAATGAACGTTGCATTTCCAAGTAAACATTCAAAACGAATAAATATAAATGCTCCAATCTACTTGCTTTTTCCTTAAATGATCTTAGAACTAAAAATGTGAAAAGTATTGGAACTCAGATTTGCCTACCGTTAGAAGTCAAAAGTAAGCACATTGTGTATAAAAATACATATCTACCATCTCTTTTGCTGATGATGCTAATGGCAAAGTTGTAGCTAATAAACATGCTTCTGAAATATAGGTTAATATATTCTAATGGAAAGATATCCGAGGGAAAAGAGCCAACTTAAGCTTCCTGGTTTCAGAAAATGAAATTACCAGGAACTTGTGACTTCTCCAATAATTGATGAAAAACCAGTTGACTCTGGATAACTGCAGCTGCCAAGTATGAATAACCACAGCTGCTGGGTTCATAAAAGCCATTCAATGTAATGTTGCTAAAATTAATGCACTAGCAATTAATCCTCAAATCTTTGGCAATTAAAAAAAAAAACTCTCATTACATTTTAAGAATAAATATAACACATTTTAAGAATTTTGTTATCAAATTGCTATTGAGTTTATGAAACTAATAAAGCTCTGGAACTTAAAAGCATGCTTAGGGAAAAAAATAATATGTAGCTAACTCTTAAAGAACAATATGTACCTCTTGTAGAGAAATAAATACGTAGCTAACAAGGAATTTGATCAACATCAATTGCCTGTGAAAATCCACTACCATTTATGGGCAACAGCATTAGCCTACCGCGATTGCTTTCCAAGGTCGCCCTCTACTTTAAGTCTTACTCCCCCTGTTATCTGTTCTTTACTAGCCACAAGTCACAAGAGTGATCTAGTTATTACTGTGAGAACGGAAGAGGAAGTAGCTAAAGCTTTTGGGCAGTAGCTAAAGGCCAGCATGGCTGGAACAGAGTGAGCAAGGGAAAGATTAGTAGACAAAGGCAAAGAGAGAGCAGAAGGCCCGGGCTGGTAGGGTCTTGCAGACTTTTTTTTTTTTAATTATTTCCCCATACAAAAATTTATACATACATTGTTATGTGACTCTAATTGCTCTCCCCATACTGTGACAGCACACTCCTCCTTTTCACCTGATTCCCCATGTCCATTCAACCAGCTTCTAACCCTCTCTGCCTTCCCATCTCACCTCTGGACAGAAGCTGCCCATTTAATCTCTTGTATCTACTTGAGCTAAGAGGCACACTCCTCACAAGTATCACTTTATGTCAAGGAGTCCAGTCCAATCCCCGTCTGAAGAGTTGGCCTCAGAAATTATTTTAGTTCTGGGCTGATAGAGAATCCAGGGGCCATGCTATCCGGGGTTTCTCCAGTCTCAGTCAGACCATTAAGTCTGGTCTTACTAGAATTTGAGTTCTGTACCCCACCTTTCTCCTGCTCTATCAGGGACTCTCTGTTGTGTTCCCTGTCAGGGCAGCCATTGGTGGTAGCCGGGCACCATCTAGTTCTTCTGGTCTCAGGCTGATGAAGTCTCTGGTTTACGTGGCTCTTTCTGTCTCTTGGGCTAATACTTTGTGTCTTTGGTGTTCTTCATTCTCCTTTATTCCAGGTGGCTGGGACCAATTGATGCATCTTAGATAGCTGCTTGCAAGCTTTTAAGACCCCAGACGCCACTCACCAAAGTAGGATGCAGAACATTTTCTTAATAAGCTTTGTTATGCCAATTGACCTAGATGTCCCCTGAAAGCATGGTCCCCAGATGCCTACCCCTTGTACTCTGTCTCTCAAAGTGTTTGATTGTATTCAGGAAACTTCTTAGCTTTGGTTTAGTCCCATTGTGCTGACTCTCCCTGTAGTGTGTGCTGTCCTTCCCTTCACCTAAGATAATTCTTATCTACTATCTAGTTAGTAAATATCCCTCCTCCCCCTTTCTCCCCACCCTTGTAACCATCAAAGAATGTTTTCTTCTGTGTTTGAATCTTTTCTTGAGTTCTTATAATAGTGGTCTTACCGAATATTTGACCTTCTATGACGGACTAAATTCATTCAGCATAATGACCTCCAGATTCCTCCATGTTATGAGATGTTTCATGGATTCATCATTGCTCTTTATCACTGCATAGTATTCCATTGTGTGGATATGCCATAATTTGTTTATCCATTCATCCGTTGATGGCATCTAGGTTGTTTCCATCTTTTTGTTATTGTGAACAGTGCTGCGATGAACATAGGTGTGCATGTATCTATTCGTGTGGTGGCTCTTATTTCTCTAGGATATATTCCAAGGAGCAGGTTAGCTGGATCGTATAGTACTTCTAATTCTAGCTTTTTAAGGAAGCACCAAATCAATTTCCAAAGTGGCTGTACCATTTACATTCCCACCAACAGTGTATAAGTGTTCCAGTCTCTCCACAACCTCTCCAGCATTTGTTATTTTGTGTTTTTTGGATTAATACTTGCAGACTTTTGTAATGAATGTTTTTATTCCGAGTTACATGGGAAGGAATTGGAGGAAAAATGACTATTTCTATTTACAAACCATAGCATATGAAAATGTTGTCTATCATATTTGTTAGAAGATTTTACTCCCTTGATGAAGTTGGGCTGGCCTAAGATTATAAGAAAATCTTTGCCCAGAGGTCACATCTCACTTGCCTATATCTAAAATCTCTCTGGAAAGATTTAATTGCTTATGTAAATGTTGATTAGAATGGCTTTTAATTTTTTGCTGAATCATACAAAGTACCTGCTAGATGCACAAAAGTAAGGAGTATTTGCACTAAAATTTTATAATGATGATATCAGGTATTTTGCTCCAGGGATTTACTGATTTAAAAAAAGGGACGGAGCAGTCATTTGGTTGAAGATTATTCTAAGAATTATACTTTATCATTTCCCTGAATTTATTAATTCCATAAATTAAAGCTCAATATTACAAAAGTGTAAAATCCTAAATAATATATTCAATAGGATGACATTGTTTTCATTGCCATGGAACAAAATCACAAACTCAGTATAAGATAAATGCTTTTCTTTTGCTTTTTTTCTTTATTTTTGTTTGTTTTAAATGGAAAAGCAAAACTGGAAGTTACCAAATTAAGGAAATTCCTATATTTAAAACATTCATTTTGGGAAAAAAAAATTCCAAACAACTGAATTCTTGAAGACAGGCTGCTATGTGAGGAACTTAGTAATCTGAGAAACCTGGGTTAGAGTGCTGGGGCTACCACTTACTACCTACCATATGACATTAGTGACTAAATACCTCTCCAAATTAAAGTGTTAAATAAATTATTTCTAAAGTCTGTTCCAGCACTACAATGCCTTATGACTTAGATTTTTTTCTTAATTCCAGTGCCTATACTTAAGTGAGAAATGTGATTTTATTTTGACTAGACTGCAAAATGAATCTGCTATGTAGACACAATGTCATTTTAGAATACCAAAATGAGAAAATCTGAGCAGTTCTCCTAGCTCTATCTAGTACAGATGCTCTCAAAATTGAAGGTGCCGAAGAATCACCCAAAAAGTTTGTCAGAACTACTGATTCCCAAGTCCCACTCCCAGAGTCTGATTTTACAGATCTGGTACAGGATTTAGGAACCTATCTTTTTACCAAACTTCCCAGATAATTCTGACGTAAGTGGCTAACACTGACCACACCCTGAGAAATGTTGTTAGTTGTCACTGTGTCGCTTCCAACTCATGGCAACCCCATCTGTGCAGAGTAGAACTGCTCCATAGTGTTTTCAAGGCTGTGACCTTTCGGAAACAGATCGCCAGGCCTGTCTTCTGAGGCACCTCTGCATGGGTTCAAACTGCCAACCTTTCAGCTAGTAGTCAAGCATTTAACCATTTATGCCACACAGGGACCCTCCGAGATACTGTCTAGGATTTAATTTGGCTGAAGGAGCCCTGGTAGTGCAGTGGTTAAAATGCTTGGCTGCTGCCTGCGAGTGGACAGCCCAGTAAAACCATGAGAGTAACGAGATACAGGAGTCCAGTGACAAGACCCAGAAGGCAGAAGGGGAGTAGGAAGCTGATGATAGGGAACACAAAGTAGAGTAAGGATATTGTTGATGTGTTGTGAGATTGTTAACCATTGTCATAGGGCAACATTTGTAGTAACTGTTAAATGGGAGACTATTTTGTCCTGTAAGCCTTCATCTTAAGTGAGAATAACAGCACAATTAGAAGAGCGTAGTCAATGTCACTTAAATGTGTATGTAAAAAAAAATTTTTGAAATGGCGTATCTTTGGCTATGTGTATTTTCACAAAAAAAAAAAAAAAAAAGTTGAGAATTTAGAGGGTTAAAATGTTGTGGGGTTGTTAACCAATGTCATAAAACAGCATGTGTGTTACTGTTACATGAGAAACTATCTGTTCTGTAAGCCTTCACCTGAAGTACAATAAAATATTAAAAAAAAAAAAAAAATGCTTGGCTGCTAACCAAAAGGTTGGCAATTCGAACCCACCAGCAACTCCGTGGGAGAAAGATGTGGCAGTCCGCTTCCATAAAAGATTTACAGCCTTGGAAGCCCTATGGGGCAGCTGTACCCTGTCCTATAGGGTCACTATGAGTTAGAATCAACTCAAAGGCAACAGGTTAACTTGGCTAAAAATGCAATTATGACAGTTTGAGGATTACTTTAATCTACATATGTGATCATGGGTGAACAACTGTTAAATTTAAAGTGGAGGAAGAAAACAAAAAAAGCTATAAAGATATCTGAGTCTTTGCTTTTACAATGACAAGCATATAAGGCCTCTTTGGTCAAGCTATAAAGCAATTTCAGCGCCCTTAACTATCACTAGGAATATAGGTTATGGAGGATACTTAATGACCAATGTGATTTAACTATAAAACATATACTTTTAATGTCAAAATTCTTTAGCAGATTTTCTTAGCAAATTTTTTAAATTGATTTATTTCTCTTCCAGGCTTCCCTGTCTGTAAAATACATCAAAATACCATTTGTAATTAAAGATTTGCCAGTGCTCTTAGTTCCTAGGTCAAGAGTTACAAACATGAAAAAAAAAAAAAAAAAAAAAGCCAATTAGTTTCACTTACTTACATCATATAATGGAAGCTATGTGGAAAGTGAAACCTCTGTAGAGAAAAGCTATTGAATCCCATAATACAAGGAACCTCAGAATCAATGCGTTTACCATTGTTCTAAGTATGTCATGTATGCATGTAGCACTAGTATTCACTAATACTTTCAAGTCTTAGTTTAGTAACTTACTAACAATGTGATCTTGAGAAAAATAAGTCTACCTTGACCTTAATTTCCTCAACTTTAAAATGAAATCAATAACAATACCTAAACCACAGGGCTTTGCTGGGAATTAAATGAGATCATGCGTGTAAAGTGCTTAGTACAAAGTCTGTTTCTGAGTGGACTGGAAACAAATGTAGAAGGTGCGTGTTATTTGCATAAAAATACAGTAAATAAATCTGTGATAACTGAATTAAAAAGAAACACCTCCTAGAGTTGAACTTTTTAGATATTTTCAACATCTGATTTCCTTAAATGAGTAAAAGGAATTTTGATGAGATAAAAGCTAATCTACAATGCATCTTTAATGACCATGATCATGATAAAATTTGTATTAACTACCTTTTATCCTATTTATTATGAAACCTTGAATTTTTTGATAGATATACAGTAAGTAAGATCCATTCTTAGAAACCACTTACGGGGGAAAACCACCAAACCCATATCACATGCAAACATGGAGCAATAGGATAATATCAATCAATCTAACAAACATGCAGTAAGAGTCTCAGAAGAATTAATGGACAAAAATTGTCCAATTTAAAGAAAATTATAAATCCACAGATCCAAGAAACTCAGTGAACATTAGTAGCAAGATAAACAAAAAGACTATAGCATAATCCAACTGTTGAAAACCATTATAAATAATATGTAAAACAATCAGAGAACAAACATATAAAGTAGAGAAACAAACATGAGAATGGCCTAGAGACTACAGACATTAAAAGAATAATAATGGAATATTATGAACATTATGTCAATAAACTTGACAAATTAGGTGAAATGGACAAATTCCTTGAGATATATATAAATTGCTGAATCTGACACATAAAAAAATTTAAAAATCTAAATAGCCTTATAAAAATTAAAGAAATTGTTTAAATGCGAAACTGTTTCGTTCCGTAAGCCTTCATCTTAAGTGAGAATAACAGCACAATTGGAAGAGTGTAGTCAGTGTCACTGATCTGTGCATGTAGAAATTTTTGAAATGGTATATCTTTGGCTATGTGTATTTTCACCAAAAAAAAAAAAAAGGTTGAGAAGTTAGAGGCTTGACATGTTATGGGGTTGTTAACCAATGTCATAAAACAATGTGTGTACTACTGTTTCATGAGAAACTATTTGTTCTGTAAGCCTTCACTAGAAGTACAATTAAAAAAAAAAAATTAAAGAAATTGAATCTGTAACTTAAAAGCATCTCATAAAGAAAACTCCAGGCCCAGATAGCTTTACTGGTGAATTCTATCAAACGTTAAAGGAAGAATTAATATCAATCCTACATAGAGTCTCAGAAATTACAGAAGAAGGAAAGACTTCCCAATTCATTTTATGAGGAAACATAATCCTAGGAAATGAAAAGGTTGAGAAACCACAACTCATGCACTATATTGCAAAACTATTTAAAATTTGACCATTAAAATTTACAGTAATTTTAATTTAAAAAAAGTGTTAGATTTACTCTTGCATCCTAGATTTTTTTTATAATGTTGATATTTGGCTTTGGTTAAATATTTACTGTAACACTCAGCCATCTGAAATTTGGTCAAAATGTGTACGTAGGACGCTTCCATTATTCAGCTCAAAATAACCACCCCTCTTTTCTAGGAACTATCCCTAAAACAAAGAGGTTAAGGCTGTATCTATTGTATGTTACCCTATTTTCTACATTAGATGTTTGATCCAAGCTGTGGTAATCAGATTCTCCCAGTCACTGAATTATATTGAGACTAAAAGTTGTGGGGCCATGTCATGAAATAACAGGGCTTTAAAGTGAAGGCTCTTGAATCTCTACTGATCCAAAGTAACCCTTTCTTAGATTCTATGAAATAACCCACTATTCTTTTAATGAATTCCCATTTTTGCTTAAGCATTATTAGATTATACATTTACATGTGTTTAAAAATATAAAGAACTTGAGTTTAAACATTAAAATAAATCAGTTTGTCTTTATTTCAGAGAAAACATAAGACTAATAGTGTATTTCCAAATAAAGTACTTTAAGGTTTATTTCAAATATCAGAAGGATGTTTGTGAAGAGCCTGTGAATATACAAACATACAAAATTTTATGTAAGAATATGCTATTGGTGGAAGTACTGAAGAATATTTCAGGTCAGCTAAAAAGCAAAGAAGAATTAGGGCCACAAAAGATAGACCCTGACAGAGTGGGAGAAATATGTGGAAAAGAACCTCAAATTCCTAAAAAACAAAAACAAAAACCAGACTTACTGAACTGGTTGAGACTGGAGGACTCCCTGAGACTACTGCCCTGAAATACTCTTTAAACCCTGAACTGAAACTAATCCCTGAGGTCACCTTTTAGCTAAATAACTGTTTGGCTCACTATATAAAGAATATAACCCGTAAGTACTGCACTCCTTTAAAAAAAAATCTATATGAGACCAAATAGTCAACAATTACTTTAAAGCAAAGATGAGAATGTAAAGGGGAAGGGAAACTAGATCAATGGAAACAGAACAATCAGAAAAGAAATAATGAGAATGTTCACGCATTGTGAAGAATGTAACCAATGTTATCTGCACAATCTGTGTAGATTGTTGGTTGAAATGAAATTGTTGAATGGGAACTTAAACTTCTCTGTAAACCTTCACCAAAAACACAATGAAATATTTGGAAAAAAAAAAAGCAAAGAAGAAAAGAAGTAGAGCGCAATCACTTGTGATGAAGTTAAAAGACATGCAGGACTTGACATTCTTTCATAGACTTATTTAACAGTTTTTATGAGAAAGGAAAAGGTACTGGATAGTGTCTTCAGCTGGCATAGATGAAAGGAGTTTGTTAAGATCTTATTTGTTCCAAAGAATATTTATGCTTATTATATAAATATAAGCTTAAATTTTTATAAAGATGTGAGAATGACCATTAAAACTGCATAATGAACAATGTAACTAATAATAAAAGGAAACCTTGTCGATTTTATAAATGTTGGCTAAAACAGCAATATAATACCATACTGTAAAGTGTAAAAGAAATACAATATAAATAGAATGCCAGTAAATTTCCAGAAGTGAATTGTTCAGTGCTGTAAGAATTTTCCATATACTGAGCACATAATAAAATTTATGTTAACGGTTCATAATTCAGTGTCCCTGGAATGGTGCACATTGCTCAGCAGAATATCCAAGCCCGAGGGGCTGTAGGAATATGAAGAGGACCACCTCTTTACTGGGACAGCCTCAGTTTAAATTCTAGTTCTGCCTCTTACTGACTCTTGGGCAAGTTACTTAACACTCTGTGTCTCAGTTTCCTTATCTGTAAAATGGTGAAAATATTAGTTTTTACCTCATAGAGTCTACGAAGATTAAATAAGTTCCCGAATGTAAAGCACTTAGGAAAGTTCCAGGCACACAGTAAGTGGTCTATAAATGTTAGTGCTTCTTAATTCTTTGGTGTTAATAAAACAGAACTTAGAACATACATTCTTCATGGATAACATTTTTCTACATTTCAATTTAAAAATTCCTATTTCCTCCAATTTTATAATGTATGCTTATTTATGACTAAAATAATATACAATACTAAAAATTATTTTTTATAAACTAATATGCAAATACAAATTATATATCTGTACTTAGTACTTATTATAAAAATATGAAATTCAGTGGAACATATTTAATTGTATAAATGAAAATTAAAGTAGCTATAATAAAATAAATCATAGGAGTAAAACAAATGTATTTTGTATCAAGTTGATAGTGTTCAATGTTATTTTACTAATTTCAGAAAATATATTAATAAATAATTATTTTGCTCATCTAAAACTTATTGAAAGCAAAACTGTGGAATCTGTTATGTTAAATGAAACCAAAAAATGAAAAAAAGAAGTTTTTAATTAAAGCTTATGAAGTCTGTAGTTTAAATAAAGTGTATTGTTTCTTTCAGGTGCAGTAGTAATATACATTCTAAATGGCAGGGTGTTTTTTTTGGTTACCTGAGAACTTATCATGCGCTGAGATGAGCGAGCAATATTGGCTGGCAGACCAAAGAAACTAGGTTTGTCATCCTCTGGAAGTTTTTCAATGACAGCACGGTAATCCTAAATATAAAAAGGTAAAAAAACGTTTTTTCTCTAAAGTTTGAACTTAAGAAACTACTGAAATTAGCAAAAATGGAAATTATGAAGTATTAAATTATTAATTATTCATATTTTACATTTTCTAGGTAAATTTCATTTTCTGTCTGTGTGATACTAACTCAGTTATTTACGGGAAATACGGATTTTCTTTGTCACTACTTTTACTTACTTGTTTGATACTATAGTTTATCCTAAGTCCCTACATTAAAAAGACTTCTGAATTGATTGAAACATATACATATTTGAGTGTCCATACCTACTACATAGGAGCCTTGGTGGTGCAGTGGTTAAAGCGCTTGGCTGCTAACCAAAAGGTTGGCGGTTCGAACCCGCCAGCTGCTCACTGGGAAAAATATGTGGCAGTCTACTTCTGTAAAGATTTAGAGCCTTGGAAACCCTCCCTATGGGGCAGTTCTACTCTGTCCTATAGGGTAGCTCTGAGTCTTAATCAACCCAATGACAGTGGGTTTGGTTTTGGTTTTATGCCTACTATAAACAGCCCTGGAGCCCTGGTGGCGCAGTGGTTAAAGCACTTGGCTGCTAACCAAAAGGTCAGCAGTTTGAATCCACCAGCTGCTCCTTAGAAGCTGTATGGGGCAGTTCTACTCTGTCCTACAGGTCGCTATGAGTCAGAATTGACTTGACGGCAATGGGTTTGGTATTGTTTTTATAAAGAGCCCAGCTGGCACAGTGGTTAAAGTGCTCCACTGCTAACTAAAGGTGGGCGGTTCGAACTCACTAGCTGCTCCATGGAAGAAAGAAGTGGCAGTCTGTTTCTGTAAAGATTATAGCCTTAGAAACCCTATGAGGCAGTTCTAACCTCCTCTATAGTGTCACTATGAGTCAGAATCAACTCAACAGAAATGAGTTTGGGTTTATTTTTTTGGGCATGCCTACTATGTAGTGGAGCTCTGGTGGTGCAGTGGTTAAGAGCTTATCTGCTAACCAAAAGGCTGGCAGTTCAAATCCACCAGCTGTCTGCTAACCAAAAGGCTGGCAGTTCAAATCCACCAGCTGCTCCCTGGAAACCCTACGGGGCAGTTCTACTCTATCCTATAGCATTGCTATGAGTTGGAATTGACTTGATGGCAATGGGTTTGTTTTTTGTTTTTTGTTTTTTTTGTTTTGGTACTATGTATAAGATACTATGTTAGATGTTTTCAGGAAAGCCCTGTAAATTATTAATTTCCTGTAACCTACCAAAAATCAATCTACAGGGTGCAGCTCCGTTTACATTAAATTAAAAAGACAAATATACCTGCAATCTAAACCTATAGGCAAACTCTGGTATACTAATGAGCACTACTTTATAAATCACTTTATCACAAAGTAATTCCACAGTTAATGTTTAGTTTGCTGGTGAGGTGTGATGAAATACATTGATAATGCTATCATTTCATTCCAAGAATTATTCTAAACATTGCTTGACTTGTTGAGCATTCATCTGAAGAGTTATTCACTCATGACTCTACATGAAAAACTAAGTGTAGACCAAGAGGATTTATTCAGTTTGACCCAAAGATGGGAATTAATTTTTTTGTTTTGTTTTCATGAAGAGACAAGTTATTTTAAGGCAGATATTACACTGTATGTCTCATGGTCATGGAATTCATACAAAAGTAGGAAATACAAGAGTAGATGGTATGAACTACTACTTGTAGAAACAAATGACATTCTATATAATTCACCATAGATTCTTTTAAATAATGCAAAAAAAAATATTATCAGCCAAAGACACAAGGGAAAGACTAGTCCAAAGGACTAATGGAACACATTACCACAGCCTCCACCAGACTGAGTCCAATACAACTAGATGGTGCCTGGCTACCACCACCGACTGCTATGACAGGGACCACAATAGAGGGTCCTGGATGGAGCTGGAGAAAAATGTAGAACAAAATTCTAAGTCACACACACACACATCAAAAAACCCAGACTTACTGGTCTGGCCGAGACTGGAGAAACCCCAAGAGTATGGTCCCTGAACACCCTTATAGCTCAGCAATGAAGTCACTCCTGAGGTTCACCCTTCAGCCAAAGACTAGACAGGCCCATAAAAGAAAATGAGACTAAATGGGCACACCAGCCCAGGGGCAAGGACAAAAAGGCAGGAGGGTACAGGAAAGCTGGAAATGGGGACCCCAAGGTCAAGAGTGGAAGAGTGTTGACAGGTCGTGGAGTTGTCAACCAATGTCAGAAAACAATATGTGCATTAATTGTTTAATGAGAAACTAATTTGCTTTGTAAACCTTCATCTAAAGCACAATAAAATAGAAGTTAAAAAAAGGTAAGCTCCATAGATGTACCACTGTATCCACAATGCCTGGAACAGGGCCCTTCATTTCAATGCATATTATTGAATCAATGAAAGAATAAACGAAGAATACAGAAAAATAAAACAGATGGGATACTTAATAACATGATAGATATATTCAATTCAAGTAATGTATTTAACACTGGTTTTTTAAGCTTTTGCTTTTGACAATTATGTTGCCACAATGAAGAAATTTTCTTGAAAAATATTTGGATGAGAGAAAACGGCACAATACTGAGAAAATAACTTTATAATTGAATACATATCTTTATAATTCATAAAGAAAGGTATATTATAATACTCTGTAATAGAAACATTATTTGGGCATTTGAACAAACATAGGCTTTGTGGAAAAACAAACTAGAATTGAAATCTTTGAGCTACGTTTAATGCTATTTTCTGGAAAACATGTTTATACTCTAGGAAGCTTTTATACTCAAGGCAAAAAACTACAGCTGCTAAAATAAATACATGTAAAAAATAAATACATGTAAACAAAAATGTTGCTGTGAAAGACAAAGTAAAATGCCTCTTATATTTAGATTTGCTTTAAATTTACAAACCAGGAAGTGAAGATAGATATTTGTTATAACAATCTAAGACTTTATTCTTCAATATATCACAGCACTGTCATGCCTACTAGGAAACAGCAGATACTCCCATTCCAGCTTTTCACAGCAAGCCTACATTCTTTGAATTTTCCTTGCCTACTCTCATGGTTTGCCTACAAGCTAGCCTATTTTCATTATGATAATCACCCAATCTTCAGTAAGTACCCAAAGGTTTATAGGACACCTTACCAGAGTCTGGAGAATCAGGCCACATACTGGCATAACGAATAATAATCCACATTATGAAACAAAATTAATTGTACATTTAAAAGGAAATAACATATAATTAACAATGTAAGAAATTATTTAAATATCTGTCTGATAATAGAATGAAAAATATTTATTTTTACCTACCAAAATGCTGCAGGATTTTGGTAGAGATATGGAATATGGAAAAATGCTTTTCTTGTCTCTTTGGCTTAATCCATCAATTGCTGAAGAATTAAAAAACTGCTTCAAATATGACTGAAGAACTCTAAGATCAAAGTAGTTATCTATACGTCCACCATAAATAGCATTTTCAAGTAGACCATGTACAAATTCCCATTGTACATCTTTGGTACCTATAATTAAAAAAAACATATTAATTTCATTTCTAAAATATTAACTAAATCCTGGGGAGTTATATTTATAAAATATAACTATATATTTAATACAACTAAATCATTCCTTTAAATGCTTATTAATATTCATAATAAAAATCAAAAACGAAACCAAGCCCACTGCTATCAAGTCAATTTCGACTCCTAGTGACCTTATAGGACAGTGTAGAACTGTCCCATAGAGTTTCTAAGGCTCTAAATCTTTACAGGAGCAGACTGCCTTGTCTTTCTCCAGTGCAGCTGTTGGTGGGTTCGAACCGTTGACCTTTTGGCTAGCAGCCGAGTACTTAACCACTGTGCCACCAGGGCTCCTCCAATATTAACAGCAGTAGCTAATGTTTATTGAGAAATTATTTAATCATGCAAAACGTTTCAAATGTTTTGCATATATAAATTCACATAACAATAATAAAAGTATTAATATTATCCAGTTATACTGATGGAAAAACTGAGGCATAGGAGGTTAAGTCACAATAATCAAAAGGCCACACAATTCCACAGATCTAGGGTTGGAAATGAGGCACTTTGAAACCACATTCTTATCCACTGTATAAAACTGCCTCCTTAAATTGGAAATTCCTTAGAAGAATCTACCCAAAACAAAATTATTATACAATGTTTGATGAAAAACTCAGTTCATAAAATAATCTGATTAATAGGAAAACTCTACAAAACACATACATTATAGTCTCCTAAATTTCACTAATGTATATAGTCAACTGTGCATTGTCTATTCTAATGGAAGTGAAATGTAGTACAAAAAATCACAATGGGTTTTCTTCCAAATTATCTCACGTTGCAATAGAAGCATCCTTGCAACCCCAGTTTAGTGGTAATGTCAAAAACTAAGAATTAAATCTAAGGTCTGCAAAAAATATAGGAAGTGCATAACTGTATTTCAACCAGCTAGTTAGCTTTGGAGCCCTGGTGGCATAGTGGTTAAGAACTTAGGCTGCTAACCCAAAGGTCAGCAATTCAAATCCACCAGCCTCTCCCTGGAAACCCTACTCTGTCCTATAGGATGTCTATGAGTCGGAATCAACTTGACAGCAATGGGTTTTTTGGTTTTAATTAGCTTTACTGCCACCATTACTAGTCTAGCTCTATTTTATTACTAAAAAATTCAGAGATAATCACTAAAATTATTGGCAGTGTTACTACATGTCTTTGGACATAAGTGATTTAGGCTGCAGAACCACCTACATGGTGGACTATCAAAAGCTGTAACAGGGGGCTTCGCCAGGACTCATATCCATTTTCTATTTTATAGTTTTGCCTTAATGTTCACTAAATGATACATTAGTAATTGATATTTTAATCACTGATAAGTAGGCCGTGATTACACACAGAAATATTAATGTACCTTCCAACTTACAAAATAGAAGAAGCGCCACTACATGAAGTATTTAATACAATTTAACCCAGAAAACAGAAATAAATCTTAGTTTTCTTTTTATTATAACTATTGTTCTCAAGACAAATTTTATTTGGTTAAGATAAAGGAAATAAACAGAGACATAAAATTACAATAGCAACACTAATAGCAGCCAACAATTATTGAAAGCTTACTCAAGATACTGAATGTACTAAATGTTAAATGCTTCATGTGGCTTTTTCACTTAAAATTGTCAACAATTCAACCAACTGAGGTAGTTGACTATTATTTTTCCTATTTTATAGATCAGGAAACTCAGACGTAAGTCTCTATGCCATATTGTCCCCTCTTATAACTTTTTTCTCTTTTTTGCATTTAATTGTACATATGTGAAGGTCCCTTGGTATCAGGATATTTTATAATTTTAAGATTATACAGTTAATTACCATGAGATTCAAAATCATTTTGAAGCATCTGCCTCTTATTCATATAATTCAGTGTAAATATGTAAAATCACACTATGCTATTAATTTAGACCTTTTAATTCCATCATAAGCTTGAAACACAATGATAAGCAAATCATTCAAACTTCTGTGCTTTGGTTTCCTCATCTGTAAAAGTGCACAAATAATATAGCTGCCTCTCAAATATTGTATATAGTGGTATTATAAGAATCAAATAAGTGTCTGAAGGCATCTTAGACAATTACAGTTTCTATACAAGCTAAAGTATTAGTGTATATCATCCAAAAAATTCTGTGTCAAAATAAATATTAAAAACAACAGCTCATAGAACTCAGGAAAATGGTTACCCTTGGCATGGGTGGGAGAATGTTGGTAATTGTGTGGAAAAGAATATAGGGGGTGGATCCTGAAATGCTGATAATATTATGTTTATTAATTTTGAGCTAGTTATACAGGTTCAATTTGTGAAAATTTATGGAACTGTACATTAATGTGCACTTCTCTGATGTCTAATTTTAAAAAAATAAACAAAAAACCCACTTGGAATACTATTTGGCATTAACTACTAATGGTGAACAAATGCATACCCTATGATCCATAATTCCACTCCTACATATACCCAACAGAAATACATCCACATATGCACCAAAAGACATAGTAGCATTATTCATAATTGTCCTAAATTGAAAACTACCCACATGGCCATCAACAGTAAATAGTGTATACATAATCACACAATGGCATATTATATAGCATTGAGAATAAACAGACTACAACTACATGTAACTATATGGATGAATATCATAAATAAAATATTGACAGAAATAACCTAAATACAAAAGAGTACATGCTGCATGATTCCAGTTTCACAAAAATTGATAAAACTAATTTATATCAGTAGGTATCTGGTGTTTACCCCAGCAACAGGTGTAAGGGGACTGAGGGAGTGGTAGTGACTGGAAGGCAGCATGAGGTAGGGTGGAATCTGGGTACTGGTAATGTTCTGTTTCTTGACTGAGGTGCTAGCTATATGGGTGTGTTCAGTTTATGAAATTCATTGAGCTCTAAGCTTATGATATAAACACTTTGTGTACATATATTATACTTCATTATAAAAGTTTTTTTAAGCTCATAAACATATTGAGTAAAATGGAACAGGGCCATATCCTAGATGCCCATCCTTATCCCTTTGCTAACGACAAGTTACAGAATAATTTCTCATGTGTTAGTAACTCAACAACACTAATTAAGTACCAACGGTGGACTAGGCACTGTCACAGATGTTAAGGATACACATAGTAAACAAGACAGTCAAGAGCCTTGTTTTATTGGAGATTCCATTCCAGTGCGAAGAGAAACAAAATAAGAAAATAAACTAGTAAGCAAGCATCTGGTATTACAATATATGACAGCAATAAAACAGTAAGGGGATAGAGAATGATTATAAGATTACTTCGGATTCAGTGGTAAAGAAAAGTCTTTTTGAAGTGGGTATCTTCAGGTTAAGTGACAGGAAGAAGAATGCCATATAGAATTCTGTGAGGAAAACATTTCAGACAGAAGGAAGAGGCGCCTGCAAAAATCTTCAGGTAGAAACCAGCCTGGCTTGTTTGAGGAACAGGAAGACAAACGTGGTTTTAAACAGGTTTTAAACAGATGGATTTTGGGTGACTTTTCTAAAAAATAAATTAGTCTACTGGTTGGAGAATTTCTTGAAAGATGCTAAAGTGGAAGTAAGAAGACTAAGAAAAATTCTTTTATGGGCTACTGTGGTGAAATGAGGTCCTCTATCTGGCCTTTTGTCTTGGTTCTTGAAAAAAACAGCTTCAGAGATTTTTTCCCCTAAACCCTGAGGAGTTACCTTTGTCCTAGGTTTCTACGCCAGAGGGCTTGTTACTTTTGTCCAGGTTGACTGACATTCCCTGGGTAAGCTGTAAACAACTTGGTTTGATACTTTTTCTCTGGTCCTAGGCTGCAGCCTGCTCTGTGATTGGTATACACCTTGCAGGGACTGGTCAATGTTATTAGGTGCCATGGAGTCGGTTCCAACTCATAGCGACCCTGTGTACAACAGAACAAAACACTTCCCAATTCTGAGCCACCTTTACAATTGTTGCTATGTTTGAGCCCATTTTTGCAGCCACTGTGTCAATCCATGTCACTTAGGGTCTTCGTCTTTCTTGTGTGTGTTACATATATTTTGTTTGTTTATTGTTTTAGTTTAAGTGAAAGTTTACATTTCAAGTTAGTCTCTTACATAAAAATTTATACACACATTGTTATGTGATCCTAATTGCTGTCCCTACACTGTGACAGCATACTCCTCCTTTCCATCCCTGACTTCCCATGTCCATTCAACCAGCTCCTAACCCTCTCTGCCTTCTCATCTTACCTCCGGACAGAAGCTGCCCATATAGTCTCACGTATCTACTTGAGCTAAGAAGCACACTCCTCATGAGTACCATTTTATGTCCCACAGTCCAGTCCAATCTTTGTCTGAAGAGTTGGCCTTGGGAGTTGTTTTAGCTCTGGGCTGATAGAGAATCTGGGTGCCTCCAGTCGGACCATTAAGTCTGCTCTTTTTACTAGAATTTGAGTTCTGCGCCCCACCTTTCTCCTGCTCCATCAGGGACTCTCTGTTGTGTTCCCTGTCAGGGTGGTCATTAGTGGAAGCCGGGCGCCATCTAGTTCTTCTGTCTGGTCCCAGGCTGATGAAGTCTATGGTTTATGTAGGGTCTTCTTTTTGATGCCCTTCTCCAGGGACTGGTCCCCCCTGATAACATGTTCAAAGTAAATGAGATGAAGTCTCATCATACTCTCTTCTAAGGCACATTCTGGCTATACTTCTTCTAAAAGTCCATGGTATATTCAGTATTATTTGCCAACACCATAATTCAAAGGCGTCAATTCTTCTTTGGTCTTCCTTATTCATTGTCCAGCTTTCACACGCATATGAGGTGACTGAAGATACCATGGCTTGGGTCCAGCGTACCTTAGCCCTCAAAGTGATATCTTTGCTTTTTTGATACTTTAAAGAGGTCTTTTACAGCAGATTTGCCCAATGCAATATGTCCTTTGATTTCTCCACTGGTGCTTCCACGTGTGTTGACTGTGGATTCAAGTGAAATGAAATCCTTGACAACTTCACTCTTTTCTCCATTTATCATGATGTTGCTTACTGGTCCAGTTTTGAGGATTTTTGTTTCTTTATGTTGAGGTATAATACTGACGGGTGTAGTCTTTGATCTTCATCAGTAAGTGCTTCAAGTCCTCTTCACTTTTAGCAAGCAAGGTTGTGTCATCTGCATATCACAGGTTGTTAATGAATCTTCCTCCAATTCTGAGGCCACATTCTTTACACAGTCCAGCTTCTCTAATTATTTGCTCAGCATACAGATTGAATAAATATAGTGAAAGGATACAACCCTGACACACACCTTTTTCTGATTTTAAACCACATAGTATCCTCTTGTTCTATTTGAACGACTGCCCCTTGGTCTATTTACAGATTCCACACGACCACAATTAAGTGTTCTGGAACTTCCATTCTTTGCAATGTTATCCATAATTTGTTATGATCCAGACAGTCAAATGCCTTTGCGTAGTCAATAAAACACAGGTAAACATCTTTTCTAGTATTCTCTGCTTTCAGCCAAGATCCATTTGACATCAGCAATGATATTCCTCGTTCCATGTCCCTTCTGAATCTGGCTTGAATTTCTGACAGTTTCCTGTTGATGTACTGCTGCAACAATGTTTGAATTATCTTCAGCAAAATTTTACTTGCGCATAATATTAATGATATTGTTCGATAATTTCTGCATTCTGTTGGATTACCTTTCTTTGGAATGGTGTGAATATGGATCTCTTCCAGTCAGTTGGCCAGGTAGCTATCTTCCAAATTTATTGGCATAGACAAGTGAGCACTTCCAGAGCCGCATCCATTTGTTAAAACATCTCAATTGATATTTCATCAATTCCTGGAAACTTGTTTTTTCCAATGCCTTCAGTGAAGCTTGGACCTTTTCTTTAGGCACCATCAGTTCTTGATCATATGCTACCTCCTGAAATGGTTGAACACAGACCATTTTTTTTTTTTTTGCCCTAGTTTTCTACCCTAGAGGGTTTGTTACTTTTTCGGGTTAACTGACATTTCCTGGGTAAGTTGTAAACAACTTGGTTTGATACTTTTTGTCTGGTCCTGGGCTGCAGCCTGCCTTGTGATTGGTATGCATCTTGCAGAGATTGGTAAATAGACTATGCAGAAAAGGTTAGCTGTAGCCTATTATGCAAATGACATGTCTGTGGCCTACCAAGAGGGTATCGGTCAGTTTGTGGTCCTGGTAGGAGTGCCATTCCTGGACATTGACAATGAGTTTGTGTATGTAAGCAGCCAGCCCCACAGAGGTGTTTTTAGAGACAGAAAGAAGAAGAGAAGCATCAGGAAGAAATAGAAATAAGAAAGAAGGGAGAAGAATCGGAGAGAGAGAGGAGGCAAGGAATCTCCTAAAAGAGCTGTAACATGGGTCAAGGACTGTAACACTGAAGACAGCAAGAGGCCTGGAAAGGGCCCACTGGCAAAGCCAGTGCTGACAGATGGCAGGGCCAAGAGAAGCCTGTCCTGGGGAGGACCTAGAGGAGCCTGTTCTCAGGGGGCCAAGAGAGCTCAGACAACTATCCTGCATTGCATGTCCTACATGCTTTCTGATCCCAATTCCTGAGTTGTGGCCTGTTGATCCTGATCCCAAGTTGTACGTTGTTCCTTAATAAACCACTTAACTTTAAGTACAGTTTGTAAGTTCTGTGAGATGTTGCAGCAAATTGTCAAACCCAAATGGGGAAGGGAAGAGTGTTGAGGGGAGGGAGAGTGGTCAGTGTCAGACATGGAGTGGTACAGCAGCTTGGAGAATGTACAAATCTGGGATATATCTGACCTCCACCTCATAGGAATTGGCTTTGTGCTGATTCTTATATTTGAAGTTATTCATACAACCACCAAGTTATTGATGAAGTTGGAAAAACATGAACTGGATCAGGATGTGATTTGGAGGTGGAAGGGGCAGAATTTGCCAAAGCACTGGATGTTTGGGGATGAAAAAAATAAAATAATCCAGGATGATTCATAGATTTCAAGTTGAACAACTACATGAATGGTGGTGCCATCTACTGGAATGTGGCAGACTTAAGAAAGAGCAAGCTTGGCAAGGTAGATTGTGAAATCGAAAGAGGTAGGAATAAACAATTTTATTTGTAGCATTCTTAAGCTTGAGATTCTTGTCAATATATTATCTTCTCTAATCCAGGCCTGGTCTGAACTTTAGTGTCCCCCTGGCTTGGCCCTACACAATAAAATTTAGAGATTGAACTGTTCCTGTCTTCGGGAAGCAGACAGCTATATGATATCAGGGAATGCGATTATATGGTCTTGTTTGCTGCCCAATTTCAAACTATTATTGGTACCCTGATGCCTGATTCCTACTTAATAATTCAACTATGATTCCACAGATCTTTGTACTGACTTCAGTCTGCTATACTCCTGAATTTTAACAGTTCCTTTGAAAGAGATCTGAATAATTCAGTTGAAGCCTGAAACTTTTGAAGGTCACAAAAGGAAGAGAAAGTCTTTCTAGATTTCTGCTTCCTGAGATATACATCAACCAGAAATATAATGGGTTAGATCAAAACTAATAAGTACAATAAATAATACAAGAATCCTCAGATAACACAAGCATGGTAGTCAGGTCATAAGAAACAGAATAAAAAACAAATTTTATCATAGGAAGTTAAGCCATTCCTGAAAGAATGATACAGTTGGCAAAACCACAAATAAATTTTTTGTTAACAACAGAGATTAAAAAATTTCATTGTTAGAACTTACTTTCAAAAAGCCTGTCAATAATGTTGTACCCAGCCCGAAGGTCTGATAAAGAAAACTCATAAAATTTGGTCCAACCCTGAAAAAAATAAAGTATTAAAGAACTAAGCAGTGTTCAAAGACATATATGTATGCATCATTATGCTTTCAATTTTAAAATAGACAGAATGTTCAATACTTCCTCAAACTATATATACAAGTCCTTAGAATTTTCAAATAAAAGTAATAAACAATAAATCTAATGTAACAGTAAATTTAAAAAAGAAATTTATTAGCCTCCACAGCATGCAAAGTACTTTATAATAATACCATACCAGTTTTTATCATTTAAGTATTTTGAAATATAGTCACATATATAGAGAACAAATTGGTGTAGAAAATTTTTTATTCTATATGCAATGTACACATTGAGATATTTTCCTATAATTTTATTCTTCAGAATTATGGATTTGCATCACAAGCACATAAACAGCAATACAGGAAAAAGTTCCAGAAGTTTATAGTATTATTTTCTGTACATTCGACTCACAAATCATTCATGTCAGAGCTAAATGAAATTATAAACCTATAGCTAATACCTACAGTGTCAGTGTAAAAGAGCATTCACAGAGCTCTATACTGTGTAGAGAATAGTGTGAAACATAATAGAAAATAATTCCTATGGGCTTTCATTAACTGTAACCACTTCTATGCAATAAAATACATTCAAACTAAAATATATTCAGACCTGAAGAGTATTTGGGAACACATATACAATGAGATTAATTAATTCATTTACCAATCAAAAAACACTTATTAAATGTGTATTGTATGTCAGGCTGTGTGAATATAAGAATGAACCAAAACAGAAATAATTCCTGCCCTCTGTAGCTTTCAGTCTAATGTGAGGGGGAAGCAGGCAGTGGAGACAATAAATCACTCAAACTACAAGCTACACTCAAACTACAAACTATAACATGTTTAAAGGAAAGAAAAATAACTTGATATACAAAGAAGATCTGACCTAATCTAAGAGGTGAGGGAAGGTCATCCTGATGGGAGCAGGATGGAATAGACAGAAATAGATGTATTTGAGAACTACTTAGGAAGCTGGATAGGCAGATCTTCCCTTCTTGACTATGAAAAGGAATTTGCATAGCTTTCCCAATTATAATAGAAAGCTATTGGATAGGTTTTAAGCAGGATAGCGAAATCATTAAAATGACATACCACAAAGCTACTTCTGGCTGCTAAATGCGAACAGACAGAAAACCAGTAGAAAACTATCTCAGAAAGTAGGGAAGGTGAGAATGATGGTGCTTGAAAGAAATGTTGAAGAGAAGTTCATAGATTTGAATTACATTTCACAAGCAGAATCAACAGGACTTGGTACTGGATTATGTAGGGAGGCTAAGAAAGAACATGTCAATAACAACTCCTGGGTTTTTAGCTTGAAGAACTGGATGAATATTGATGCCTTTTACTGAGAGGAGATCCACTGTATTTTTACACAAATAACGTGCACCTTCTACATTTCTTTGTTAACTTTGCCCTCCTCCCCGTGAGGTATTTTTTTATAAGTGCTGCTATGCCAATTTTTTTACATGTTGCTGTAAAAAAAATTAGCATACCATGCTTATGAAAATACCTCACTGGGAGAGGGAGTGGTTGGCAAACAAACATAGAAGTCTTGCATTATTTGCGTAAAAATATGGTACTACAGGAAAAACGGGTATGGGGAATTAAGTTTTTGAAGTTTCAGATGTCTGTGACATATAAACCATAAAAATAATACCCAATACTTATTGAGGGCTTATGATGGCTCAAACATTGTTCTAAATACTTTAACTTAAGGAGATGTTAAGTAGATAGTTACATACAGTCTGGAAGATTAGCATAAAAGACTGGATTGGAAATATAAATTTATGAGATAAGAACCAAATTGTGAAGTAATCCTAACTATGTATTATTATTGTTATTGTTAGGTGATGTTGAGTTGATTTTGACTCATGGCGACCACATAGGGGAAGAAGAGAATTACAGTCTAAAGGGTTTTCAACACTGTGACTTTTCGGAAGCAATTCACCAGGCCTTAGTTCCGAGGTGTCTCTGGGTGGATGTGAACTGCCAACTTTCAGTTAGCAGCACTGAACCAATTGTGCCAACCTGGGACTCCTAGCTATGTATACTAAATTGTAAAAATATTCCAACATAAAAATATATCCAAGACATTGTCTTACTTACCTGTGGAATATAATTTCTTCTTTCTTGACATGCCGCATGAAACCATGCAAAACTGAAGAGGGCATGAGCTCGATGTACATTATCTTTTTTGCTAATTTGCTCAGGAGTCCAAGACTCATAAGTACGCATTAAATTCTTCTTTAAACCTGGTGGTGACTGAAGCAAAAATAATAATACATATCCTACTGTTTCAAATCTTAAATCACTATTTAACATATTTGAGAATGTATTTTAATGAAGAAAAATTTTAATGCTTATCAAGTTTTATTTAAATTATTTCATTGTTATTTCAAAATGTACAAATATAACACTAGCTTTAAGCTTTTCATTCCTAACAGTTCGTCTCAATTAGAAATCCAAAATAAATTTTCAAATTAAATCTATACAACCAATAAATTCAAAATAATCTAAGTAAATTTTATGTGATCACTGAGATTACTCTACTGAAACTAAATTACCATTTACAATTCAAATGTGAGTTTAATATGCCAGGTTTTCCTCACCAGTTTCTGTTTGAATTTCAGTGAAGACTTCAATGTATCATTTATATAAAATGTCAACTAATCTTCCTTGCATGTTAGTCCACATAATTAAAGTGGTATTATGTGACATTGTTAGGCTCATAAACAAAAATGCAAACCCAGGAACTGAAAATTGTGTATTGAACTAGTACTCAGTCAAAAAATGCTCATCTTTTGGTCAACTGAATTTTGACAAGGGTGGTTAAGTCCATTCGATGGGAAAAGAAGAGTCTCTTCAATAAATGGTGCTGGGAAAACTGGATTTCCGTATGTAGAAAAATAAAACAGAATCCATGCCTCACACCACACACAAAAAACAAATCTGAAATGGATTAGGGACTTAAATGGCAAACTAAGACCAAAAAGCACAAACAGCAAAAGACAAATAAATGGGACCTCATAAAAATTAAAAACTTTTGTTTATCAAAACACTTTACCAAAAGTGAAGACAAGCTACGGCTGGGAGAATATCTTTGGAAATCATATATTTGACAAGAATCTAATAATCAAAATATATACAAAACTTCAACAACTTAATAACAAAAAGAAATAACCCAATCATAAAATGGGCAAAGGACCTGAACAGACATTTCACCAAAAAGGATAATCAAGCGGCCACCAAACACATGAAAAGACGCTCAGTGTCATTAGCTATCACAGAGATACAAATCAAAACCACCATGAGATACCATTTCAGTTTCACAGGACAGCTAAGACTTAAAAAAAAAAAAAAAAACCTCAGAAAATAACAAGCGCTGGCAAGAATGTGGGGAAATCAGAACACTTGTCCACTGCTGGTGGGAATGCAAAATGGCACAGGCGTTGTGGAAAACAGTGTAGTGGTTCCTCAAAAAACTAAAAATAGAACTACCATATGACCCTGCAATTCCACTTCTAGGTATATACCAAAAAGACTTGAAAGCAGACATTCAAACAGATTTGTACACAAATGCTATTGAAGCACTAGTCAGAACAGCCAAAAGGTGGTAACAACGTACATGCCCATCAACAGAAGAATGGATAAACAAACTGTGTTATAGAAATACAATCGACTACCACTCAGCCAGTAGGAGAAATGAAGTCTTGATACATGCTGCAATATGGATGGTTCTAGAAGACACTATGCTGTGTGAAATAAGTCAATCACAAACAAACAAATATTGTCTAACATCACTTAGACGAAAAGACAAGAAAAGGCAAATGTATAGAGAACAAAGTTCATTAATGGTTTCCAGGGTGGGAGGGAGGGGGAAAGGAGGGGTTAACGGTGATGGAAATATTGCATTGATTAAGCGTAGGGTTTTATAGCTAATTATTGTAATTGCTGTCAATAAGTTGTACACCTGTAAGATGTTGAATTGGCAAAAGTTGTGTGATAGATACATTTACAACAATAAAAAAAAGCAAGAGTAGCTGCTGAGGCTGCTTATGTACAATCAAAAACCTCATGGGGTTTAGTTCCCTAGTCTGGAGGTTTAGGGTCATGGTTTCATGCGACATCCACAGTTAATCAGCCTAATAACATGGTTAGTACTTCTGTTCTACCTCCTAGTTCCTTGTGTAGTGTCTGGGGTCTTAAAAGTCTGCAAGCAGCGTTCCAAGCTCAACAATTGGGTCTCTATTCACCTGGAGCAACAGAGGGAGAAGGAGAGTCAGGAATAGGAGGAAGGAATGAAATGTATGGTTAACGGCCTCCATGAACATCTGCCTCCTTTGCCATGAGACCAGAAGAACTGGCTGATGCCTGGCTACCATTACTTAACATTTTGATCAAAGATTCCATAAAAGAATCCTGATAAAAAGGGGGTGGCAAAGGTTTTCCTCTTGACTAAAGAGGAAACCTGAATGGCTAATAAACATGAGGAAAAAAATAACTGTTCTTACTAATAATCAAGGAAATGAAACTGAAATGACAATCTGATGACATTTTATACTCATTTATTTGGCAAAATTTATAAATCTTAACAGACTAAGTATTATCAAGGTTGTGGCATAATGTAAATTCTTATACATGACAACTAGGAGTATAAACTGGTAGAATCACTTTGGGGAACAATTTGCCAATTTATGTAAAATTTAGAATAAGCATACCTTTCAACCTAGAAATTTCATTGCTGTATCTGCCCTAGAGAAATTCATGCAGGTATGTACAAAGAGACACATACCATAATATTTTTTGCAGTGTTCTTTAATAGTAAACAATTTGAAATTACTCAAATATTTCTCAGCAGAAAAATGGATAAGTAATTTGTTGTCTGGTCATAGGATAAAATATTCAGCTATTAAAATGAAAGTACAAAATGGAATCACCTTAAAACCAGTGATGAGAGGAAATAGTAGGTTGCAAATGGTATATGAACTTTGTCACCACTGACATACAGTTTGGAAACATGGAGAACAATACTATTGTATAGGGATACATACATATTTAATAGTAAAAAAAAAAAAAACCTATCTAAATTCAGGATAGTAAGTCTGCTGAGTAAGAGGATAGGAAAGGTGAGGTGTATAAAGAAGTCTTCAACGATATCCGTTATGGTTCATTTGCTTAGAAATATGAAACATGGCTATATGTCAAAGTCTAATAAACTTGAGTGGAACATGTGAATAAAAAAAACTCTTATGATTTTCTGTGTTTGAAATATTTTATAATTTTTAAAAGGAAATTTCAGAAGTAAAAACATATGTTGTTGTTAGGTGCTGTCAAGTTGGCATATGATAACAAAATAAAATTCAGAGTTTAACATGAAACTCACTGGCAAATTCAAGTTAAAATCTGAAGTGTTCAACAATTCAGCATCATATATGAAATAAATTAATGGATCTGATTCTGTTTTTAGTGAACAAAGTCCCTACTGTTTACAGTTGCTAACTCATTTTGAAGTAAGAAGCTAAGAGGTGAATAAGATCTTACACCTATGAATAGCCTTTTCAAAACAGATTAAAGTCGTGGTAGTTAGTCATTTGGAATATACTCATGCAACTGTGGTTGCCCGGATAGTGGTGATGGTTACACAACTCTGTGAAAATACTAAAAACCACTGACTTGTACACTTTAAATGAGCAAATATATGATATGTGAATTAATCTAAAGAAAGCTGTTACCAAAAAAATGTGTTAACAGTTAACTTAATGCAAACAGCTTCAGTAGTTATAAATTGGGGAAATCTGGGTTGGTTGCTTAAAATTAAATTATTTTATTAATCTGACATTTTTTAATATTAATAAATCATACTGCACTATTGCCACTTTCATGTTTCATGAATATACAAAATTAGAGGTCACATCATGTTTTTCTTCATTTCAAAATCATATGGCATTTTACTATGTTTTAATCAGTGGTTTCAAGTCAGTAGACATTAGTGAAACTATATTTGTACATTTTTACCATTCAGTAGAACAACAATAGTATAATCCCTGATGTAAGCTAGTACTAAAATATTTGCCTAGTTTTTTCCTTCTTATTCTTAATCCTTAATGGTCACCATGAATGTACAAATTTAACCCAGTAAAGAGACATACTGCATAGACAACATACTCTCACAGAAAACAACCTTCATAACTCTGGAATAGACTGGTATTTAAATTTTTATTCTATTCTAATAATTTTTTTTTACTCTAATAAATATGCTTACTTCTGTCTTTTCTGAAATTATATGTACAGTAGGGTATTGCTTTTTGACATTCTTACATTTTCATGAACAACTCAGAAAAGGAGAGTGAGAATGGCTGCACAACTCGAAGGATGTAATTAATGTCACTAAATGTTATATAGAGAAACTGCTGAATTAGTGTATGTTTGTGTATCTTCTCAACAACAAAATAAATAAAAATTTTAAAAAATGCTCATCTACATATATCAAAATTTTTTCATACTTTATGTTTAGATTATCATAAAATGAAAAAAGAAAATTTTCAAATTCTTCTGAAAGAGAGCAAAACAAATCTATTTCAAAAAGATATAGTAATATAAAAAGAAAAACATTTAAGTGGGTACATCTGCCCAAGTTATTTTAACTAGCAGTTTTAAAAGTAAAATCTTTTCTCCAAAATGGTTTTTAACATAAAAATAAACATAACCCAAGTCAATAATTTAAGAATATCTGCTACAAAAGATAATTTTTCCCTTTGCAATCCTATTTAATTTTTTCTTCTTAAATAAAAAGAGTTTTTGTTTAAAATAAAAAAAAATACAACACTGAAGTACTGCATATCTAAATTTATATTTCTAAAATGAAAATCTTTCTAAAAGTTTATGAACTATACACAAAACATTACTTTTTACTAGGCTAAACTTTCTGAACATTATTCAATAAAACATAATGTTAATAGCAAACTAAAGAACAACTTAGATTTTTATTAAAAGCACTATATTGAAGATTATGTAAATGAATAAATGATATATACATACAGAGGAAATCATACAATTAGAGTTTATTTGGAAAATGATTAAATGAAAACACTAATATTCTAAAATATCGAGATGTGGCCAAAGATATACTCAACTACAAATTTACAGACTTAAAATAACTGCAATTTAATGTTAACTAAATATAAAGCAAGCATTCAACTAAAGAAATCAGGAGAAACAAAAACAAACAAAAATCTGAGTGAAGTATGAGGAAGAAAACAAAAAGCCGTAAATCTACTGAATAAAAAGAACAAAAGAAAAAAAAAAAAGTATTATTACATTACTTATTATTTATGACATCTGTTATTTGCAAAAAATTTTTAAAACTTTCTCAACTCATCAGAGAGAAGAAAAAAACTACAAAATGAAGATTTAATAATTTTTAAAAATATATGTGTATGTATTACATATATATTGTAATACTTTTTCACAATTAGAACTGCACTATTTCCAAGGATAGTTAACATTACCGACTTTGATTCAAGAAATAGAAAACATAAATTCAACAATAATTAAAACCAGACTGAAATTTTCCATTAAAATGAAATCAAATTATCTCCCAAGAAAGGCTTCTGGATAAGGTTGCCTATTAAGTTCTTAAAATATTCAAGAAATATTTCCCCTGATATATTAACTCTTCATTTATTCAAATATTTACTTAGTTTCTCCTATATGGCAGGTATCACATGATACGTACAAAAAAAGCAAAATAAAAAATAACCACTGCTCTCGTGGCTCTTATAGCGCAATTCTAGGATACAGTTTGGTCAAAGGGTGTATGGGAGAGTGGCTGGGGAAGATTCAGGAAAAGATTTTTCTTCCTCAACTTTATGATGGTATTCATCCAATTTTATATTTCCAAATATTAAATCATTTTTGAATTCCTAGATTAAACCTAATCCTTTTACTTCTCTAAATAAGGTTAATACCTTCAGATGAAAAATAAGAGTAGAACTACTGATCTAAAATAACAGGTAGTTGCAAATACTAGGATACTAAAATGACATTTTTCCTTCAAAAAAAGATTATATAAAACAGGGAAATGGCCACAAATTGAGAGACAACACAAACTGAACAACCTTTATTAGTTTTTAAAAGTTTAAATACAGTTTATTCCTAATTTTTTAATGACTTTGTCAAATTATGTAATAGCATTACACTCACATATACTTTTGAATATATCAGGTTTGGGGAAGATCTATCTGGCATTATATATTAATTAGAAGGGTATAAAGATGGATGGATGGATGGGTGGGTAGGTGGGCGGGTGGATGGATGGAAGAGAGCAAACACTAAAAATCTAACTTGGCTACGTGAAAAACAAATGACAAGAAATAAAATTTAAACGGAAAATTTAAATGTATTCTTATAAATATACTCTTATGCTATTATTTATATATATTTTACCTCATCTAAATGTAAAAGGTAATTTTTTGTCTAGATGGTTGCTTATAGAGCTCCACAGAGCATGTATAGATTATTGCACTCATACAACTAGTGATCCAAATTTACGATCTTCTTACCTCATATGTTATCTTCAAACTTGACTGTAGTAAAATAGGAGTAAAGTTGGGATGAACTTCTGCAGTGAGCCAAAGACGAAAGGTATCTTTAGGATGAAGAGTATTCAGTTCCTTGTTTACAGAAACAATAGTAACAAAAAATTTACTAAAATGCACATACACACAAAAAATTTTTCATTTTATCACTACTATTACCGAACTAATTTTTCTTAACAAAACCTTTTTGTGACATTTTGATAAATGTCTTGATGTTCTGATACGTTTCCTTTTAATTTTTATCTTCTCTATCGCATGAACATAGCCATTAGCTTACTGTAATAGATAACAGCATGGGAGCCAAGCTGACTGGGTTGAAATTCAGACTTTGACACTTAATTTGCTGTGTGTCCTTGGGTTCTATGATTCAAACTATCTCTAAGCAAGGGCAAACAGCAGTACCCACCTCACACCAAAACCAAAAACCCACTGCCATCAAGTCCATTCCGACTCATAGTGACCCTACAGGACAGAGTACAACTGCCTCATAGGGTTTCCAAGGATGTAATCTTTACAGAAGCAGACTGCTACATCTTTCTCCTGTGAAGTGGCTGCTGGGTTCAAACCTGAACCACGGACCTTTAGATTAGCAGCTGAGAGGTTGGTATAAAGCACTTGTAACTGTTTGCAGTAATTGCTATGCTTAAACTACCAGCCATCTTCAGACCTCCAGGTTCTCAGTGCTTCAGTTCATGCTTTCACAAGTTATATAATGAAATCAATTCCCTTATTGACAATTTTTAGCAGTATCCTACTGCCTATAATATACATTCAAAAGTTCATCATACAAATTCATCCACCCATCCTCTACATACAATATGCTTCAACCACTGATTTTATGCCTCTGTATCATTACTGAGTATATTCCTTCTACCTATGATTATCTTTGTAAACTGACAAATTCTTACTCATCTATCAAAATACAATTTAAATATCATTATGTCTTAGGAATATCTTCTCCAAATCCTGGCTGCCACTATCCCAAGTAGAATTAATCACTCCATGGCATTTTATAAATTCTCTTCTTTAGTTTTCATCATACTAGAATATAGTTATTTATCAATGCGGTACGTCTCTTCTAAATTAAGCTCCTTGAGAGCAAGAGAAAATTCTGTTTGTAACCAGCATCTAGCAAAGTTCCTGGCCTTTTTCTGTACTCTATATCTGTGGATTGAATGAATGAGTGAATTACAAAAGAAATTTTGATAGCTCTAAAAGACAGTGAAGTCTAAGAATTATTTTAATAAATATAACCCATGTCTCACACTAACATATACTAATAGCATATGAAATGTAATGAGTTAAGATGATGAAAAAATGGCAAAATGTGACCCAGAAAATGCAGTGCTTGCTTAAAATTGTAAATTATAAAAATTTTTAAAATTATAAAACACACCTATAACTAATAATTTTAAAATGTAAAGTTCATATAAAATTTTGCTTTGAGTTAGCACATCTAACAAAAAGTAAAAGAAACAATACATTTGTGATATAGCTGAATTATCAGGAAATTGGCTCTTTATCAAAACAATTTATCCAAACTTTACAAAAGAAAAGCAAAAAATTAACTTTCATAATCTAATCTATACAATATCCTTGAAAAAGTTCTAACTAAGATTTGCTTCCAATTACATTTTACATAGATCAATAGTTATCAGTCAACTGTTTGGAACTGGAAGCAAGATTCAAGTCTTCACAGATCAACTTTATTTGTTTTAAAACACATATGGTTCATCAGACATGAATTTTATATTTTTATACATTAAAGATGTTTACAGAAAATTGTATTAATAGAACTACATGAATATTAATATAAACCTCAGTTCCAAAACCTTTTTTTTTTAAATAATAAGTCATTACAGTCCATAAATTCTCACTCAGTCATTAACTGATTTATCAAAGACCAATTGATTGTCAATTTATTAGGAATGCACAAATTTTCAGCACCTCACAACCTGGCTAGGAACTTCGTCAATCTACTCTGTTCACTTCAGTTCTATATTCTGCACTTTTTCTATTATATACTACGCCTACCAGATAAATTAAATACTAACTCTCTTGCTAAGGACCTCTTCTGGCTCTCTAAGTCCCAGGACAAAAAGTCCAAACTCTTCTTGCATGGTTCTCAGGGCATTCCGTAACCTAGCCCTTCCTAGCCTTCTAACTCTTGTTTTCCCACACAACCTCGAATGGCCTTTCCAGTACGTCTCTTTGTTCTTGGCACTAGGCATTCACATTCCCATCACTAGGTCTCTACTGGTACTGCTGGGATTAACTGTAACATCCTTTCTTTGCCTATATTTAGCTTAATCCCATTCAGCCTTCAAGGAACATCTTCTCTATGGAGTCATCTCTAACTAGCCAAGACCATGAACACCAAACCTAAATCCAGGCTGGCATTCAAAACCTATCCAACAATTTTCTGCCTACAGGCTACTTTCCTCCTGGGGCCATTTGTGTTAAATGAAATGATTAGCTTCAAAGAGATTCTAACTTCCTTAGCACTAAGGAAGGTCTGCAGTTCCCTGACACCTCTATATCTTTTCTCCCTATAAGATATACAGCAGAATAAGAGCATAAAGAGAAAGAAATGTTATTAACGGGCCTTCTATAGTCCTTTAAAACATCTCCTTGTTTTTCTTCTGAAAAATTCTCTAAACTTCCCTGTCAATTCTGATTAATGTCTTGGCTTCCCTTAAATGCTTTTAAAAAAGAGATTTTACAGAATTCCTATTAAAAGATTCATCTTGTTTGGCATAAATATACATTTAAGAATACTTAACAGATTTAATATGATTTCTCACCAAATACTAATTTTTTTAAAAAATCCTAAATAATGCATACCATATTTTAATATTGATGCTACTTGGAGATTACTGAATTGAATATACTACATATCATTTGTACAATATTTATCTGAATCTACCTTTTCCAGAACTGGTAGCCAAGATACTACAAGATGTAAGTTCTTCAAACAGAGCCAGTCTCCATTATGGGCACATTCTCTTAGCATTTGAATTGCTAAATCAGCTTGACCTTGACCCATGGCAACCTGCAAAAAAAAAAAAAACCCACACAGATTTCCTACCACATTTGACACATTACATTATAAAAGATTCAAAATTATCCTGTCATACAGACTGAAATAACTCAATTATTGTAATCAGCATTCTAAACTTTTAATAAGAGATATGGACTCAGCTGTCAATGGGTTCAGCAATTGTCTTGTTTACGTCTGTACATCAATGGTAGATTTTTAGTAGATTTACTTCTACTTGTTAAAAATGTATTCTCATTATAGGCTTGTAAAATATAGAATAATATAAAAAATTATTGAATACTTTTTTTCCTTTTGTGGACATCGCTGAAGCAGCAGTGGCCAAAATGAAGTTCAATCCCTTTGTGACTTCTGACCGGAGCAAAAACCGTAAACAGCATTTCAATGCACATTCCCACATTCGCAGGAAGACTATGTCTTCCCCTCTTTTCATGGGCACTGAGACAGAAATACAACATTCGATTCATGCCCGTCCAAAAGGATGATGAAGTTCAAGTTGTGCAAGGACACTACGAAGGTCAGCAAATTGGCAAAGTAGTCCAGGTTTGCGGGAAGAAACATATCACACACACTGAACAGCAGCAGTGAGATAAAGCGAACACACAACTGTCCATGTGGGCACTCAGCCCCGCAAGGTAGTAATCACTGGACCAAGACTACAAAAAGATCCTCAAATATAAAGCCAAATCTCACCAAGTAGGGAAGGAAAAGGGCAAATAGAAGGAAGAAACAATTGAGAACATGCAGGAATAAAATAATCTTATATACAACTTCCACTAAAAACTACAAAAATGAAAAAAAAAAAAGAATTATTGAATAGTCTTTTGTTCCTCAGCTCACTATTTCTCACAACTCCTGCTGTCTCAAACAACACCACTGACCCTTTTAGAGAGCTAACATTTTTTATAACAATACAACCCGTTACCCTTGAGTCGATTCCAACACATAGTGACCCTATTAAAAAATACAAACCTGTTGCCATCGAGCTGATTCCGACTCATAGCGACCCTACAGGACAGAGTAAAACTGCCCCATAGAGTTTCCAGGGAGCAGCCAGCAGATTTGAACAGCCGACCTTTTAGTTTACAGCCAAATAGTTAACCACTGTAGTCCCACTGATATCTCTTCAGGATTTAACATCAATATTACCAATTCCTAGAAAATTACTTTTCTTTGATTTCTGTAATATTCCAAATATTTGGCTCTGAAGCTACTGACAGTTTCTCTGTGTAATTTCCTGGCTCTTCTTTATCTAGAAAAACCTAACATGTTGGTGGTCCTCAAGAATCTAGCCTCAGCTCTCTGCTCTTTCACTTCTCAAAGGGATACGGAGGGAGGGGAGAGAGAACAAGACATGAAAGAGATGAGAGAGCAGGAGAGAGAATATGAATTTTGATCTCTCACTGAAACTCTATTTCCATTTTTCCAATCCCTAACATCCATCTGCACTTTATGCAGTGGAATAGGCCACTTTATGAAATAGAAAACTTCCAATAATTGAAAATATTCAAGCAGAAGCTGAATAACCCTAGATAACAGACTCAGTACATAAGATTTCTGTGCTATTTGAAAGTTTAAACTAAGTGATGACTTAACCTTAAGATTTTATAAGTGTTGGTCAAGAATATAAAATAGCTATATGCCTCCTACCATATCAAGTCTAAACTCTTCCATATGTTTTTTAATAATAATTTATGTAATACTTGCATATCAGTACAGTGGTATCTGTGTGTGTATATTTTTTTATATTTATAATTATATATCTCTATATATTATTTACAAGTATACATATACTGGGTGTCCTGCCTCAAAATTTTGTACTATGTACCTGACCAAAACAGTATGAAAGACACAGTTGTAGATTACGTCAAACTATAGTGATTTCTTTTTCATAACATGTACAACAGATCATTTCATTGTTTTTAGCTGAGTTTTTACAAGTACTGATTTGTTTTCTTTATTAGACTATAAAGTCTTATTGTCCTCCAAATTTTCTGAAATGTTATATACTTCAAAGCACTATTTTGTCATTATTAACACAAAAAATATATAAATGGACAGACAACAGAATTAGAAGAAAAGTATTTTGCTGAACTAAAATTTCAAAAATGCATAAACTGTGTAAAAATAGCTTGAAGGTACATGAAACCTTAAGAAGAAAACATATACTGTAGAAAAAAAATTAGTTTTAAAAAGCACAGTGGGAAAATGTGAAGAAAATGGTTACCAAAAATAAAAGATTTGCTGCATTAAAAAATAATTGTATTGCATTGAAAAGGTATATTATATATACATATATATATATATTCAGGACAGCAAAAAAAAAAATTGAAAAATAACAGGAGAATGATGACTAAATCTGTCCAAATGTAAAGGTTTTACTACCTTAAACAATTTTACAACTCCAGATATTCTAATAGTAAAACCTACTATGAATATACAAAATGGTGGAGACTACCTTCTTAAAAGTTTGGGAAGAAGATACAGTAAATTCATATTAAAATTAATATTAGATACAGAAATGAGGAAAATTTAAAAACAATTTTTCATTTCCACTTGGGAAGAAAAAGAAATAATTTACAGCTTCTAGGGCCTTTCTGAGAAATATCTTACATAACTATAGAAGCTGAAAACAAGCATTTAGAATAAAAAAATAATGTTCTACTGGTTTTTAATAATTAGGTAAACCTACAATAATCTCTAAACCTTCCTAACTGGATTTAATCTCAAGTTCTGAAGAAAAACCAAACTAATATTAAGAATTAATTCTCTTCTCCAAGAATGTTAAGTAATGAAAAGTTTAGTATATAAACTATGTATGTTTTATCTTTCTGCCAAAGTCACTGTTAACTGGTACAACCTGTAGAAAAAGGCTCTCCATCCTCAAGATGTCTCATTGACAACTGAAAACTGTCCTACTGAATATACCAATCTATCATAACTATGATCTGAATGGTGCTCCCCAGAGTTAGGCAGTGCAAGACCTGCACACCTGAGCCTGGCAGTCCTGATTTTCTGGTATCTTTCACTTACGTTGTTCCTTATGAGATTTTTACTTTTTAATTTCTGGTTGCTATGAAATATTTATCTTTTAATGACTATTAATTATTCTCCCAATGAAAAAAGTTTATCTGTAAACCTACAAAAAAAAAAACTGAGGGTACATTAATAAATTAAAATTATAAACTTGAATGCAAATCGAATTGGAAAAAGAAATCAATTTGAAGAAACAAAAGTTCCTAAATTTATTTTAGGATAAATTTTTATTTTATTAGGTAAATTTTACACAGGAAAATGTATTTCTTTCACTTTAGTTTTTGCAAGTAAACATTACTGTGATTTGTTGTAAAAATATCCGAGTAAAATTTTAAAATTATTCTCAAAATGTATAAAAATGTATTCATTTCCCTTTACTGCTATAACAAATTACCACAAATTTAGTGCCTTAAAACAATGTACATTATTATCTTATCAGACTTCCAGAGGTCAGAATTGTTACTCATCTAAAAGTGAAGGTGACTGGGTTTAAAAATAAAGGGAATACTACAGGACTGTGTTTCTTCTGAAGGCTCTAAGAGAGAATTTGTTCTTTGTTTTTTTTCAGCTTCTAGAACTGCCTATATTCCTTTGCTCATGATCCTCTTTCTCCATCTTAGAGCCAGCAGCAAAGCATCTTCTCTTCTCTCGGACCTCTGTTTCTATTATTACATCTCCTTCCTTCACTCTGACCCCCCTGTTTTCCTCTTATAAGGACCCTTGTGATAATATTGGCTGGGTGTCCCCAAATACCAGAATAATCTCCCATCTCAAAATCCTTAACTTAATCACATCTGCGAAGTATCTTTTGCCATATAAAGTAACATATTCACAGGTTCCGGGGATTAGGATGTGGACATCTTCGAGGGGCTATTATTCGGCCTACCATAGTAAATATGCCCATTTCACTAATATTTCAAGTGTGGCAGGCGGAACAACAACAGTAGAAAAAATGGCAGAGCACTGAGAACTGACCTGGTGATAAGACACTCCACTTCTTTCAGCATTAGCAAGTTCTTGAAGTTCCTGAGAAGGATCAGCTCCCGGGGAAATAATTATCAAGATGGGTTCGATTTCTAATGTCTCTTTGTATAAACGTTTAAGATTTAGAGGAGGTGGAGACAATTCTTTCAGTCCTAAAAGATATATTAAGGAAATTAAAAATAAAAGCAACATGCATCAGAAAAAGAGTCTATTAAAACAAATTTCATGATATATAACATAGAGCACCTTAGGTGAATTATAATCCCATACATACAAAAATTTTTCATTCTGAACACATTCACATACTAGTAATAAAACCGTACCAAGCTAAACCCATTGCCATCGAGTCAATTCCGACTCACAGCAACCCTATAGGACAGAGCAGAACTGCTCCAAGGGGTTTCCAAGGAGCGACTAGTAGATTTGAACTGCCAACCTTTTGGTTAGCAGCCAAGCTCTTAACCACTACAGCAAGTTTATTAAATGTTCAGTGTGCCAGGCACTATTTCTAAATACTTGACATTTATAATATCATCTAATTATTATGATACTTATGATATCACCTAATTATAACCCTATGAGATGGGTGCTCTGATAACCACATTTAATAGATGAAGAAACACACAGCCAACACTGGTTCTCAATGTATAATTTTCTCCCTACTAGAGAAGACTAAATCCAACTATACAGCTTTTCAGTCAATGATTCATGTAACAGTCAAGTATCTATCCTGTGCCATGCATATGTGAATCAGATTTCCACATGACCTGAGTAACCAATTCCATTGTGATAATATAGTATAAAGAGTTATTTCTTATGTCAGCACATTAAGGGAGAAACAAGTGGTAAAAAAAAAAAAAAAAAATGCATGCTTTGGACACAGAAATACATAGCTGTCAGCTTTTATTTGTTAGCTGAGTGACCCTATACAAATCTCTTAAATGCACCGTGCCTCTGTTTTCTCAACTGTAAAACAGATAAAACTGAATCCACAGGAGACCAGAAGAACTAGATGGTGCCCAGCTACCATTACCGAATGTTCTGATCAGGGCCACAATAGAGGAATCCTGACAGAACCAGAGAAAAACGCAGACAGAACTCAAATACTTAAAAAGTCCAGACTTACTGAACCGGTTGAGTCTACAGGATTCCCTGAGACTACTGACCTGAGATACTCTTTAAACCTCGAACCAAAAATATCCCCTGAGGTCACCTTTTAGTGAAATAACAGATTGGCACTTAAAGGATATTACTCGTGAGTATGGTGCTCCATTAAAAACCATCTATATATGAAACCAAAAGGTCAATAATTATTCTAAAGATGAGAAGATAAAGAGGCAGGTTAACTAGAGTACTGGAAATGGAACAACCAGAAAGCAATTAAAGAGAATGTTGACACACTGTGAAAAATGTAACTAATGTCACTGAAAACTTTGTGTAGAAACTGTCAAATGGGAAGCTAATTTGCTGTGTAAATTTTCACCAAAAAAAAAGTTGTTTAAAAAATAAGATTCTATTATTAAAAAAAAACATGCCCTCAATCCACAGGTAGTTTGGAAGCAAAATAAAATAGAATAGATTCCATTTATTCATCACCTACTTACTCTATGCTTCTCATTATACCAGGTAATGTTTATTTATCTGCTGTCTAATCCATACAATAATCCTGAGAAACAAATATCATTATGTGAATAAGAAAACTAAGATTCAAGGAAATTGAATGTCTTGTCAAAGGTCACCCACTTACTAATTGCAACCTATATTCAAAACAATTCATCTGTGCTTTTTCTCCTCTTTTGTACCTTACAAATTATAGAATCCTATACAGATGAGAAATTATAATTTTATTATTATACTTAAATCTCTTCTGCTAAAATTTGAATGTTTTCACTATTAATCAGTAAAAATCAAGCTCAAGGAGATCTACTTGAATTATAATCAAAATTATACTTTTTTTGAAGCTAAAAAGCAGAGTACGATACAGGGGTTTAAAACAGAGTATTAAGAGACCGCAAAAAAGAATGACTACAGAGGCAAGAATGGCGTCCCTATATCCTCAAAAACACAACTGAATAGACAGGATTACATCTCAGAAATTCTAATAGCAAGAAACAGATATTCTTAAAACTTTAAAATATTAATTCAATGCCATGAAGATGGGCCAAAGATGATCATCTTGGAAGGAATAGGGACGATCTATAGCCTTCATAACAACCATCCATAACAATAACTAAGAATTTTCAAAAGTCAAATTATTCTTACTACCATATGAAATTTATCCTAATGGCCATTTAAAACTGATGAATGCTTCCAGAGACATATTTTTAACTAAATGTAATTGTTAACAAACATTCTGGTTTTTGTACTTGTGCCAAGGTAGTATTTTCATTAATTCAAACATTCATTTATTTATTTCTAAATTCAATAAACAGTCTATCTCAATTAAAAGTACTATCTGACTTGATAAAATTATAAAAATGTGTACGGACTCTGACTCGGCAATTTAAATTCTAACTAACCTAAGAAATAATTCAGGATATGAAGACAGAAGCATGTAAAGGACATTCATTGTAGTTGTTGAAAAGAGCTAAAAACTGGGGGAAAGACTTTTCTAATAATGAGAGTCTAAATGAGACATTTCTGGTAGCCATACAATGGAATTAAACTTATAAACAAAATGTTGAGGTAGAAAATAATTTACTGAAAAAATATGTTACAGAACATACGCAACATGATTCCACATTGTAACGTATATACTTAAGCTGTACATACTGAAGTTGTCAAGGATTTCATTTTACCTGGATCCACAATCAATGCCCATGGAAGCTGCAGTCAAGGAATCAAATGACATATTATTGTATTGAGCAAATCTGCTGCAAAAGACCTCTTTAAAGTGTTGAAAAGCAAAGATGTCACTTTGAGGACTAAGGTGCACCTGAACCAAGCCATAATATTTTCAATTGCCTCAAATGCATGCAAAAGCTGGACAATGAATAAGGAAGATCAAAGAAGAATTGATGCCTTTGAATTATGGTGCTGGTGAAAGATACTGAATATACCATGGGCTTCCAGAAGAATGAACAAGTCTGCCTTGGAAGAAGTACAGCCAGAGTACTCCTTGGAAGCGACGATAGCAAGACTCCACCTCATGTATTTTGGACATGTCATTAGTAGCGACCAGTCCCTGGAGAAGGACATCATGCTGGGTAAGGTAGAGAGTCAGTGAAAAAGATAAAGACCCTCGACAAGATGAACTGACACAGTGGCTGCAACAATGGGCTCAAACATAGCAACAATTGTAAGGATAGCACAGGACCGGGCAGTGTTTAGGGTCTGTTGTGTGTAGGGTCGCTATGAGTCAGAACCAACTCGACAGCACCTAACAATGACAACGATATATATCTATGTGCATAAAAACATACATAGAAATGTTCGCTATGGTTCTCTCTAAATGATGGGATAACAGGTGTTTCTTAACTTCTTTTTATTCCTCTGTTTCTCTGGTTATTACTTTAATTAGTATATATTAATTCAGTAAAAAATATGTAAAAATATAAAAAAGATATTTCCATAAACAACTACAGACTGAAACATATTTTATTTAAAAAATATATGCCAATATAGAAACTGTCTAAAAACAGTTAAAATGCAGATTATCATATCATTTCATAATTTATAAAATACAGACTATAAACTCCAGGACAGAAAAAATCATATCTGCTTTGGTCACCATTTTATATCCAGAGGCAAGCATAAATTCAATCATAACTTCTAATTGTAAAATCCCACAGAAGATAAATATATGTTCATTAAATCATTTTATATAATATTTCAAAGTAAAAGATGTTGAAATATTTCAGATTAGAGAAAAAAAATCCTGAAAAATACCTTACCATTTACAGTAACATATGTGACATCCATGTTACTTGGAATTACTTGTTAGTCATCTGGAGCACAAAAGTCCAAAAACATCCCCATTGCATTTTAAGTGAATTGAGTCTATGTATTATGTAGGATCAAAGGATTTATTAAGCCAAGTACTTTGGCTTATGACATAATTACAGTTGTCAGTGTGAATCAATGCTATTCAATAAAGTTAGAAAGCCAAAAATGTTAGTTTTACTGTGAACTATCGTAGTGTAAAACTACTTTCAAATCACTGGAAACTTAAATTTTGACCACAAAAAACCCACTGCTGTCGAGATAATTCTGACTCAGAATGACCCTAGGATACAGCAGAAATGCCCCCTAAGTTTTCCAAGGCTGTAATCTTTACAGAAACAGACTTCCACATGTTTTTCCTGTGGAGCAGCTGGCAGGTTCAAACCACCGACCTTTTGATTAGCAGCCCAGCACTTAACCACTGTGAATCCTTAAAATAAATATAGTATTTCTTTCAAAAAAAAGAACCAAAAGTAATTCAAAGGATTAACTTAAACCTTTATTTTACTCAAATAAAAAACTGAAACAATAAAAAATAAATACTTTTCCATTTAAAAAGAAAATATATCACTCCTGACGCTTCTAAGGGATGCCAGTGAGTAACTAATAAACTCATTCTTCCTCATTCATACCATGTTCCCCAACAAAGACACTGATAAGCATCAAGGGTACACAATGACCCTCCTTTACTATAAAGAGAAGACAACTCTAAGTAAATACAACAAACAGCAATAATAAAGAAAAAAAAAAAAAAAAAAACAAAACATACCACAACCTAACCTTATATACATCAACCACTTAAATGGGAAAAGATGTATAGAAATAGAATAATACTCGACAGTGGAAACAAATAATAATAATAAAAAAAACTCAAATAGTTTGTAGTAGGCAGAATTTTAAAGATGTCACCCAAGATTCCTATCTCGTGGTTGTTCAATCAAACAATAACCTAGGTACCTCTGTGAAGAGACTTTGCAAAGTGTAACTAAAGTTGTTGTTGTTGTTAAATTCTGTCTTACTTATCTAGCACTGTTATAACGCAAATACCACAAGTAGATGGCTTTAACAAACAGAAATTTATTCTTTCACAGTCTAGAAGCCTAGAGGTCCTAATTAAGGATGCCAGCTCCTGGGAAAGTCTTTCTCTATTGGCTCTGGGTGAACATTCTTGTCATCAGTCTTCCCCTGGTCTAGGAGCTTCTCAGCACAGGGACCCCGGGTCCAAAAGATGCACTCTGCTCCTAGCTCATCCTGCTTGGTAGTACTGAGGTCCTTATCTCTCTGCTCGATTCTCTCTCCTCTTATCTCTTGTACAATAAAACACGATGTAGGCCACATCCCAAGTAAACTCCTTTTACATCAGATCAGGGATGTGACCTGAGTAAGGGTGTTGCATCCCACCCTAATAATCCTCTTTAACATAATCTAATCTTGCTTTATTAACCACAGGCAGAGATCAGGATTTACAACACATAGGAAATTTACATCAGATCACAAAACGGAGGACAACCACACAATAAAGGAAATCATGGCCTAGCCAAGTTGACATATATTTTGGGGGGAAATAAATCAATCCATGACAGATGCTGTCAAGTCAGATAAGACTCACAGCGACCCTATGTATAACCGAATAAAATGCTTCCCAGTACTGTGTGATCCTCACAATCACTGCTATACTTAAGCCCACTGTTGCAGCCATGGTTTCAATCCAGCTCATTGAAAATCTACCTCTTTTTCGCTGACCTCTACTTTACCAAGCATAATGTCCTTCTCCAGGAACTGGTCTCTCCTAATAACATGTCCAAAGAAAGTGAGACAAAGTCTCACTGACCTCGCTACTAAAAAAGCATTCTGGCTATACTTCTTCCAAGACAGATTTATTCATTCTTCTGTCAGACCATGCTATAATCAATATTCTTTGCCAACACCATAATTCAAAGGCATCCATTTTTCTTCAGTCTTCCTTTTCATTGTCCAGCTTTCCTGTGCATATGAGGTGATTGAAAATAGCATGGCTTGGGTCAGGTGAACCTTAGTCCTCAAAGTGACATCTTTGCTTTTGAACACTTTAGGGAGATCTTTTGCAGTAAGTTTGCCAAACGCAATGCATCATTTGATTTCTTGACTGTAGCTTCCACGGGCGTTGATTGTGGATCCAAGTAAAATGAAATCCTTGATAACTTCAACCTTTTCTTCATTTATTATGATGTTGTTTACTGATCCAGTTGTGAGGATTTCTGTTTTCTTTATGTTGAGGTGTAATCCATAGTAAAGGCTGTAGTCTTTGATCTTCATTAGTAAGTGCTTCAAGTCTTCTTCGCTTGTCAGCAAGCAAGGCTGTGTCATAATGGAGGTTGTTAATGAGTCTTCCTTAAATCCTGATGCCATGTTCTTCTTCATATAGTCCAGCTTCTCGGATTATTTGCTAAACATAATGATTGAATAAGTATGGTGAAAGGCTACAGCCCTGACACACACATTTTCTGAATTTAAACGTGCAGTATTTCCTTGTTTTGTTCGTACGACTGCCTCTTGGTCTACGCAGAGTTTCTGCAATAAGCATAATTAAGTGTTCTGCTATTCCCATTCTTTGTAATGTTATCCATAATTTGTTATGATCCACACAGTCGAATGCCTTTCTGTAGTCAATAAAACACAGGTCAACATTTTTCTGGTACTCTCTGCTTTCAGCCAAGATCCATCTGACATAAGCAATGATATCCCTCGACCCGCATCCTCTTCCGAATCCTACTTGAATTTCTGGCAGTTCTCTTTCAACGTACTGCTGCAACAATTTTTGAATTATCTTCATCAAAATTTTACTTGTGGACTTCTGGGCAACATGGCGCTATAGTCAGAAGCACCATGCCATCCCTTCGCAGCAAAGATCAGAAAAACTAACTCAAACAGAGTCACACGTCAATCCTGAAACCCTAAGCATCAAATGAAGAGACGAACTCGGCCAAGCACTGAATGGAATAAGAAACTGACCGAGAACAGAGCACGAGGAGAGATACATGCAGAGGTCCCCTATCAACTACCATGGCACAAATCTGCCATCTTGGACTCCTATCCGAGATCAGCAAACAAGAGGTATGAGAAAGCAGCTTCATGGAGCTTCCAGCGGGAGACAGAACAACCAGTAACCCACGATATAGGCTTTCCCACCTACCCCCACCCTTCTTCACCACCACTTAGCCTCCTCTGCTTCCTGCAGCCATAGTCTATTGGCTGGGAAGCACGAGCTTCCCCCCAGTGCCATGTGGATTCCACCCGCCCTCACTGGCCAGCTCCCTGAGTCCCATTTGTTGGCTGCTGGTGTTGCTTTTTTCCGCTTCTTTAGATTTCTTCCTTACCTCTCACCACCTTTCCCTCCTTTCTCTCAAATACCTGGCTCTGTGCGCTATCTTTGCTTCTTCCTGAAAGGCTGAGAAACACCACTCGACTGTGAAACTGCTTCCCCGCCCGTGCCACCACACTGGTGGGACTCCCAAGGCTTTTTTGTTTGTTTGTTTGCTCTGATTTGTTCTGTTTTGATTTGTTTGATTTCTTTTTCTTTTCTTGGCTTGGGAGCCCCTTCTAGCCAGGCAGTACTGCGCAGGTTGGAAGCTAGTCCCTTACTCTGTGCAGACACGCAGGGACATCCCTGGGGGCACTTCTTTTTTCTTGGTTTTTTTTGTTTTTTTTTTCTTTTTCTTTGTTTAGTTTTCTTCTCTCTCTTATTCCCTTTTGTCTTTCTTCATTTCCAGTTTCTCAATTTATTCATTTTTTCTTTTACCCTTTTTCTTCATTTTTTCATTTTGTTTTTCCCCATTTCTCAGTCTGTCTTCTCTCTACTCCAGTAGCAAGCTCACTTAGCACTATTTTTTGTTTGTGTGTATGTTTTTGACTCCTGTTCCTCTCTCCTCTTCTCTTCTCTTTCTCATACCCATCTTAGCTCCACACATCACAATCCACCCCGCTTCCTGCCTACCTTCACTGTGTGCTGAACATTATACACCCCCAAGCACCACAGGCACTGCCTACTGGAATCTGCCCTGCACTGATTCCCGGTCTACACTGTCAGCTCTGGTATGTGCCACAAAAAACCTATCGCAGCAACTCCCCATCAGCTGGACCTGCCCTACTGTACCATACCTGAGTGACTGACCCTGCCCATTGGAGAAGGAGGTGAAAAGCATCGTGCCCACAGACAAACAACAAAGAATGCACAGCCCACCTGCTCAGACATAACCAAATAAAACAAAAAAGTAGGACGAAACAAACAAATCTACAATCAATAAACAAGGAAAATAACCACTGAATGCCCCAAAGACAGCAGAAACTGTCAAAACATTTATGAAAAGAAGAAAGGATCGTTCCAGTAGGCATCCAAAATAAAACACCAGATGACTTTCCAGTAGAAGAAAAGACACTAGACCTAACTTATAGGGAATTCAAATATCTAATATTCAGAATTATCCAAGAGTTGAAGCAAAAAACAAAAATGAGGAAAAAATAGACAAATTCATGGAAAAGGCAGACAAATTCATGGAAAATACAGAAAAAAATGGAAGAATTCAAGAAAATAATACAGGAAGAAAATGCTAAAATAAATTCACAACTAGAAATCATACAAAAAAAAAATCAGAAATCCAAAAGATAAACAACAAGATTTCAGAAATGGACAGTGTCGTGGAAGGGCCGAGGAGCAGGTTTGAAACGATGGAAGATAGGATCAGTGAAATTGAAGACAAACACTTGGATACAACTCTGAGGAAAAATCAGAAAAAAGAATGAAGAAAAATGAAGAAACCCTGAGAATTATGTGGGATACAATCACAAGCAAAAATCTGCGAGTGATCGGAGTTCCAGAACGGGGGAGAAAACAGAAAACACAGAAAGGAACATTGAAGAATTGCTGACAGAAAACTTCCCCAATATTACATAAGATGAAAAGCTGACCATCCAAGAAGCTCAACGAACCCCATATAGGAGAGATCCCAAAAGAAAATCACCAAGGCATATCATAATCACACTCGCTAAAACCAAAGACAAACAAAGAATCCTGAGAGCAGCTTGTGAAAAACAAGAAGTCACATAGAAAGGAGAAACAATAAGACTAAGCTCAGATT
>NW_004444084.1:1535766-1536959 GCF_000243295.1 Trichechus manatus latirostris
CGAGGGATGGTGGGGGGGACTAAATAGATAAGTGGTAACTTTGGTGAAGGGTAAGACAGTACACATTACTGGGGAAGCCAGCATAACTTGTACAAGGAAAGGTCATGGAAGCTCCATAGACACTTCCAAACTTCCTGAGGGACTGAATTGCTGGGCAGAGGGCTGTGGGGACCATGGTCTCGGGGAACCTCTAGCTCAATTGGCATAACATGGTTTATAAAGACAATGTTCTACATTCTACCTTGGTGAGTAGTGTCTGGAGTCTTAAAAGCCTGTGAGCAGCCATCTAAGATACTCCACTGGTCTCACCCCTTCAGGAGCAATGGAGAATGAAGAGAACAAGATACAAGGAAAAGATTAGTCCAAAGGACTAATGGACCACAGCTACCACAGCTTCCACCAGACTGAGTTCAGCTAGATGGTGCCCGGCTACCACCACTCACTGCTCTGACCGGGATCACAATAGAGGGTCCTGGGCAGAGCTGGAAAAGGATGTAGAACAGAATTCTAACTCAAAAAAAGACCAGATTTACTGGCCTGACAGACTGGAGAAACCCTGAGAGTATGGCCCCTGGACACCCTGTTAGCTCAGTGGTGAAGCCCCTCCTGAAGTTCACTGTTCAGTCGGGGATTGGACAGCCCCATAAAACAAAACAGGACTAATGAGGCACAGCAGTCCAGGGACAAGGACTAGAAGGCCGGAGGGGACAGGAAAGCTGGGGACAGGGAACCCAAGGTTGAGAAGGGACAGTGTTGACATGTCATGGGGTTGTTAACCATTGTCACAGGGCAATGTGTACTGTTTAATGAGAAACTATTTGTTCTGCAAACCTTCATCCAAAGTACAAAAAAAAAAAAGAACTACCTATGTGAGATCAAATTGACAACAGCAACTCAAAAGGTTTGATGGGAAGACTAGGGGGCAGTGAGTTGAAGATAACGGTGATGGAATAATTTGGAAAAGGATAGTGAGAATAGCAGCACAACTGGAAGGATGTAATCGATGTCACTGAATTGTACATGTAGAAACTTTCGAAATGGTGTAACTTTGGCTATGTATGTTTTCACCGAAAAAAAAGGTCCTCAAGGTCGAGAAGGGAGAATGTTGACATGTCATGGGGTTGTTAACCAATGTCATAAAACAATATGTGTACTGACTGTTTAATGAGAAACTATTTGTTCTGTAAACCTTC
>NW_004444084.1:1537059-1547157 GCF_000243295.1 Trichechus manatus latirostris
GACATGTCATGGGGTTGTTAACCAATGTCATAAAACAATATGTGTACTGACTGTTTAATGAGAAACTATTTGTTCTGTAAACCTTCATCTAAAGTACAAAAAAGAAAATTTTTTTAAAAACCTACAAAAAAAAATTTTACTTGCATGTGATATTAATAATATTGTTTGATAATTCCCACATTTGTTGGATCACCTTTCTTTGGAATGGGCATGTACATGGATCTCTTCTAGTCAGTTGCCAGGTAGCAGTCTTCTAAATATCATGGCATAGACGAGTAAGTGCTTATAGTGACTAGTATTCTGTCTATTCCTGTAGGCTAGTTTTTCGTCAATGCCTTCAGTGTGGCTTGGACTTCTTCCTTCAGTACTATCAGTTCCTGACCATATGCCACCTACTAAAATGATTAAACATCGACCAATTCTTTTTGGAGCACTGACTCTGCAAATTCCTTCCATCTTCTTTTATGTTTTATTATGGATTGAACTGTGTCCCCAAAAATATGTGTTGTAAATCTTAACCTCTATTCCTGTGGTTATAACCCAATTTGGGAATGGGCTGTCTTCGCTATGCTAATGAGACAGGATTAGTACAGGGTGTGTCCTGATAAAAGAGATTAAACAAGCATAGGAGAAGCAGAGATGAGGAAAGAGAGATACCAAGCAACATGAAGACTGCACAGGAGTAGAAGCTCAGAAGAGACAAGGACCTTTCTCCAGAGCTGACAGAGACAGAAAGCCTTCCCCCAAAACTGGCACCCTCAATTCAGACCTCTAGCTTTCCAACCAGTAAGAAAATAAATTTCTGTTTGTTAAAGTCACCCACTTGTGGTATTTCTTTTATAGCAGCACTAGATAACTAAGACATGGTTCCTGCGTCATTCAATATCTTGCCTGTAGAGTTCTTCAATGTTGCAACTCGAGGGTTAAACTTTTTCTTCAGTTCTTTTAGCTTGAGAAATGCCAAACACGTTCTTCCCTTTTTGTTTTCTAAGTCCAGGTCTTTGTACATTTCATTATAATACTTTACTTTGTCTTCTCAAGCTGCCCTTTGAAATCTTCTGTACAGGTATTTCACTTAGTCATTTCTTCCTTTCACTTTAGCAACTCTACATTCAAGAGCAAGTTTCAGTCTCTCCTGACATCCATTTCGGTCTTTTCTTTCTTTCTTCTTAATGACCTTTTGTTTTCTTCATGTATGATGTCCTTGATGTCATACCACAGTTCTTCTGGTCTTCTTTGGTCATTTGTGTTCAGTGCATCAAATCTATGTTTGAGATGGTCTCTAAATTCAGGTGGGATATACTCAAGATCGTACTTCGGCTCTCGTGGATTTGTTTAATTTTCTTCACCTTCAACTTGAACTTCCATAGGAGCAACTGATGGTCTATTCCACAGTCGGCCCCTGGCCTTGTTCTAACTGATGATATTGAGATTCTTCATTGTTTCTTTCCTCACATGTAGCTGATTTGATTCCTGTATATTCCATCTGGCAAGGTCCATGTGTACAGTTTTAGTTTATGCTGGTAAAAAAAGGTATTTGCAATGAAGAAGTCACTGGTCCTGCAAAATTCTATCATGCAATCTCCGGCATCATTTCTATTACCAAGGCTGTATCTTCCAACTACTGATCCTTCTTTGTTTCCAACTTTCACATTCCAATCACCAGAAATTATCAATGCATTTTGATTGCATGTTTGATCAATTACAGACTGCATAAGTTGATAAAAAATTTAAATTTCTTCATCTTTGTCATTAGTGGTTGGTATGTAAATCTGAATAATAGTTGCATTAACTGGTTTTTCTTCCAAGTGTACGACTATTATCCTATCAGTGACATCACTGGATTTCAGGATTTTGGAATGCTCTTTTTGACAATGAATGTGACGCAGTTCCTCTTGTATTTGTCATTCCCAGCATAGCAGACCCTATGAACTATCATTTCCAGCAAAACTCACAAACAAACTCATTGCCATCAAGTCAATTTCTACTCATACCAATTCTATAGGACAGAGTAGAACTGCCCAATGGGGTTTGAGAGGAAAGGCTGGTGGATTCGAACTGGTGACCTTTTGGTTAGCAGCTGAGTTCTTAACCACCGTGCCACCAGGGCTCCATTCCTAGCATAGATGACCTTAATTAGGTGGATGGACTAAAACTTTCGGGACCTTCATTTGCTGATGTGGCATAACTCAAAATGAGAATAAACAGCTGCAAACATCCATTAGTAACTAGAATGTGGAATGTACAAAATCTGAATCAAGGAGAACTGGAAGTTGTCAAAAAAGAAATGGAAGACTTGAAGATCAATATCCTAGGCATTAGTGACCAGAAATGGACTTGTATTGGCCATTTTAAATTGGACAATTATATCATTTACTATGCTGGGAACTAAAGTTACAGACCTTAAAATAAGGAGATCCAAGTAGGCATATCTAATCATTCGAGCCCTTAAAAGCAGAGAAATTTCTCCAGCAACAGAGAGATGCAGCAGAGAGAGGCAAAAGAGATGAGGCGCAGAGGAAGTCAGAGATATCCAAAGGAATCCAGAAGGAATTACCCTCCCATTGCTGGTTTTGCAGATGAAGGTAGTGGGCCACAAGCCAAGGAATGCAAGAGGTCTCGAGAAGGTACGAATGACTTTGACCAACACGAAAAAGAACAGGGTCATCACTCCTACAACTGCATGGAACTGAATTCTGCTAACAACCTGAATGAGCTTGGAAGTAAATTCTTTTCAGAGCCTCCTAATAAGAGCCCAGATGGTCAAAAGCTTTATTTTGGCCTTATGAGACATGGAGCAGAAAAACCAGCCAAGACCACCAGACTTCTGACCTATAGAACTGTGAGATAACAAATGAGTATTGTTTTAACCTGCTAAATTTGTGGTAATTTGTAACAGAATCAATAGAAAATGAATACACACTTCCATATTTCCTTCATTTCCTCTTAGACACAGATTTCACAAGATATTTTGAGCTATGGAAACAGGAAATATGGGATGGGACTAAATGGGGTGATAGCATGGATAACAGAGGTACAGGACTGCAAAATTCGGGAAGTTGCACAAATTCCAAAGACCTTTTTTTTTTGTTATTGTTGAGAGTATACACAGCAAAACATACAACAACTCAAGTTTCTACATGTACCATTTAGTAATATCGATTACATTCTTCAAGCTGTGCAACCATTCTCCCCCTCCTCTTCTGAGTTGTTCCTCTTTCATTAACATAAATTCACTGCCCCCTAAAGTCCCTATCTAATCTTTCAAATTGCTGTCGTCAATTTTAATCACATATAGATACTTCTTAAAAGAACTTATTGCTCAAGGCAGGCATTTACTAGTTAAGCTAAACTATTGTTTGGTATTAAGACTTCAAGGGATATTTTTAGTTTAAAGATCATCTTAGGGCAATACTTTCAGGGATTCACACAACCTTCATGGCTTCTGGAGCCCACAAGACTTTGAAATTCTGTTCTACATTTTCCCCCTTTTGATCAGGATTCTTCTATAGAATCTTTCAATAAAATGTTCAGTAATGGTAGCTGGGCACCATGTAGTTCTGGTCTCATGGCAAAGGAGGCTGTTGTTCATGGAGGCAGTTAACCACATATTCCATTTCCTCCTTCTATTACTGTTGCCCCTTCTTCCTCTATTGCTCCAGGCAAATAGAGACCAATTATTGTGCCTTGGATAGCTGCTTGTAAGCTCTTAAGACCCCAGGCACTACACAACTAACTAGGAAGTATAACGGAAGCACTAAACATGCTATTAGGATATTAGGCCAGTTAACTGGGATATCCCATGTAACTATGATCCTAAACCTCCAAACCAAGAAATCAAATACCATGAGGTTTCTGGTTGTACATAAGCAGCCTCAGCAGCTGCTCTTTTTTTTTTTTTTTTTGTCATTGTTGTAAATATATCTATCACACAACTTTTTCCAGTTCAACTTTTTACAAGTACACAACTTACTGACAGTAATTACAATAATTGGCTATGCAACCCTACCCTTAATTAATGCAATATTTCCATCACTGTTAACCTTTTCTTCCCCTCTACCTCCCATACCTGGTAACCACTAATAAACTTTACTGTCTATACATTTGCCTTTTTTTGTCTTTTTATGTAAGTGAGGTCATACAATATTTGACCTTTTGTGATTGACTTATTTCACTCAGCATAATGTCTTTCAGTTCTGCTCATATTGTAGCATGTATCAAGACTTCATTTCTCCTACTGGCTGAGTAGCATTCCATTGTATATATGTACCACACTTAGTTTATCCATCATCTGTTGATGGGCATGTGCATTATTTCCACCTTTGGGCTATTGTGTATAGTGCTGCGATGAATACTGGTGTACAACTCTCTGCTTGAGTCTCTGCTTTCAAGTTTTTTGGGTATATACCTAGGAGTGGAATTGCCAGGTCATATGGTAGTTCTATTTTTAGTTTTTTTGAGGAAATGCCACAGTGTTTTCCAAAATGGCTGTACCATTTTGCATTCCCACCAGCAATGAGTAAGTGTTCCAATTTCCCCATGTCCTCGCCAACATTTATTTTCAGGTTTTTTTTTTTTTTTTTTTTTTTTTTAATTTTAGCCATCCTAGGGGGAGTGAAATGGTATCTTAAATAAATGGAAAGATATTCCATGTTCATGGACTGGAAGACTTAAAGTTGTTAAGATGTCAATACTACCCAAAACAAACTATAGATTAAACGCAATCCGGATCAAAATCCCAACAGCCTTCTTTACAAAAATGGAAAAACCAATCTTCCACTTCACATGGAATAGCAAGAGGTCCCAAACAGCTAAAACAATGTCGAAAGAGAAGAACAAAGGAGCAGGACTCAAACTTCCTGATTTTAAAACATACTATACAGCTATAGCCAGGTATTGGTATAACAATAGACTAATAGACCAATAGAATAGAACTGAGAGTCCAGAAATAAACCCACACATCAATTATTAACAGATTTTTGACAAAGGTGCTAAGTCCATTCAATGGGAGAAATAAGAGTCTCTTCAATAAATGGTGCCAGTAAAATTGGATTTCACAAGCAGAAAAATGGAACAGGATCCATGCCTCACACCATACACAGAAACAAATCCAAAATGGATTAAATACCTAAATGTGCAAACTATAACCATAAAATTCTTAGAAGAAAAAGCAGGGGCAACACTGTCAGGCCTAGCTTTTAAGAATGGATTTTCTAATAACAAATGCACAAATAGCAAAAGACAAAATAAATAAATGGGATCTTATAAAAATCAAAAACTTTTGTTCATACAAAGACTTTACCAAAAAAGTGAAGAGACAAGCTGCCAACTAAGACAGTATCTTCAGAAATCATATATCCAACAAGAATCTAACAATATATATATAAAACTTAGACAACTTAACAACAAAAAGATAAATAACCCAAACATAAAATGGGCAAGGGACTTGAACAGACATTTCACCAAACAGGACTTTCAAATGACCACCAAACACATGAAAAGATGCTCAATGTCATTAGCCATCAGAGAGATGCAAATCAAAATTGTAACGAGGTATCAAAGACTTTTCTGATGGAGAACCTTTGAGAGGTTTCTGGTTCCTGCAGCTACTGTAGCACCTTATGGGTACATGTGCCTTTTATATTTCAGACACCTCACTTACCATAATATCCCACTCTTAAGAGTTAATTTAAAAATAAAATAAAATTAAACCAGAATTACAAAAATCAGGATATCTGCATCTGGTAGCTACTATTTTTAAAAAAGTAATGTAGTAGATTTTGTCAGTACATACGCTCAGTTTATAGAATTATATTAAACTGGCGTGTTTTGAGGATTGCTCTACTAACTTAAATCTTCAAATTGAAACTACTTTCATAAGCATATCTTTATAAGTTACTACTTTTGAAGTTTATAGATTATGTAAAGGACTGATAAAACTTAATAAAAATCTTTACATATGAATAATGGCAGAGAAATTACATGTGAAATCAAATCTCTAAAATTTGATTAGCAAGAGATAAGTGCTTGTCACTCTGTAGCAATTTGAGTTCTTAAAACTTATAATAAAACCTCAACTGCATTTTAAAAACTGTACTAAAACTACTTGACCAAGCACAAAGATATCTAGCCATACTCCCAGTATATATAAATTTTGCCTAGAAATAAGTAGTACGGTTTTAGAAGTATATTAAACTTTCAAAGCATTTGAATATGTGAATATCACAAGGTTTTCAGTTAATGCTGTTAAACCTGAAATGTCATTTAAATTGGAGATGAAATAGAACAATAACAGAAGTATTCCAAGGAGTTGGTAGAAGTTCAATCTACAAAATCAATAAGAAAAGTCATGTGCAATGTGGCACAAACAGACAATTTTTGAAGAGTAAATGGGTAGGAAAACGATAGGCTCTCAAGAACTTCTCTGAAAATTGCTTCATTTTACTTAAACTTAGATTCCAGTGATAGGAACAGGAAATAAATACATAAAGAAGTCAGAATTATACCACATAGTGATAAGCACTATGCAGAGAACTAAAACAGGCTGATGTGCTGATACTTATTAGATAGCCCAAAAGACCACTCTGAGGATGCAACATTTAAGCTCTGAATGATACAGAGGAGCCGTACATTACATTAAAAGAAAAGAAGGAAAGACAGCTCAAACAGAATACAAATGTCCTTAGGCTGTTTTGCCTAATAAAACACAGTGAGCAAGCAAGAGGGGTACAACATGAGGTCAGACAGTTAGGCAGAAGCTAGACTGTGTGGGGCTTTGTAAGCCTAAATAGGAGTCCGGATTTTATTCTCCGAGTAGTTTCAAAAAACTTCGGAAATTTTATGTAAGGAAGAGTATGATCTGGTTTCGGTTTTAAAACGATTCAATAGTCTTCTGAATAGAAAATTATTGAAGAGAAAGCAAGAAGGGAAGTAGGGAGGCCAATTAAGAAGGGAGTCATTTACTTAATAAACATTTATAGTGTCTATATATTCTAGGAGTTGGTTAAGGCATTGGGAAGACAACTGTGAACAAAATAATACTGGTGAGACTTCCAGCAAAATGGCGCTATAGGCAGAAGCACCACGCCGTCCCTCCACAGCAAAGATCCGAAAAACTAAGCCGAACAGAGAAAACAACAATCCTGAAACCCTAAAGCATCAAATGGAGAGAGAAAAAACACAGCCAAGAAACAAATGGAGTAAGAAAACTGACAGAGAAAGGAGAGCAAGGAGAGATTCATGCAGAGGTCCCCTACCAGCTAAAGCAGCGCGGATCCGCCATATTGGACTCATATCGGAGACCGGCAAATGGGGGTACGAGAAAGCAGCTTCACGGAGCTTCCAGCGGGAGACAAAACAACCGGTAATGTGCGATATATGCTTTCTCATCCCCCACCCTTCTTCACCCCCACTCGGCCTCCTCTGCTTCCTGCGGCCACAATCTCTTGTCCGGGAAACACTGGCTGCTTGGATTCCACACATCCGAATGGGCCACCTCTCTGAGTGCCATTTGCTGGCTGCTGGTGTTGCTTTTTTCCGCTTCTTTTGATTTCTTCCTTACGTCTCACCACCTCTCCCTCCTTTCACTCAAATACCTGCCTCTGTGCACCACCTTTGCTTCTTCCTGAGGGGCTGCAGAGCTCCAGTAATTTGTGATATATGCTTTCCCACTCCCTACACTTCATCACCCACACTCGACCCCCTCTGCTTCCTGCGGACACAGTCTCTTGTCCGAGAAACACAGGCTGCTGGGATTCCACCAGCCCGCACTAGCTGGCTCTCTGACTGCCATTTGTTGGCTGCTGGTGTTGCTTTTTTTCCTGCTTCTGTTGATTTCTTCCTTACCTCTCAACACCTCCCCCTCCTTTTGCTCAAATACCTGGCTCCGTGCACCATCTTTGCTTCTTCCTGAGGGGCTGTGGAGCTCCATTCGAGTGTGGAGCTACTTCCTGGTCTGGGCTCCCACGATGGTGGGATCCTGGGGCTTTTGTTCGTTTGTTTGATTTGAATTGTTTATTTTCTTTTCATTTTCTTCAGTTGGGAGCCCTTTCTGGCCAGGCGGTGCTGCGTGGAAAGGAGACTACCCCCTTGGATTGCACAGACATGCAGAGGGATCCATGAGGGCATTGCTTTTTTTCATTGTTGTTTTCTTTTTTTTCTGTTTTTCTCGGGGCTTTTCTTGTTCTTTTTTATTTTTTAATTTGTTTTGTTTTCTTTTCCCTCTTTTTCCCTTTATGTATTTCTTCATTACTCAGTATCTTGTCTCTCTATATTTTCCTTCTATTTCTGTTCCCTTAATACCTGGCGTTGTATACCTCTACGCCTTCTAGCCAGGCTGTACTGCCACAACTGACAGCGACTTCCCCAGACCTCATAGCTGCACCAGTGGGATCCCTGGGAACTTTGTGGTTCTTTCACCTTTCCGATTTTTATTAATCAGTTCTTTTCTTTTCTTCCTCTTCCTCTTTCTGTTTTTCTCCATTTCATAGTCTCTCATCTCTCCACTCCAACGGCAAGCTCCCCTGGCATTCTTTTTTGTTTGTTTCTATGTTTTTAGTTCCTGTTCCTCTCTCCCATATCCATCTTAGCTCCACACGTAACAATCTCCCTGCTACATCCTACCTACCTGCACTATGCACTTAACATCACACCACCAAGCAGCATAGGCACAGCCTACTGGAACCTGCCCTGCACTGATTACCAACCCACCCTGGTGGCTGTAGTAAGTGCCACAAACAGCCCGTCCCAGTAACTCCTCTTCAGCTAGACCAGCCCTGCTGTACCATATCTGAGTGACTGACCCTGCCAATTGGAGAACGAGGCAAAAAGTATTGTCCCACGGACGTATTGTCCCACGGACGAGCAAACAACAAAGAACACACAGTCCGCCTGCTCAGTCAGATTTAAAAAATAAAGGGACAAAACAAACACATCTACAATCAATAAACAAAAAAAATAACTACTAAATGCCCCGAAGACAGCAGACAATATCAAAACATTTACAAAAACAGGACAGGATAGTTCTAGTAGACGTCCAAAATAAAACACCAGATGACTCTCCAATGTAAGAAAAGGCGCTAGAACTACCTGATAGGGAATTCAAATCTCTAATACTCAGAATTCTCCAAGAGCTGAGGCAAAAAGCTGACATACATGGGGAAAAATAGACAAATTCATGGAAAATACCAAAAAAAAATTGGAAGAATTCAGGAAAACAATGCAGGAACAAAATGCCAAAATAAATTCACAACTAGAAATTATACAAAGACAACAATTAGAAATCCGAAAGATAAACGACAAAATTTCAGAAACGGACAGTGTCACAGAAGAGCTGAGAAGCAGATTTGAAAGCGTGGAAGACGGGATCAGAGGAATTGAAGACAAACACTTGGATACAACTCTGTTTCAGGAAAATTCAGAAAAAAGAACAAAGAAAAATGAAGAGACCGAGAGTTATGTGGGATACAATCAAAAGCAAAAATTTTCGAGTGATTGGAATTCCAGAACAGGGGGAGAAAACAGAAAACACAGAGAGGATCATTGAAGAACTGCTGCCAGAAAACTTCCCCAATATCATGAAAGATGAAAAGCTGGCCATCCAAGAAGCTCAACGAACCCCATATAGGAGAGACCCCATCAGCAAGGCACATCATAATCACACTCGTCGAAACCAAAGACAAACAAAGAATCCTGAGAGCAGCTCGTGAAAAACAAGAAGTCACAAACAGAGGAGAAACAATAAGACTAAGCTCAGATTATTGGGCAGAAACCATGCAGCCAAGAAGGCAATGGGATGACAATCATAAAATCTTGAAAGAAAAAGATTGCCAGCCAATAATAATATATCCTGAAAATCTCTCATTCAAATTTGATGGTGAAATTAGGTCATTTCCAGATAAACAGAAATTAAGGGAATATGTAAAACTCAAACCAAACTTACAAGAATTAGTAAGGGAGTTTTTTGATCTGAGGACAAACAACTTCAGCTCACAGGCAGAATCCAGGACGTAGGATCGTACCAGCCAGATACCAATCTAGGAAATGAACTCTCGAGGACTATCCAAAACCAAAAGAAATACAACAGGGAATCAGAGCAGT
>NW_004444084.1:1547257-1552237 GCF_000243295.1 Trichechus manatus latirostris
TAACCAATGTCATAAAACAATATGTGTACTACTGTTTCATGAGAAACTATTTGTTCTGTAAGCCTTCACCTGAAGTACAATAAAAAAAAAATGGACAAAGGCTCGGAATAGACATTTCTCCAAAGAATATATACAAATGGTCAATAAGCACATGAAAAGATAACATTGTTAGCCATCTAGGAAATGCAAATCAAAACCACAAGGAGATACCACTTTATACCTGCTAGGATAGCTATAATCAAAAGGACAGATAATAACAAGTGTTGATGAGGATATAGAGAAACTGGAACCTGGCTAGGGCTAGGGCTAGGGCTAGAGCTAGGGCTAGGGCTAGGGCTAGGGCTAGGTGAGAATGTAAAATGGCACAGTCACTTTGGAAAACAGTCTGGTAGTTCTTCAAAGGTTAAAGATAGAGTTACCTTATGACCCAGCAATTTCACTCCTAGTTATATATCCAAGAGAAATGAAAAACCAATACTTGTTCACAAACGTTTATAGTAGCATTATTCGTAATAGTCAAATAGTGTAAAGAGTCCAAATAATTCATCAAGGATTAATGGGTAAATAAAAAGTGGTATTTTCATTAAAAAAAAATAATAATAATACTTGTGTCCTCATGTAGATTATATTCTAGATGTGGACACAGCATTAACGAGTAAATAAATAACATTCAATATGTCAGACAGTGATTAAAAGAACCAAACCCTTTGCCATTGAGTTGATTCCGACTCATTGCGACCCTACAGGACAGAGTAGAACCGCCCCATGGGGTCTCCAGGGAAGGGCTGGTGGATTTGAACTTTTGGTTAGTAGTCATAGCTCTTAAACACTGTACCACCAGTGCGCTGATAGTAGTTACAGAGCATAAAGAAAAGTAGAATAGGGAGCGCTGAGGGGAAGTTGGGTGTGCTATTTTTATATAGACTACAGAGAGAAATCCTCACTAAAAAAACGACAGCTGAGCAGAGAAGTGAGGGATTTAAGTGGGGGAAGAGGGAGTCTGCAGAAACACTCTTGGAGCACTGGAAGAACAGGCATAAGGCCATTATGCTGGAAAGGATTCAGCAAGGGTGAGAGTGGCAAGAGATGAGTTCTGAAGGAAGACAAAACCAGAAGAGATAAGACCCTGTAAAACATCTGACAGAGATGGGGTGTCATCAGAAAAATTTCTGCAAAGGAGTGATATTACCTAACTTACATATTAAAAGACAATCTAACTGATGTGTTGAAAATAAACTGGAGGGGGAAAAGGATGGAAGCCCGAATTGTAATAATTTTGTTTAGATGATGATGGATTGAAGAAGTGGTAAAGTAGTAGTGGGCATGTGAGAAGTGATTGGATTCTGGATACATTCTGAAGATAGAGCCAACAAATAAGAGCTATGGCAGTATTTAACATGAGAGATGATGACAGCTTGCATTAGGTTGGCAATTATGAATAAAGTGAATGAATTCAGGGTATGTTTTTGGAGATACAGTCAAAAATATTAGCTGGAAGATTGGGTACAGTGAGTAAAAAAAGAGAGAAAAGAATTACTTTTGGGCTTTGGTTTGATCATCTAAGTAGATGTTGATATAGACAAACTGAAAGTTCTGTATTGGTCATGTTACAATTGTGATGTCTTCCTAGTTTGTTTGAGTAGCACCTGGAGTCCTAAAAGCTGGTGAAAGGCCATCTAAGATACAACTATGGGTCTCTACTCATCTGGAGCAAAAGAGAAAGAAAGAAACCAAAGATTCAAAGAAGAAACTTTCCTATAGAACTAATAGCCTACATGAACCATGGCCCCATCTACCCAGAGATCAGAAGAACTAGATGGTATCTGGCTACTACTACTGACCATTCTGATCAGGGACACAGTAGAGGGACCCTGAAAGAATGGGAGAAGAATGTGGAAAAATACTCAAATTCTTAAAAATTGCAGACTTACTGGACCAGCTGAGACTAGAGGAACCCTCAAAAGTATCATCCTGAGATACCCTTTAAACTTTGAACTGAAACTACTCCTGAAGGTCACCTTTCAGCTAAATTACAGACTGATACATAAAATTAAAAAAATCTATGATTACTGTGCTCCTTTGAAAAAACATCTACGAGACCAAATGGTCAACATTTACCCTAAAGCTAAGATGAGAATATAAGCAGGGAGGGAGGGCCAGGGAAACTGGATTAATGGAAATGGAACTACCAGAATGGAAATAATAAGAATGTTGACACATTGTGAAAAATGTAACCAATGTCATTGAACAAGTTCTACAGAAATTGTTAAATGGGAACTGAACTTGCTGAGTAAACGTTCATCAAAAACACAATAAAATATTATTTTAAAAAAACTGTGATGAAACACTGGTGGCATAGTGGTTAAGAGCTACGGCTGCTAACCAAAAGGTATGCTCCTCGAATCCAACAGGTGTTTCTTGGAAATTCTATGGGGCAGTTCTACTCTGTCCTGCAGAGTCGCTATAAGCCAGAATCGACTCAATAGCAACAGGTTTGGTTTTTTTTTTTTTTGGATTAGTCGTTCATGTGAAAATGTCAAATAAGCTTTTGGATGTATGAGCCTAGAATTCCAGAAAGAGGTCAGGGCTAGAAATAAGAGATACAAGAGTCAGTAGTATAGACATGATATTCAACGTCAGAGACTGAGTGAGATTACCTGGAGAGGATATATATAATGAAAGAAGGGAACCCAGGGCAAAACTGTAGTGGAAGAAAGAATATGCCAACATTTAGAACACATGCAGAGAAAAAGTCACTAAAGTGAAAGGAATAGCCCACAGAGATGAGGAATAAAAGAAACACAGCAAAACATAGCAATCAAGACAAGAAAGTGTTTAAAGAAGGAAGAAATCAACAATTTTGAGAGATTTTGGGAGGTCAAGTAAGACAAAAACCCAAAGTCACCATTGGATATAGAAGTAAAGGAGACACTGTTGACTTTAACAAGAGCAATCTTGTGGAACTGTAGGAATGGAAATCCAATGGAGTGAGTTGAGGACAGCATAAGAGCTGAGGAAATGGATTACTATAGCCTGGCTATAGGCATGCTTTCAAGATGTATTATACAACAAAGTAAAGAAATGGAATGGTAGCTAGAGAGAGGTATGAGGTCAGGAGAGGTATTTTTAGGATAAGTAGAAATAAAATATGTTTGTATGCTGACAGAAATGGTCCAGTGAAATTGATGACGCAGGAGAAAGAGATAATGACAAGAAAGAAGAAAGAAAAAGCAGATGGATTTGCCTCTGATTAGAGCAGAGACATCCATTCACGGTATAAGGAGGGAAAGCAGAATGAATATGAGAATCAATGCAGATAGCTGGAAAATTGTTTGGTGGGAAATGAAGAATTTGTCTTATTGCTTCCATTTTCTCAAAAACACTAGTAAAAGGCTACTTCACAAAACTAATTTAAGTAGTACACTGCTAGATGCTTTTCGTATTATTATATACCTGTTGCTATATGCCGTCGAGTTGATTCCGACACACAGTGACCCTATACAACAGAATATATCTGCCCCACAGGGCTTCCTAGGCTTGTTGTTGTTGTTGTTGTTAGGTGTTGTCAAGTTGGTAACAACTCATAGCGACCCTATGCGCAACAGAACGAAACACTGCCCAGTCCTGCACCATATGCTTGAGCCCACTGTTGCAGCCACTTTACCAATCCATCTCGTTGAGGGTCTTCCTCTTTTTTTCTTGACCCTCTACTTTACCAACCGTGATGTCCTTTTCCAGGGACTGATCCCTCCTGATAACATGTCCAAAGTGTGTGAGGCAGTCTCGCCATCCTTGCTTTAAAGGAGCATTCTGGTTGTACCTCTTCCAAGACAGACTTGTTCATTCTTTTGGCAGTCCATAGTATATTCAATATTCTTCACGAACACCACAATTCAAAGGTGTCGATTCTTCAGTCTTCCTTATTCGTTGTCCAGCTTTTCCATGCATATGAGGCAAATGAAAATACTATGGTTTGGGTCAGGCACACCTTAGTCCTCAAGGTGACATCTTTGCTTTCCAACACTTTCAAGAGGTCTTTTGCAGCAGACTTGCCCAATGCAATGCATCTTTTGATTCCTTGACGGCTGTTTCCCTGGGTGTTATTGTGGATCCAAGTAAAATGAAATCCTTGACAACCTCAATCTTTTCTCCATTTATCATGATGCTGCTTATTGGTCCAGCTGTGAGGATTTTTCTTTTCTTTATGTTGAGGTGTAATCCATGCTGAAGGCTATCATTTTTTTTAAAATTTTTTTCTTTTTTCCCTTATAAAAATTTACACATACATTGTTATGTGACTCTAATTGCTCTCCCCATACTGTGACAGCACACTCCTCCTTTCCATCCTTGATTCCCCATGTCCATTCAACCAGCTCCTAACCCTCTCTGCCTTGCCATCTAACCTTCAGACAGAAGCTGCCCATTTAGTCTCTTGTATCTACTTGAGCTAAGAGACACGCTCCTCACGAGTATCACTTCATGTCCCACATTCAAGACCAATCCCTCTCTGAAGAGTTGGCCTCGGAAATTCTTTTATTTTAATAAAAATAAAAATAAAATATCTTTTATTTCTGGGCTGACAGAGAATCCAGGGACCATGCTTTCCAGGATTACTCCAGTCACAGTCAGGCCATTAAGTCTGGTCTTCTTACTAGAATTTGAGTTCTGCACCCCACGTTTCTCCTGCTCCATCCGGGACCCTCTGTCAGGGTGGTCACTGGTGGTAGCTGGCACGATCTAGTTCTTCTGGTCTCAGGCTGATAAAGTCTCTGGTTTATGTGGCCCTTTCTGTCTCTTGGGCTAATACTTTCCTTGCATCTTTGGTGTTCTTCATTCTCCTTCACTCCAGGTGGTTGGGACCAGTTGATGCATCTTGGATGGCCACTTGCAAGCTTTTAAGACCCCAGATGCCACTCACCAAAGTAGGATGCAGAACATTTTCTTAATAAGCTTTGTTATGCCAATTGACCTAGATGTCCC
>NW_004444084.1:1552337-1554764 GCF_000243295.1 Trichechus manatus latirostris
GTATTGATTATGACCCTTTCTTCTTTTTGGATGTGTGCACTTATTGCTATAAACTCACCTCTGAGCACTGCTTTTGCTGTGTTCCAAAGGTTCTGGTAGGATGTGTTTTCATTCTCATTTGATTCTATGACTTTCTTTATTCCATCCTTAATTTCTTCTATAACCCAATAGTTTCTGAGCAAGCTGTTGTTAAGTTTACATGTGTTTGATTTTTTTTTTCCTTGCTTTTCTGTTGTTGATTACTACTTTAATGGCTTTACGGACAGAAAAGATGCTTTGTAATATTGTGATGCTTTGGATTTTGTTAAGGCTTGCTTTATGGCCTAATATGTGGTCTATGCTGGAGATTGTTCCATGTGCATTGGAAAAGAAAGTATTTTTGGCTGCTGTTGGGTGGAGTGTTCTGTATATGTCTATAGATCAAGTTGGTTGTTTGTAGCATTAAGTCTTCCAAGTCTTTGTTGAGCTTCTTTCTATGTTCTGTCCTTCACCAAAAGTGGTGTGTTGAAGTCTACTACTATTGTGGACCTCTCTTTTCAGTGTTGTTAGAGTTTATGTATTTTGGAGCCCCGTCGCTGGGCGCGTAAATATTTACTATAGTTATGTCCTCCTGGGGTATTGACCCTTTAATCATTATATAGTGTCCTTCCTTATCCTTTGTGGTGGATTTTACTTTAAAGTCTACTTTGTCAGAGATTTATATTGCCACTCCTGCTCTTTTTTGAGTGTTGTTTGCTTGATAAATTTTTTTCCTTTGAATTTTAGTTTGTTCGTGTCTTTAAGTCTAAGGTGTGTCTCTTGTAGGCAGCATATAGGCGGATCGTGTTTTTTCATCCAATCTGTCACTCTCAGTCTCTTTATTGGTGCATTTAGTCCATTTATATTCAGCATAATTATTGATAGGTATGAGTTTAGTGCTGTCATTTTGATGTCTTTTTTTGTGTGCTTTTCACAGTTTCTTTGTTCCACTTAATTTTCTGTGCTGAGTCATTTTTCTTTATGTGTTTTCTTTTCATCTTTTTCATTGTTGTTGATTTTGTGTTTGCTGAGTCTTTATATTTTTCTAGTTTTTTATTTTGACTGGTAGGATTGTTAGTTTCCCTTGTGGTTACCTTAATATTTACCCCCATTTTTCTAAGTTTATACCAGTCTTTTATTTCTTTAAATTGCCTTGACTTCTTCTCCTTATGCAAAATCTATGTCTACATTTTTTAAGTCCCTCATTTTTGTTTTAATGTTGTCATATTTTACATATTGACATGTGTTTCCCTATTTTCAGTGTTTTACCTTGATTTATTTTTGTGACTTCCCTCTCTGGGTTGATATCTGGTTGCTCTGTCCTGTGTTCTAGTCTTCGGTTGTTATCTGATGTTACTGATTTTCTAACCGGAGGATTCCCTTTAGTATTTCTTGTAATTTTGGTTTGGTTTTTGCAAACTCCCTGAACTTCTGTTTATCTGGAAATGCCCTAATTTCACCATCATTTTAAGAGAGACAGTTTTGCTGGATATATAATTCCTGGCTGGCAGTTTTTTTTCCTTCAAGGCTTTATCTATGTCACCCCATTGCCTTCTTGCCTGCATGGTTTCTACTGAGTAGTCCAAGCTTCTTCTCATTGACTCTCCTTTGTAGATAACTTTTCGTTTCTCCCTAGGCATTCTTAAAAGTCTCTCTTTATCTTTGGTTTTGGCAAGTTTGATTATAATATGTCTTGGTGACTTTCTTTTGGGATCTACCTTGTGTGGGGTTCGATGAGCATCTTGGGTAGATATCTTGTCATCTTTCAGGACATCAGGGAATTTTTCTGTCAACAAATCTTCAACAATTCTCTCTGTATTTTCTGTTAACCCCCCCTGTTCTGGTACTCCAGTCACTCATAGGTTATTCCTCTTGATGGAGTCTGACATAATTCTTAGGGTTTCTTCATTTTTTTAAATCCTTGGTGTCAAGTGCTTTATCTTCAGTCTAATTCTGACTTCCATTGCCTCAATTCTGCTCCTGACATTCTATTGTCTAATTCTGAAATTTTATTGTTAATCTTCTGGATTTCTGACTGCTGTCTCTCTATGGATTCTTGCAGCCTGTTTGTTATTATGCTCTTCTCTAATCTTTTTAATATCCTCTATTGCGTGTTCTGCGTTTTGATTAATTTCCTTCCTAACTTCTTGAAGAGTTCTGTATATTAATCTTTTGTATTCTGCCTCCAGTAATTCCAAGAAATTTTCCTCCACTGGAAAATTTCTAGAGTATTTTTGGAGCTTGCTGAAGCCATCATGGATTGCCTCTTTATGTGATTTGATATTGACTGTTGTCTCTGAGCCATCAATGAGTTATTATATTTATTTATGTTTGCTTACAGTGTCCTAGCTTCTTGTTTTGTTTTGATATGCCCAAATAGGCTGCTTCTGTGAGCTAGTTTTATTATTG
>NW_004444084.1:1554864-1556219 GCF_000243295.1 Trichechus manatus latirostris
AGATGCCACTCACCAAAGTAGGATGCAGAACATTTTCTTAATAAGCTTTGTTATGCCAATTGACCTAGATGTCCCCTGAAACCATGGTCCCCAAGCCCCTACCCCTGTTACTCTGTCCCTCAAAGTGTTTGACTGTATTCAGGAAACTTTTTAGCTTTGGTTTAGCCCAGTTGTGCTGACTTCCCCTGTAGTGTTTGCTGTCCTTCCCTTCACCTAAGATAATTTTTATCAACTATCTAGTTAGTAAATAACACTCCCCATCCCTCGCCACCCTCGCAGCCATCAAAGAATGTTTTCTTCTCTATTTAAATCTTTTCTTGAGTTCTTATAATAGTGGTATTATACAATATTTGTCCTTCTGTGACTAAATTCACTCAGCACAACGACCTCCAGCTTCCTCCACGTTATGTTTCATGGCTTCATTGTTGTTCTTTATCATTGTGTAGTATTCCATTATGTGGATATACCATAATTTGTTTATCCATTCGTCCGTTGATGGGCACCTAGGTTGTTTCCACCTTTTTGCTATTGTGAACAATGCTGCAATGAACATGGGTATGCATATATCTGTTCATGTGACGGCTCTTATTTCTCTAGGATATATTCCAAGGAGGGGGATAGATGGATCGTATGGTATTTCTGTTTCTAGCTTTTTAAGGAAGCACCAAAATGATTTCCAAAGTGGCTGTACCATTTTACATTCCCATCAACAGTGTATAAGCATTCCAGTCTCTCCACAACCTTTCCAGCATTTATTATTTTGTGTTTTTTGGATTAATGCTAGCCTTGTTGGGGTGAGATGATATCTCATTGCAGTTTTGATCTGCATTTCTCTAATGGCTAATGATCGTTAGCATTTCTTCGTGTGTCTGTTAGCCGCCTGAATATCTTCTTTGGCAAAGTTACCTGTTTACATTCTTTGCCCATTTTTTAATTGGGTTATTTGCCTTTTAATTTTTGAGATTTTGCAGTATCTTGTAGATTTTATAGATTAGATGCTGATCAGATTTGTTGTAGCCAAAAATTTTTTTCAGTCTGTAGGTTGTCTTTTGACTCTTGTGGTGAAGTCTTTTGATGAGCGTGTTTGATTTTTAGGAGCTCCCATTTATCTGGTCTCTCTTCTGGTGCTTGTGCATTGTTAACTTGTGGTTCGTATTGTGTTTATGCCATGTATTAGGGCTCCTAGCATTGTGTTATCCCTATTTTTTCTTCCACGATCTTTATCGTTTTCGATTTTATATTTACGTCTTTGATCCGTTTTGAGTTAGTTTTTGTGCATGGTGTGAGGTATGGGTCTTGTTTCAGTTTTTTGCAGATGGATATCCAGTTATGCCAGCACCATTTGTTAAAGAGAC
>NW_004444084.1:1556319-1585379 GCF_000243295.1 Trichechus manatus latirostris
TTGGCACCTTTGAAGCTCTAATGTCCTGTCACCAGGTGGTTAGATCTGTTACGAGGTATATGAGTTCAGGAGTCCTCCCACTCCTCCTGTATGGATTCAGCTCAGGTGCCCAGGTAGATAGCCACCAAGTGTGTGGTGTAGGCTCTTACTTATAGTCCTAGACAGGCATGGGTGATTGGTATAGGCACACGCATCTGGCTGCAGCAGGGGGACACACTCTGAGCAAGGCAGGGGGCTGACGCCCACCCCCGAGTGTCCAGGAGGAAGGCATGTCCCTGTTCCCTAAAGCACGCTGGCTGGTGGGTTTTGCAGCCGGTCTATGAGCACCTAATGCTGTTGGCTGTACTGGGGGCACCTCTTATTCATGAGCCCCTCTCACAGGTGGCTAGGTGGTGTGGGTGGAGCCACCAGTCCTCAGGCCCCTGATGTGGGTAGGTGATGACCCTGCTTAATGGGCAGAGCAGTGTCAAATGTCAAGAACCTGCCACTGCACAGCTGAAACAGTTGAAGTTAGAGTTCCGGTATATACCCTGTTGTACTGAGGTAATGAGGGCCTACGCTGTTGAGATGGGCCCACACAAGCCTCTGCAGGGGGAAAGGCACTCAAAGTCCATGGATCCCTTATGCCTGTGCCTAGGCAAAGGAACTGTGCCTACCCTGGGTTCCTGGCTGAGGGGAGCCAGCAGTTTATTTTTTCCCGTTTGTTAATTTGTTCACTCTCCAAGGCAGGGAGAATCGTTCCAGGCATGTGACGGATCCCACCTCTAGCCCAGGGGACTCACAGTTGCTGAAGCTGGTCCAGGATCCAGTGCAGAGCAGGGAGCAGGGAGGTAAATGGGAGAGACGTTTTTCCCTAACGGGGGTGTTTTTGATCTGCACAGTAAGCCGTATACAAGTATTCATCTTTCGTCAAGGGCTGCTTCTCACTGGTTCTGGGTGGCCATGTAGACTCTCTGGCGCTTGGTCTCTCCCGGTGCAGAAAACACGGCTCCAAAGCACCACTGCTTGCCTGCCTCACCGCTCACCCCACGAGCTGATCAGGCCTGAAGGGCTCAGGCTCCCGCCTCGTCAGGTCTGGCAACTCCTCGCTGCTTCCCAACTGTCTCTCCCTCCCCCTGCCACTCAGTCTGGTTCCTCAACTCTGCCTTTGATGTTTAGGGCTCCCATATTGCCATATATAATCAAATCACTTGTTTTTTTGGGTCTTTGTTGTAAGAGGGCTCCACCGGAAGCATCTGACTACTCTGCCATCTTGGTGCCACCTCCTGAAGGGTATGATCTTTGATCATCATCAGTAAGTGCTTCAAGTTCTCTTCACTTTCAGCAAGCAAGGTTGTGTCATCTGCATAACACAGGCTGTTAACGAATCTTCCTCCAACCCTGATACCCCGTTCTTCTTCAAATAGTCCAGCTTCTCGGATTATATGCTCAGCATACAGATTGACTAGGTATGGTGAAAGAATACAACCCTAATGCACACGTTTCCTGACTTTAAACCATGCAGTATCCCCTTGTTCTGTTCAAATGACTACCTCTTGATCCATGTCCAGGTTCCTCATGAGCACAATTAAGTGTTCCAGAATTTCCTAGGCTACTAACTGACTAGTTGGTGGTTCCAACCCACCCAGCAGCTCCACAGGAGAAAAGACCTGGCAATCTGCTCCTGTAAATATTATAGCCCAGAAAACCCTACCGGGCAGTTCTACTCTGTTACATTGGGTAGCGATGAGTTGAAATCGACTTGACGGCACCCAAGAATGATAATACACAAAAAAATCCTTACAGGAGCCGATCACCAGTTCTTTTTTCACGCAAAGCCACTGGTGGGTTAGAACTACCGACCTTTCGGTTAGCAGCTGTGTGCTTAACCATTGTGCCACCAGGGCTCGTATGCCTAATATATAGTTATTACTCACCATCTGTGCCCAAAGTTTACAATATGGTAAATGTTTCATTTACAAGATATAGTATGTTCATAGGCATTTCTTAACATGCTTTAAAGACACTATTATCTTTTCTCAACTATTTCATTCTTCAGACACAAAACTTATACACTTGTAACTTTTAAAGGAGTTAAGATTCTCAAAAGTACTTTACAAATTAACATTTCAACTGTCAAACTAATTAAATGTGAAAATTAGTCAACATAGGTTATATGTAAGTTGATTATAGTGAATATGTATAGTGTTTTCTCACCAGAAGCCCTTTCCCATTTCTCATAGCTGCATCTCCGCTATCTGTGATACCTTTTAGGGCAAAATGCTCTTCCATATATTTCTGGTAGAATTAGCTACAGAGGTGGATATGTTGCCCAAGCTGAGCAAATCAGTGTCCTTCCCTAGGATATTCCATGGTAAAGCTTAGAAGAAAAAGATCTCTCTCCCCTTTCATCACAAGCTTTAAAATATAACCTGGGAGGTCAACAGCCTTATCTCCCCAGTACGTAGGAACCTTTGAAACTAAGGGCAACACACAAAAAGAAATTAAAATTGAAAGCAAAGTTAAAGACAGAGTGTGATGTCAACACAAAGAAATAGGTAAAAATAGAGAGAAAGAGAAAAACTGACAGACTAACACAAAGAGAGAAACATCTGACGATGTTTGAGTCTATGAAACTAGTTGGCCCAGAGACCAGCTCTACCTTTCCTTTCTGAATACTAGTTACTTAAGCCAATAATTCCTCTTTTTTATTTTTGTGAGTTTGAGATGGGGATCTATCACTTGGAATCTAGAGTTACATGGATAAGCATCCTACCAGACATGAATAAACATTATCTGGTAGATAAACATCTATCTGTCAGATATGAAAAAAAAAACAGGGGCATTTGCACCTCCATGTATAAGTAAATGAAAGCACAGAATATGACCAGACCCACTTCTATATACCCACCACCAACTAACCAAGTGACCCATCACTCTGTCTAAAGGAAGCCTCATAATATTTGTATGTTTGTGCATGTGCGTTCTGGTGAGGTGTGGGGCAGAAGACAGTTATAACGTAAAAAGCTGGGTTTGCAGGTTAGAGTGGGGATAGATATGTGTAAGGAACAACTTTTTCTAAGACTTAAGGAGATATTTATGTTATTAGCATTTGCTAATAATGTCTCTTTAAACTGAGAATCAACTACCTGTCTATCAGTTTGTCATACTGTGGTGGCTTGCGTGTTGCTGTGAAGCTGGAAGCTATTACACTGGTATTTGAAATACCAGCAGACTCACCCAGGGTGGGCGGGTTTCAGTGGAGCTTCCAAACTAAAACAGACTAGGAATTAAAGAACGGGTGATTTACTTCCAAAATTTAGCCAATGAAAACCTTATAGATCACAATAGAACATTGTTCAACTAACTTGGTTTGGAGCAGGCAATCATGTTTGGTGAAGTAAAAGGCCAGCAACGATAAGGAAGACCGTCACTGAGATGGACTGGAACAATAGCTACAACGATGGACTCAAACGTGCTGGTGATAGTGAGGATGACACAGGACAGGGCAACATTTCTTTATGTACATAGGTCACCAAGAGTTGGAGTTAACTGGCAGCTATCTATCTATCTAAACTGAGAATAAATTTGGCTCCTTCAGTATTTAGTAAGAACATAGACTTTGGAGCTGGGTTTGAATCTTTATTCTGTCATTTATTAGCCATGTGATCTTGTTTCCTCATTTTTAAATGGGTATAAAAATAGCACATACCTCATAGAGTTACTGTGAGGATGAAAAGAGCTAATACATGTATGGCACTTAGACTACTGTCTGGTACATAGTAAGAGCTATTTAAGTGTTAGCTATGATTATTATCATTGAGAACTTCCAGTTTAAGTGCAAGACTGTGTCTACTAGTGTAAATCTGATCATCTGCAGCTAACAGTTCTCACAATCAGAGTTCTTACCTAAATATAATGGCTTTATCTACTAAGAAAACAATGATTATTCAGGACTACAAAGGTTTTTGATGATAAGCATATAAGGACTTGTATCTTCTGCAGTTTCATAAAACTCTGCAAGCCTGTTTATGTGAGAACTTCTAATTTAGAGAAAACATGCATATGATGTTAGTCTTATTTGACTGGAATATGTATGTTAGAATTATAAGAAACAGTTTCTATATAAAATTATGTATACATATACATATATAAACACAAGTATGTATATATAAGGAAAAATAGAATTGGGAGAATTTCTAGAAAAAAAATTGTCAGCATACTATATTATGTTAGGTTTTTTGTTTACAACATAATTCTAAAACCTGGATTCAGAAATAGTAAAGATCCATTATCCTTGGATGACTCTGTTTCAAGAAAAATACTTTTCACAGTCTTTCCTTGACATAGTTTTTCCAGACTTTACTTGCACAAAGAGAATCATGCTGTGGTTTATTATTTCCAAATGACAGATAACTTTAACCCTCCATATAAGACTATCTAAAAGACTTAACAAAAACATACTAGGCAGTTTGTTTCTGATCTAAAAGACATAAAAATTCTTCATTTTTTGTTTTAGACAAAGATAACTCATTTTAAAGGATTTACTTCCCAAGACTATGGCATCTGTGAGTACATTTCGCTTTAATTTCTAAATTTTCCACTAAATTATCACTACAAGTAGTATCTAGGCAGTAAAGATTTGGCACAAACATCTGATACTCTCAAATTCTAACCACAAACAAATGTCTAAAGAGCTTTCATAAGAAAATAATTTTTAAAAACTCAAAAACTTTAACTAAATGTAGAAAGTAAATTATGTATCAAATTTAATATAACATTGTATCATCATATCCAACATACAGAACTATTTTTTTAAAAGCAAGCAGAGTCTGTAAGGTAAGCAGAATGAAATAAAAAAGACCTTATAATCTTTCTAACCTAAGGTTAACATAAAATAAAATGTCAATAAAAAACAAATAATTCAGGTCAGTGACATAGTTCTAGAAAAGTATTACACTTACCCAGAGTTTTACACGCAAATAGAGCCATAGCACTTTGCAATCTGTCTGGTCTGAGAGCCTGTACCACAAGAACCTTAAAATAAAGTCCAGGATATTTTTAAACAATAAGTTCCCATAAAAGCTTTAACTAAACAGTAATTAATGTCAATTAATTTAGGTAAATAAATATTAAAATCTGTGAAAACATCATTGGTCCATAGTATTTATTATGCCTTGAAAACTGTCACAATAGGTATATACCAAGACATCGTTTTGATTTCCAAATTATTGCTGAAATCCATTTACTTCCTCAAACCTCACAACAAAAGTAAAAATATCAGCATGCAATGGTCATAGGATCATTTCTTTGGGATCTAATAAAGGGCGAAATGGCAGGTGAAAATAAAGGTATGTAGGTAAGGCATTTCTGGTGGCAGAACAGAAGTCCAGAAATCCTGCCTAAAAGTTTCAAATTACTATTTTTATGTTGTATCATGTACATCAAGGATACTCCTAGATGCTTAGGTTTTCAAATAATGAGTTCTTAGTTGCTGTTGTTAATTTTCACACTCTTGGTAAAAAAAAATTGTGTATATGGAGACACAAAGGGGACAGAAACCTCAGTCAGCAATTTGGTGAAGAGATGAAGTCATTTCCTGGAGTATCAACTCCTGCAGAACTTTCCCACTATGAGGTTTTTGGCTAGCCAATCAGACAATGGGGTGGAACACATCAGTAGGTTTCATCATTCAGTTTGGAAATGAAATGGGAACAAATCTCCTGTTCCTCACCAGCTAGTCTTTTCCTTAGATAGAATCCTGGGAAATGGGTAAAGAACCTGTATAACGTGTGCCTTAATTTTTCTCTGAAAGATTTTTCCTACTGTAAAATCATTCTTGAGTCAATGCAGAGGAAGTGACAAAAGATACAGTGGGAAACTAACTAGAAATTTTGCCAATAATATAATTGTTTGGATAAGATGGTAAAAGTGGGAAGACTTTCCCTATATACTGTGTCACATTAAAGGATATAAAACATCTTAAATGAAAATCTTTCATTTAAACAGCTTCTGAATGGCAAGAGAAACACTAAATACTTTATGCATTTAGATAACACTAAATTTTACCTGCTGAAATAAGGAAACTTTTTTTGCAAGAATGGATGGAAACTCTTGCTCACATGTTGAATTATGATAATAAGTACGCCACAGAGCTGCATCTTCAAAGCAGAGGGTCTGATAAAGACTGGGGAGAGCAATCTAAAAAATAAAAATAACCACATACACTGCATTAAACAAACGTAAATATATTTTAAGAGAAATTCAAAAAAGTAAATGAAAACCAATTATTGATAAATGTTTATTATTTGTTTTATATTTGTGTTGGCTTATCTAATCATCCAGGTCAGAAATAATACAGTAAATTTATCCAGTGTTAAAGCCAAAATTAAATAAAAGGAAACATTTCCAGAGTAGTACTAAATCAGTACTCATAGTTAATAAATCTTTTCTCTCCATAAAAACATTTGTGCTTAACTATCTCCACCCTGTGGAGAAAGACATGCTATTATTAAAACCAAGTACAAGTTTTAAGCATTGCTGCAAGTTTGAGTTCCATGTTACATTGTAAAAATATGCCAAATTTCAGATTCAAATCCGTAACAAAGCATGTCTTTCTAAGCCATGTTCATTTATGCCCCTAAACATGTACATGTGTCTCTGAATGTTCTATTTGTTACCTGATAAATTTCTACTCATCATTCAATATTCACCTTAAATAATATCATCTCTCAGAGGTTTTCCCCAACATACTCATTCCATCTAACTCAAAGAGTTTTGTCTTCAGCGTATCCTTGGCAAATTTTCATCATTCTATTTAGAATGATTTTGATAGTTTTTTTTACTCAGCGGTTTTATGTCATATTTACAGAAATATCAAAACTGAATGTGAGTAAATAGCACATCTTAAGTTTACAGAAATAATTTAAATATTAAAAAATAGATATATATTCCTTGTAGTAGGAAAGGAATACCTTTAATGTTGCTACTGCCCAGCTTCTTTCCTGATCTAGCCAAGATGGAAGTTGATCACGTATTCTTTGTTGAGAGTCCTTTAATAAAATCAGTTATTTCCCTTGATACATTTGGTAAAATGCAGACTTTCAAAAAATTAATAATTAACTAGCTATTTTTAAGAACACTATTTTGAAAAAAGGATGATTCTATGTATTCTTTATTTTACAAGCTAATACAGTAAAATTCTGAGTACCATAAGGTATAAATAACCATCTGGTCAAATGTTGTATTTGTTTTCTTCACGTTTAATCTTTTGTGAAATTTCAGGAAATCTTAAATGTCATAGAAATAGCTATGAAATTATATTATTTTTAATTATATCGTACATTTCAGATATGGTCTAGGTTCTATATTACAGTTTGGGTATACTGCTTTGAGGAATAATATTATCCATCACATGACCAAATAGAAAAATACTAGAGAAAAAACTAAATTTGAATGAAGTTATAAAAAGTTTTAAAAACTAATTTTTTTAATTTTATTTATATAAGAAAAATTTCCTAAATATAATACAAGACTTTATTTTCCTAAGATTATAAAAGTGTTCTTGGAATAAAATAGATATACCAAGGGGAGGGGGTCAAAACACTGCATTCACTTCTTAGTATTTAATTAATATTATTCTTTACAGAATATAAGTTTTCAAGAACAAAAACATAAATTTAGGCCCATTTTAAAGTAGGGCAATAGAGACAAAGATATGTTCCTCTAATCAAAGTATAATATCAACAATAATTTTAAATTCATATGAAGCAAATTATATTTTATGATTCCAAAGCCAAAACTATTTTCTCTAGGACTACAGTAGTAGGATTTTCTTATTTAAACTTACAGCTTTCCGTAACATATCTCCAACAACCACACCTGTAAACGTATCCCATTCCTATTGAATAAAAACATAAGGAACACAAAAAAACATGAAAATACTAACTAGTTAACAAAGTGTTCTTAATATCCCAAGAAGGCTTACAGTGAAGCTTTCTAAGGACTCAGGAAAAAATAAAACTCCTTTCACATCTTTTCACTTTTTCTAGTACAACATTAACATTATAAGAACCAGTACATGTATCAATATAAAATATTAATATGAAAACTAATAGCAATTATTTTATTAAAACAAAAATATAACTATATATTATATGAGTTATATATTATACATACATATACGTACACACATATACATATACATACACACATATACATATATGTACACGCATATACATATATGTACACACACACACATATATATATAGTCTCAACACACAAAAATTTTAATGTCATATCCAATTAACATTTGCTCGATACTTGTTTATTTGTTCTAGCATATGCTACTCCCCACCAATAAATACAAGCATGCCATCGAATCTATACCAACTCATAGAGACCCTAAAGGACAGAGCAGAACTGCCCCATAGGTTTCCAAGGCTGTAAATCTTTATGGAAGCAGACTGCCACATCTTTTTCCCATAGAGTAGCTGGTGGGTTCGAACCATCAACGTTTTGGTTAGCATTCGAACATTTAGCCACCAGGGCTCATGAGTTCAGAAAAATCTAAGCAGTTAGGAGCACCAAAAGTTTAATAATAGTACATGTGAGGAAAGTATCGAGAAAAGTACTTCCATTAACTTATTTTCTTCCTATAGATTAGAAGACTACCATTATTTCTTCTTTTGTAGCCATAGAGTCAAGATTGATCAAGTGTTGTGGGTACTCTAAGAAAATCTATGTTTTCACCCGGGTTTCCACCATCAGATAATGACCTGGACACTATCACGATATTTGTTACACATCAGGCAGCAACTAAAGCATAATATATTAAAATTTGAGAGCAATACGGACAAATTACTAAAGCAACATACTTCCTGCCTCCACTAACCCTTGTCAACCACTCTTCCAATTAAAATTATGCAGCCATAAACAAGAAAATATGGATGACTACTATGTGAATCAAAGTTTGTCTTTCTCAGTGCTAATTTATTTATACTCCAGGAGGGAAAAATAGTGAATACCAAGTCTGATATTATCTGGAAGATACTGAACATGGTGAAATGTTATATAGTAGAAGGGAAAGATATCAAAGTTAATAGTAAAAATAAAAGGAACAAAGTTAATAAGTTTAGGAGACACTATACAAGTTAGCCAGCCAGAGCAGGTGGGCAGGCAGAGTTAGAAAGGTTAAAAAAAAAAAAGGAGAGAACCTAGGCATAACCAGAGAATGGTTCACATTGCTTTAATAAAAGAATGAGGGAAACCCAGAACACAGCTACATCTGAAAAAGTAGAGTTAAAGGTTACTAGATCAAAGCTGCACTGTCCATATACTATTCCCTGGTACTCCGGTTATTAGACTCGTACTTTATTATAATGGCATAATAATGACAAAAATCACTTGCAAATAATTTAAGCAGACCAGAGATACATCAGTTAGCTCTAGCTTGAGGGATATTCTTTTGAAGTTTGAGAGCGGGGTTATATGGCAAACCAGAAACCAGAAATGAGGTCATAGAGAAAGAAGAAAAATTATACATAAAAAGATTGACATAAACATGCAGGCTCAAGGAAGCATCTGAAACTATCCATCCTCTTGCTTCATCTGCTGACTCTGAACAAGTCAGTGGAGATAAAAATAATATACTTGTATATCCATCTTGTTTCACTTTTTCCTACTTACCAGTTCTACTGCTTAGACCAGAAAAATAAGAAGGCTGACTCTTCTGGTGTCCTGTATAAGATGACCTGGGTTCAGAAAAATCTTAGCAGTTTGGTGAGTTTCTTACATTGCTTACCCTGCCTTCCCATCACTCTGGGAAACAGGGCTCACTCTTTATTTTCATAAAAGATTTATAGGTTTGTATATAATTTCTAACCTAGTGTAACTTCTAATCTAACTGTAAATCCACCCATGACCAAATTTCTATGTAACTCTAAAATTTTCCTCCTTTAATTCCACTTACATTTTCTTGAAAAAGTTCAGGGTGCATTCCTCGAACAAAATGCAATGCAAACATCAACTGATCAGCCTGAAATAAATAAAAGATATTATCTTGCTTTTTCTAAATTTATGTCTTTGCAAAGCCATAGTTCTTAAATTTCAGTTCACACTGAGTCTTCAAATCATCTCCTTTTATTAATATACAAGATGACTACTCAGATTGCATCTATATAAAACAAACACTTCCAAGGTGGGGCTTAAGGAAGAATAAAGTGCTAATAATGTTTAGACAAAACGCTAAAGATTAAGTAACCTGCACATCTCATTAAAAAAAAAAAAAAAAGCACGCTAACTTATTTAGCCAGGTAAAATCCAATTGCGAGGCTTGGATTAATCATTATTAACAGACCAACTTTCTGCATTAGCAATCTTCAATTTGTCACTGTATAGGTTTAAACATATGGATAACTACATGCAAATACCACAACTATTTTCTCCTTACTAGATATTGTTTCTAAATTAAACAGGAAACTGTAGTGAACTCCTGATTTTCCACTTAAGAAAGTGGAGAAGTAATACTAAATAAGTCAAAACAACAAATAATTCCACCAAATGTGTTATTATTTACAGAAAAGAAGCAAAACCAAAACATAAGTGATTGAGATTAGAAACCAAGAAGAAATCATCAGATGACCCAACATCTTAAAAGTAAAACAACAGCAGAACCAGGAATAGACCATATCAATAAACAGGTATATCAAAAGAGACACCAAATCATGTAGAATGAGAATTCTTCAAGGCAGAAGATCATATGTAGAATATAGACTAGGCTCAAAAGTTTCTGAGTAACAAAGGAAGGAGAGATAGAAGGTGGGAGGATAGAAAAGCAAGGGAAAGATTAACACTCAGACGTTAAGAGGCAATCTGACAAGTTGAGTAAAGGGAAGAAAAAAGAAATAAAGTCAGGGAATCTAGGAGGAGAAATTGATAGCTTGCCACACAGTTTCTATTAAGTGCTGCCCGTAGTCTTAGAATGATCATACTCTGAATCCAACCATCTGAAATTAAATAACACATTTATAAAAAATTTGAAAGCAATTATTATGTTGTGGGAATTAACTCTATTTCTAAGAATATATTAAATAAGAATATAGTAACATTGAATTAATTACATTATCTCTGTAATTTTTCTAGTGAAGCAATACTGTGTGAGATACGTAGTATGAAAATAGATTACATATAATTGTGACATGACATGTCTCTTCGATACATGGTACCCAGGTAAAATAAGATTTGACATTTTAATATGAAAAACAAATGCTATAAAAATTAATCACCAGTATGTTTACATTTATTGGGAGAACATTTTTAATCCACAAATTGTACTAACTGTTCTCTCCATGAGACTGAATAGGCCTTGTTCACCACTGTATTCCTTGTGCCTACTACAAGTGGCAGGTAAAAAAGTATGTGTTAAATGGTCTCATTAATGGGTATTAAGAGCCCAGGTTCGTAGTCAGAGAGAAACCAAAATCACACCCACTGCCACTGAATCAATTTTGAGTCATAGCAATCCTACAGGACAGAGTAGAATTGCCCCATAGGGTTTCCAAGGCTATAAATCTTGACAGAAGCAGACTGCAACATCTTTCTCCTGTGGAGCAGCTGGAATCAGAGAGAACTGGATACAGATTCCACCTGTGCTTTACTAGCCAGTGACCTTGTGCTTACTTCACCTATCATAACCTCAGTTTATCTGTAAAAAAGGAATAATATACCTGTCTTTTAAAATTATTGTACAAATTAAATTAGATAATGTATATGAGACACTTAGCATGGTACCTGACACACTGTCAGAGCCTATTAATGCTAATTATTACCATTTTTATTATTACTAATAATAACAAATAAAATGGACACTATATTTTATTCAACTGGGGTGGGAGGCCTTCCTGTAAAAACTACCAGCAAGCAATTAGTTTGCCTGCAAGAAAATCATTGCAACCAAACTCCAAAATGTTGGCAAAATAGTCACACAATATGTGGTCAATAAATGAGTTATGGTGGTTATCCTTCGCTTCTTTTACTGGTCTCAGAACACATCCTAACCTTAGGGATAACCACATGATCAAAGCTGGGCCAATCACATTTTATCACTCCACAGATACTGAAGTGCCCCAGGACCTAAGCTAGGCTAAGCGAAATCTTCTTCCACGATTTTCTGAGCTGGTTCTTTTTGCCAGTAGTCTGGTTGCCTAGCTTGATAATGAGTCCCTTTAGTCATAAGTATTCTATAATAATATTATAATGAAGAATAATTGATGAATCAAGATAATAAAACTGAAAATATAACTTACCAAAAGAGAATATTATTTCTAATTAAATTGAGATAAAATTAAGAATAGATAAATCAAGCTTAAGTATTTTCTGAACACTTATTTCAAAAGAAGAAAAACTTGTCAACATCCAGAGTTGAGAAAGCATTTAATCATATTTTGGTCTCTATAAAACCTTTGATCTACATTGCTTATCAGATCAGAAAATCTGGTCACTTTAATTCATTATCAACTTAGTATACTTGGGTTCTGTTAGAATATATTTTAATATTAAGGGGAAACAAAAAAAACCTCTCAACTAGTCATCTACATGATTAACTAGATGAATGAAGACAAATCATTAAGAGACGGTAGACCACTGGATGGTATAAGCCAACCACATATCCATACCATACTCCACATCACACTGTCTGGGGAGTACTCAAAAAGAGTGAAACTATCAGAGCAAGGTTAATATGATGTAAGGGAATCTTACAGTCATCTTTATAGTTGAGATTGAGTTCACACTCAGAAATATGATTTGCTACACCCACATCCTATTCGCAAGCAAGAGAGGAAAAATAGCTCAGTAATTTAAAACAGCAGGCTCTGGCATTAAGCAAAATGGGTTTGAATTTCAGCTTCAACATCTTTTAGAGCTGAGTAACCTAGAGAAAGGTTATTATTAGCTCTAAATCTTGATTCCCTCTCCTGTGTAACAGGATTGTCATAGGAATGAAATGACAATGTGTGTAAGGCACTTCACAGTGCCTGGTACTTTCACCTAAGTCTTAAAGGTAGTAGTTATTATCATGCTATCAGTATACTGATACACTACATACTATTGGAGAAGATTTTATTTGGAAAATATTCCATAAACTCCATGACTCTCAAAGAGACAAAGAAGCAGTAGAAAATATAAGTAACTTGTTCCTTTTCTTTCTACTCTACAATATTCACTGCTTTCCAATATGTTCAATGGAAAGTATAAAGTACATGTTATCTTATGAAGAAAAGTTTTAATCTCAAAGAAGTTAATATCACATAGAATTCAAGCACTCACGTTCATGCTTAAAGCTAATTCATATGTTAGAAGGAACAATTCTAGGCAAGTTCAATTGTACTTCCAGAAAAATGTAGAGTTAGATATAATACTGAAATTTCCAAAGTTACCTAATCATGAGAAAATTATCTAAATTATCAAGATTTACCTTAATGGCCTCAGGTTATAAAATTTCTAAACACTCAACCAGAGAACTACTTTTTTAAATATATATATATGTATTCTGATAGGAACAAAAACCAGAATCTAAGGAAAAAAAACCAGAATCTAAGCTAAATGATTTGGAAGATAAACACAATAATGAGATATTATTAATATTTTATTTTAAAACATAGTATCCATCTGAATTTTATGCAACCAACCAGAAAATTCATTTAAGAGGGAGGCAAGGTAAGCTGCATAGGCATAAACTTGATAGCAAATGCAGCCAGGAACTACTCAGCCACTATCAAGCAAGACCACAAACATCTTGCTCCTCCTGTCCATTGTCATCAAGACCCTGAGCGCTGCCTGTAACTCAGTTTCTGCCTTAAACCAGTCAAAATCAGTTTACTAGCCTCAAAAGTTTCCTAAGTGTAACCTAAGTCTCATTATTGTAGTAAAATCTCCACCCAGGGCAGGACTTACCTGCCACTTTCTATACATACTAAAGAAAAAAAATTGTGATTTGTCTTACTGCGCCTGCGTGCCATAATAACCTATGTAGTCCATAATGTCTGTATATACTTCCTTATGAGAGATGGTATAAAAGGCTCTGCCTCCCTTTGTTCAAGGAGCAGAATTTGAGAAACATTCTCTCTGCTCCTTGCTCCTGCACCTGCAATAAACACTCTTCCTCTCTCCTCACCTTGCTGTGCTTTGATTGACTGGAAGCTGCAATGGGCGGGACCTGCTTCAGGTAACAAAATTACAAGGAATTTGCATGAAAAACTCTCTTCACACCCAACCAGACATTCTTCCTACAGTATTTCAGATTTCTTTGAGATAATACTACCATGAAGAAGGGTAAAACCTTCAGAATATGCTCTTCCAACCCTTTTCCATACATTCACCCACATACTAAACAAAACTCCAACAACTTCCAGTATTTTGTTCTATTACTAGTGTAGAAAAAGAAATATACAAAAATAGATATTTTACTTTTATTGCAGGAGGCTTTTCTTATCCACGAACCTAAAAACTCCCGACTCCAAATCAATCCTGTCTGCAACTGGCCGGTTTTTCTCCACCCAAAGCTGCTAATCAACTTTTCTTTCCTGTTCAAAGAGCAGTCAATAACAAAACCTTGTGATTTAATGAAAAAGAGTCCAGGCTTACTTAATTTACATTTTAAAAGGCCCCATGGCTACAGGTGGGTGGAGGGCCAAATTTCTTGCTGCCAGGCCAGAGACTACCTAGTAATCAGATTTATCAGTTTACCTCAGTAAAAGGGGAGGGCAGGGTTCAATCAATCATGTTCAAGACTAGCCAGTGGTTGTTCTCTATTCTTCTCCCTCCTCTTCTCTTTACAAGCCGCATTGTAACTAGCCTACTTCAAGCCATTTGCTTTTTTTTTTTTAAGACTCAGAATGAAGAATGATCATACTATCTGCATATAGACTAACCGCTTACAATAAATCTTATGTTTCAATTTCTTTGAGTTTTGATTATTTTTAACACTAGCTATCCCAAATGATAAACTGTGGTAAAGAAATGATATGTGAAGGTACTAACATGTACGTAGTTTTATTATAATCATGTTTTGGGAAACCAAATATGCTACTTATTATAAAACTGTCTAAAATAATTAGGTTACTAAAATAAAAACATTTGATTTCTTGAAGCAAAAAAGAATGACATAAACTAATAATCGAAACTGTATCACTAGATACCACTCGGCTTAGTTTATTAAAAGTCTAAATTTTCTGCAACAAACAAGTCAATCATTTTTCTGTTCCATGTCAACTTGCTTTCTGTTCTGTGTGATGTGAATACTGATAACCCTAGTCGCTCTCTGTTTCAAGGGTGTATTCTTGCCTTGCTGCTGTCACCAACACAACAGCAAAATCAGCATGAGAGCAACTCTGGCAGGCAGTTTTAATGTTATGCTGATAGCTAAAAACTCAAAAAGCTTTCTTCACTAAAATATGAAATGGGTTCCATCCTAAGTAAGATTGTAGCCTGAATCTTCAGAAGTGTACCTCATTACTTTATGATTAATGTGCTTTCTGAATTCTTATTCACCAGTGAAACTCTATAGTATAATGAATTCTTGCTGCATAAGTTTAATATTATTCATATATAAATATGAATTTTATAAAATGAATATTCCACCATCAATTAAAAACATGTCTTAAGAATTATAAACCAAAGCAATTTTTTTAATGATTTACTACTGTTCAGAATAGGAAAGTATTACTCAAGAAAGGGAGTGAAAAATTCCAACTTGGTCCTAAAACGTTAAGGATAACTAAGCCTCTCAAACTCTCTCCTAGTGCAACAAAACACTGTCTTTAGCCTAACCTAAATATATTTGTAAAACGTAAAATTATTTCAAAGAGGTAAATCTCACTACAGTTCATTGATATGTTAAATCATCTGGGTACTGAACATCTATTATATCTTTCTCTAAGTACATCATAAAATGTATGACGTATTATAAGGATTTAAATATCATCAGTAAATATACTGTACATACTGAAAATAAGAATATATAAACTGAGATGTAGCTTTATAAGTTAGAAACAAGCAAGAAACTCCTAATTTAAAGAAAAAAGCTACTAATTTTTTGAATGGGGAAGGAACTTTATATTATCTTAACTTTAACTTAAAACTTTTTTAAAAGAATAGTGTTTATTTTTAACATATCCACTTTTAAAAAGAATTTTGGGGCAGCTCAAAAAAAACGAACTCCGTATCATTTTCATAAATCACAGTCTATTCTAGTGTAAAGGTTTCAAAAGAATAAAAAAACATTAAACATATTATTAGTAGACTGGCAAAAATAAAAATTACAGTAATTTTATTACCTAGAAAATAAAAAAGGATTAAAACTACATAAAATAATCATACAAATTTAATAATCTAGAAATGTAAATAGGAAAAAGCCCAAAGATGATTAAAAAATAAAATATAAAAATAATAATTACAATAATGTAGACTTGTTCTATAAAGCAAAAGCTTATCCTTTGAAATACTAAGAAAATAGACATATATGGCAAGTTATGGAAGAAAGGTACAAATAAACAACTTTAAAAACAATAGAGAGAGGAACAAAACAGTAAGTTATCATTTGTAAACCATCAGCTTGGTAAAATTTAAGAAAATTAATAATATCTTGGGTTGATAAGAATGCAAAGAAACAGGTACTATCATACTCTGTGGGTAGGGGTATTAACTGGTAAAAACCTTTTCAGAAGGCAATGCGGCAGTATTTAACAAACTTTTAAATGCGCACATCCTCGGACCAGTAATTATACTTTCACCCAGAAATCTACTGAATAGAAAAACTTACACATGTATAGAAAGATGAGTGTATTGTACAGGCTATTCGATGCAGATTTATTTCTAATAGCAAAAAATATAATCTAATATCCACCAGTAGAGCAGTAAATAAAGTAGTATATAATTTTATATACTACATATAATTTCATGGTAGTATGGAATAATGAGGTTAACATAGTTACACTCACAGAGAGATCTGCAAGACACACTGCAAGAAAAGGGAAGTTACACAACAACATGTATAGTAAGGAAAATAAAAAATTGTATCTATTTTGTGCATGTTTATAAAAAGACAAGAAAAGGACTACAAGGAACAAATAAAACTGTGAAATGGTTCACTCTAATGAAGTAGTAAGAGTTGCAGGAGAGGGTGAAATGAATTTTTAAGAATTTTTCTATATAGTTCCATTAAGTTTTAAACTCTCTGAGATTTTTAAACTTTGTATAATGAAAAAAAAAATTATTTCAATGTATTGTTACACAAGATAATGCATTATACAAATGTCAGTGATAGGAGATCGATAACTGATAAAACTCTACCACTACGAAGGTCATCCTAATATTCTAGGATCATAACACTTTACATACGTAACATTGACAAAACAGGCTTTGTGATCGGTTGCTTACAATTCCTCATTTAACACAAGTTAAAATTGAGGCCCAAACAGGTGGTTTTTAGAATTATAGTTAACTATAAGACCATTAAAAGAGAGTATAATCCCACAGTTCTCATTAAAGAAAGAAGTTCTGCAGAAATGCTCATTTGTTGTTCTTTGAACTACCAATAACATCCTTTGTCAAAGTGCTGAAGGATTTATTCGCTGACTTAAGTGAAGATCCTCAACAAAATCACTCTAATAAAAGTTACTATCCCATTCTAAAGAATACATTAACTATGAATTTTTCAAGATTTTCTAGAAAGCCTATATAATTGGGCCATATAACTCTATTTCTCTCACTTAGTTAATTGCCTTTACAAAGCTCTTTATTAACATTGTCTTAAGCTATCCCCAAAGATGGAGATTTAAACACTAAAAAATCCTAAATGAAAAGCATCTGTGTTTTCTACAGTACTCAAATATTTCTAAAATAAACGTCATCGTTTTCCTCTGGGACTCTTATAATATGAAGACTGTTATGATACATTTCTCTCACAATTTAGGATCAGCCATAAATTCACTTCCTAATGCTAGGAATGGTGAATGATTTTGCCCCCTGACCCAGGGAATACTTGGCAATGTCTGAAGACATCTTTGGTTGTCACAACTGTGGAGGGTGTAGGGAAGAGGAGCAGAAGCCAGCAACTCTGCTAAACATCCTACAATGCACAGAACAACCTCCCATACCAAAGAATTATGCAGCTCAAAATGCCAACAGTGCTGAGGTTGAGAAACCCTTGTAAGATAATGAGCTATATAATCCACTCTAATTCCACTGCTGCTACTACTAGTAACCCAGTGTTTGCTCTCCCTACTTTACTTACCACTTTTCTCCCCACTACATCCACAAATGCTATAAGGCATGGTAGTTAGTAATGAATATTTTTCTGGGAATATATCAGAAATGCCAATTTCACTACCTTTCCAGTAGGTGAAAGTCATATAATTTTAACTGTAAATACTATATTAAATCAAGGATCAGCTAGTATTTTATACTTGATATTATAATGTTTCTTACCTTAAATAGACAACGGCATATATACTCATATACCATATGTTTTAATGAGTTCATAAGCGACTGGATTCTCTGTTCTGTATTTTCAGAATCCTGTAAATTACAATATGAAAATTAAAAACTATTAGGAAATTGATAAACATTTAAAAAGGTTTAATCACTCTTATACTTTGTTCCTCCAGACTCAAAGCTGATTCTGGAAAAGAATCTTTGTCCATCAAACTCAAGGGACTAAACAGATAAGTGCATTAAATGTGTACATTAATGTAACCAAAAAAAAGATGTATTTTTCTTTAATGTATGGAATTAAAGCTTTCAGTAAATGAAAATTGCAATAGTTTCTAGTAATACAGTATGAATTGAAGTTGACCATACCACCTTCATTCCTACTGGCATTAAAAATACTCTCTGCATCAATCTGGTTTAAAGCTATATAAACTAATGTATCATAATTATCAATCCAGCCTCCAAAATTATGAACTGAACTACTCTAAAAGAATTTTGTCATCCTCAATATGAGAACTTAAACAATCATAAACTATGCTCTACTGGTTAAATAAAAACAATAGACTTTGAAAATGGTATTGTAAAAACTAGTATATACCTTTAGTTTTTGATCTACTTTTGTACTTCCATTGTAAAATGAGTGAAGTGAAAGCCATGATCTGATAAGGCATCATTAATGCCTCTTTTCCTTTGATCAAGGAAAAACTGTTTGAGGTAGGAACGGCAAAGGGAGAAGCTGTAAAGGCTGGTCTTTTCCCTAAGCGTGATATGAGTTATACATCTCACTTCAGGGTGCATTTGGAGAATATACACATTGGAGAATTTAATTCTAGTAAAACATTTAAATTTCCTTGCTTCTTTTGATTATAAATGATAAAAAAAAACTAACCTAATAAAATAATTTTAATCATTTAGAGAAATATATCCAGAATCAGCTGTGAAATTAGCACAAGACACTACTAACTGGCACTAGGATGTATCAAAAACCATGCATCTAACCCTTGTTAGTAGCATGTTTTAACCAAGGAAGCTCATCATTCATAGTTCAGATGGCAAACAGTCCTTTCCATTTTACTACTGTATTATCAAAGAGCACGTCTGAAATTGAAAATAGGGTCCAGTAAAATCACTCTCTTATAAGACAGTGAGCAGAAACTACATGATCTGGTGGATTTTCAAAACACTGAAAAGTAAGTTTTCTGTTCTACGTATTTAAAATTTGATTACTTTTTAAAGTAAATTCAAATGCACATACACATATACACGCAAGTTCACACACATACACACACACACACAAATGTGAATGTTATTCAACAGCCATACTATCATAGAACTACTTTACTGAGATTAGTTCTTCTAAATAGTAAAAAAACATCAGTGTTCTTACTAAGTTTAGTTAGTGCTTCTAACCTATTTATCAGTTCTCAAACCACACTTTACAGAGGAAATGACTTTTTACATGTATATTTTCGACTAAAAGAAAAAAGCATTTAAAAAGGAATGTCTCACCATGTACTTTGTAAGTAATATATGGGAAATTTTTAATGCAAAAGAAGATAAGTATAAATGTCTCCTTAGTTTTTATCCACTGACAGAGTGAATCAAATATGTGATCAATCATATCTCATGAACCAATTCTCACAGACTTTACACCATTCTCAGTTTTATTTTTTTGTAAAAATGCTTCTACTAACACAATATTATAAATGATCTAACACATTTTTAACTTCAAAATATTCTTAAGAAACTAAGGAACAAAACACAATTATTCTTTCAGTCTTTTTTTCCCCTCTTGAAATCTAGTGCTTGTCTAAAGGACAAATATAAACCAACAACCGAATGTGTTGCCGTCAAGTAGATTCCAACTCATAGCAACCCTACAGGACAGAGTAGAATTGCCCCATGGGGTTTCCAAGGAGTGGCTGGTGGATTTGAACTGCTGACCTTTTAGTTAGCAGCAAAGCTCTTAGCTACTGTGCCACTAGGGCTCCAAAGGACAAACACATATAGGAAAAAAGCTTATTTTATCCACCATGACTCAATAGACAGATTTCAGAAAACCCACCCTGAAAGTCCAAGTTCTTCATTAGGTACCATTTTTATTTCAAACTTCACTGTAAAAATAACTTCAGTGGAAAAGAAACCAATAAAAATTGAATCATTAATTATAAGCAAATAAGGTTTTCTAATATAACTCATTTGTGAAAGCATTAAATACTCTAGCCAATGAAGACAGAGTTGTTTTGATTTTTTCCCCGTCTTCTCTGCTATCTATCCAAGCACCTAGAACAATGCCTGGCACATAGTCAGCCTGCAATAAACATTTACTGAATGAATAATAATCTTTCCTCAGAAAAACAGATTTAAGTAATTTTGCCCCCTAATCTAACGGAAAGGATAAATTAATTCCCACTAAAAAAAAATTAATAAAAAGAAGCACCTATATCAATATTATACCAAAATTAAAAGCCATTAAGAATAATTTTGATAAATTTGCTTTTATAAAGATATTCTTTAAATAAAGTAAAAAGGCAGATAAATAGAAAATATTTGCTACATACGACAAAAGGTTTAATGTCCTTAATATATAAAGATGTCTTAAATTCAATTTTTAAAATATTAATAGCACAATAAAAAATGGGAAAAGCATGTAAAAAAAAAAAAAAAGAAGAAATACAAATGTCAAATGCTCCTCCCACCCACTGCTATTGAGTTGATTCTGACTCATAGTGACACAATAGGACATAGTAGAACTGCCCCATAGGGTTTCCAAGGCTGTAAGTCTTCACAGAGGCAGACTGCTGCATCTTTCTCAGTAGTCTGGCTAGTAGGTTCAATCTGCTGATCTGTCAGTTAGCAGCCAAGCGCTTTAACCACTGCACCACCAGGGCTCCACAAGTACTCCTAATGATTATTTATCTTACAAATGATCAAAAACTTGCAAATACAATACAATATTTTCAATAACCTGGTAAGATAAGGATTAAAAGATTTATTATATCCACTATTGGTTAACGTGTAGATAGAAAAAGACACTTTGACTGTATCAGTTTAATACACCAGTGATATATATTTCTAAAGAGTAACTAGACAATATTTGTCAAAAGGCTTTTTGACATTTTCTTGCCCCAACTATCCAACTCTAGGAATTTAACTATGAAAATAGTTGGAGAAGCAAAACACTGAAAAAGAAAAAAAAAATCTGTAGCCGTTTTAAAACATAGCCCCCAAATTCTTTGATATTCCTTCCCCCAAGAGGTAAAGTCTATGTCCCTTCCCGTTGAATCTGGGCAGGCTTGGGACTGCTTCAATCAATAGAATACAACGTAAGTGGCATTGTATGACTTTCACAGCTGAGTTATAAATGGTGATTCAGCTTCTGCCTATTCATGGGAATACACAAGGCTGGTGCCTTAAGCTGTAATATACAAAGTCTAAATGCCCAGAGTCTGCCATTCTTTGAGGAAGCGAAGTCAGCCATCTTAGTTATCAAGTCTTCCCAGCCCAGACACCAGCCATGCAAAAATGAGCCTGAGATGAGGCATCAGACATGTGGAGCAGAGGCAAGCCATCTCTGCTGTGCTTTGACCAAATTCTCAAAAGAGTTCATGTGCATAAACAAGTGGTTGTTTTACAAATGGTACCATCAAAAGTGGATGTTTATTTGCAGAAAAATGAAACAGGATCCTTACTTAACACCATACACAAAAATTAACTCAAAATGGATCAAAGACATAAATGTTAAAGCCAAAACTATAAAGTTCCTGGAAGATAATACAGGGACAAAATTATGAGACCTAATTTTTTTCAGTAATAGGTTACTAAACAAAACTACAAATGCACGTGCAATAGAAGACAAGTTAGATAGCTGGGATCTCCTAAAAATTAAATACTGATGCTCATCAAAAAAACTTTATCAAAAGAATAAAAAAAGAACCTACAGATTGGGAAAAAATCTTTGGGAATCATATATCTGATAAGGCTCTAATCTCTAAAATATATACAAAACTACAACAACTCAAACAATCCAATTACAAAATAGTCAAATGACATGAACAGACACTTCACCAAAGTGGACATTCAGGCAGCCAACAAACATATGAAAAGATGCTTGCCAATCATTAGCCATCAAAACCAAACCCGTTGCCATCTAGTCAATTCCAACTCACAGTGACCCTATAGGACAGAGTAGAACTGCCCCATAAGGTTTCTAAGGAGTTGCTGGTGGATTCGAATGGCCAACCATTTGGTTAGCAGCCGTAGCTCTTAACCACTGTGCCACCAAGGCTCCTCAATAGCCATTAGAGAGGTCGAAATCAAAACTACAATGGCATACCATCTGCCTTAGGCTGTGCTCTTTAGAGAAGCAAAACCAGTAAAATGTATAAATATATATGGAGAGAGAGATTTATATCAAGGAAGAGGCTCATGCGGTTGTAGAGGCTATAACGTTCCAAGTTTGTGGATCAGGATAGACGCTTCTTCTGATTCACACGGCCGCAGGGGCTGGCGAACCCAAAATCAGAAGGTTGGAGAGCAGAGCTGTTGCTCACAGGCGATGAAGATAAATGAAACCCAAGATTAGCAGGTAAGACTGCAGGTAAGCTGCCAGCTCAAGTCCCAAGAACCAGAGGTCAGACGAACAGGAGCCAGCTGCAGGATCCAAACAAGCAAAAGCCCCCAAGCCCTACCGGAACATCCATCCACACTCGATACAGACCACATGCCCAAGGAAATTCCCCTTCATCCGAAAGCTACTCATAGCAGATCCCATCATCAGGGTGATCACGTATAAATCTCAATAGGGAAGTGACCACAACATCACACGACTGCCAAAATACTGAGAATCACAGCCCAGCCAAGCTGACACACAATCTTGAGCATCACAGGCCACTCGTTGTCAGCTTGGCACCTGTACACATCTCCTTAAACCATACATAATCTCCGAATAAAGACAATTATAAAGTCATACTTGCGCCTAACACGATACAACAAACACACATACAACCAAAAACGCACTAACCCTATTTACACCTTAGATTTTATAAGTGAAGAAAACAAAAATATTAGATGCACACATACAAAGCAGAAACACTCATAACAATTACAGTCCTCATTTCTGCAATTGATCACTTGGACATAAGTGATAATTTAGAACTACCTTCTTCTACCAGCCATTCTGTATTCCCTTTGCCCTCAGCAAGCACCGCCGCTGATGGTGGTTCTTTGCCTGGTGGGGTGACCCAAACTTTCATTCCTGAAGGGCCTGGGCCATTAGCATTCATGTTGGAATTGGGGTACTGGAGTTTTCCATCGACTTCCATCACAGGGCATGGCAGTACTAAAAGATGCCTTAAGGGATCTCCAGCATTCCAGACACACTCTTCTTTACCTTCATTATATAATATCAATTCGATTTCCTCTTAGAATCAGGATCAATCACACCAGCCAGTATGGTAACTCCTTTCTTTGCCTGTTGATCAAGAGGCATAAGGAGCCCAAAGTGGCCAGGTGGCATTCCTGGCTTCCAGTTCAGTGGAATCAGTGATATGTCTCCAGGTGGGAGCATTCCTCCCTTTGGAACTAAGACCTCTAGACCCGCAGAGCATAAGGTCATGGGGACAGGAAGCAAAAATCTTGCGAATGGGTCACTAGGGATAACAATGAGTGATGCCACTCCCATTTCCACCCCTTGATTCCTGGACACATGAATCCTGGCTATGGGAGATACAGCACCATATATTGGACACTAGTTTAGAGCACATACAGCGTCCTGAAGAACACTGCCCAAACCCTGCAAGGTACTGGCACCTAGTTGGCACCATAATTATGTCTTTAGAAGGTTATTCCATTGTTCTATCAAGCTAGCAGCCTCAGGATGATGGGGAACATGGTAAGACCAGTGAATTCTATGAGCATGGGCCCACTGCCACACTTCAGTTGCTGTGAAGTGAGTCCCTTGATCCGAGGCAATGCGGTGTGGGATGTCATGACAGTGGATAAGGCATCCTGTAAGTCCACAGATGGTAGTTTTGGCAGAAGTATTGTGTGCAGGGAAGGCAAATCCATATCCAGAGTAAGTGTCTATTCCAGTAAGAACAAAATGCTGCCCTTTCCATGACTGAAGTGGTCCAATGTAATCAACTTGCCACCAGGTTGCTGGCTGATCACCTCGAGGGATGGTGCCATACCAGGGACTCAGTGTTGGTCTCTGCTGCTGGCAGATTGGACACCCAGCAGTGGCTGTAGCCAAATTGACCTTGGTGAGTGGAAATGCATGTTACTGGGCCCATGCATAACCTCCATCCCTGTCACCATGGCCACTTTGTTCATGAGCCCATTCAGCAATGACGGGAATAGCTGGCGAAAGAGGATGGGTGGTTTCCAGAGAACACATCATCCTATCCACTCGATAGTTAAAATCATCCTCTGCTTTGGTGAGCATTCACATGAGACATAAATATCTTCACTCCTTTGGCCCATTCAGAGAGGTCTATCCACATACCTCTTCTCCACAAATCCTTGTCTAGAATTTACCAATCATGTTCCTTCCAAGTCTCTGACCATCCAGTCAAACCACTGGCCACAGCCCCTGAATCAGTATATAGTCTCATACCTGGCCATTTCTCCTTCCAAGCAAAGTGAACAACCAGGTGCAATGTTCAAAGTTCTGCCCATTGGGAGGATTTCCCTTCACCACTGTCCTTCAGGGAGGTCCCAGAAAGGGGCTGTAGTACTGCCTCTGTCCACTTTTGAGTGGTGCCTGCGTATCGCGCAGAACCATCTGTAAACCAGGCACGAGTTTTTTCTTCTTCAGTCAACTGATCATAAGGAGCTCCCCATGAGGCCATAGGTGCAGACTGGGAGATAGAAGGTAATGTAACAGGGGTGGAGACCATGGGCATTTGGGCCACTTTCTCATGCAACTTACTTGTGCCTTCAGGTCCTGCTTGGACCCGATCTCATATGTACCATTGTCCATTTAATGATGGAGTGCTGCTGTGCACGTCCAACTTTATGACTCTGTGGGTCAGACAACACCCAGTTCATGATGGGCAGCTCACGCTGCATGGTGACTTGGTGTCCCATGGTTAGGCGTTCAGTCACTAGTAAGGCCCAGTAACAAGACAAAAGCTGTTTCTCAAAAGAAGAGTAGTTATCTGGAGAGGATGGCAGGGCTTTGCTCCAAAATTCTAAGGGTATGCGCTGTAATTCACCAGTAGGGGCCTCCAAACAGCACCTCTATCTGCCACTGACACTTCAAGCACCACTGGATCAGCTGGATCACATGGCTCAAGTGGCAGAGTGGCTTGCACAGCAGCCTGAACCTGTTGCAGAGCCTTCTCTTGTTCTGGGCTCCACTCAAAACTAACAGTTTTTTGAGTCACTTGATAAATAGGCCAGAGTAGCAGACCCAAATGAGGAATTTGTTGCCTCCAAAATCCCAAGAGGCTCACTAAGTGTTGTGTCTCCTTTTTAGTGAAGGGAGGAGCCATATGCAATAACTTTTCCTTCTTTTCAGAAGGAGTGTCTCAACATGCCCCATACCACTGGATCCCTAAAATTTCACTGAGGTGGAAAGTGCCTGAATTTTTGTGGGGTTAATTTCTCACCCTCTAGCACACAAATGTTTTACCAATAAGACCAGAGTCATTGAGACTTCACCCTTACTGGGTTCAATCAGCATAATGTCACCAATGTAATGGACCAGTGTGACGTCTTGTGGAAGGGAAAGGCGATCAAGGTCCCTGTGGACTAAATTATGACACAGGGCTGGAGAGTTGATATAGCCCTCAGGTAGGCAACTAAAGGTGTATTGCTGGCCTTGCCAGCTAAAGGTAAACTGCTTCTGATGGTCCTTCAAAACAGGTATGGAGAAAAAGTTATTAGCCAGATCAATAGCTGCAAACCAGGTCCCAGGAGATGCATTAATTTGCTCAAACAATGAGACTACATCTGGAACAGCAGCTTTAACTGGAGTCACCACCGATTAAGTTTTAATTCTCCAAGATCCATCTGTTTTCTGTGCAAGTCAAATAGGTGAGTTGAATAGGGATGTGGTGGGAGTCACCACGCCTGCATCCTTCAAGTCCTTGATGGTGGCAGTAATCTCTGCAATGCGTCCAGGAATGCAGTATTGCTTTTGGTTTACTATTTTCCTAGGTAGGGGCAGTTCTAATGGCTTCCACTTGGCATTTCCTACCATATTAGACTTTACTCCATTTGTCAGGGATCCAATGTGGGTGTTCTGCCATTTGCTGAGTATATCTATTCCAATTATGCATTCTGGAACTGGAGAAATTACTACAGGATGGGTTTGGGGACCCAGCGGACCTACTGTGAGACAGATATAAGCTAACATTCCATTAATAACCTGACCTCCATATGCCCCTACTCTGACTGGTGGGCCACAGGAAGGTTTTGGGTCTCCTGAAACTACTGTCAGTTCAGAACCAGTATCCAGTAATCCCTGAAAAGTCTGACTATTTCCTTTTCCCCAGTGAATAGTCACTCTCATAAAAGGCCATAGATCCCTTTGGGGAAAGCAGTAAAAATTTTTGGCAGTGTATTGGAGTCTTTCCTCAAGGGGACTCAGCCTCCACTTCATTCAAGGGGTTGTGGGTCTGTAAACTCGCCCAAGTCTGGAAATTGAGGAGGGGCTGCAACTCTCTATTATGTTGATTCAAGTTAGACTGCTGTTTATTTGACCTAGAATTTACCTGCTTGTACAGATCAAGTAAATATTTAGCAGATTTCCTATTTATTTCACTTCTAGAGACACCACGACTAAGTAGCCAATGTCGTCAAGTCCATATGAGTCAGACTATTCTGATTACTGCTTTGACTCTGCTGCCCATTATGGTAACCACACCCACCTTGCCTTTGTCGACTGAGTGCCACCACTTGGCCCCTACCACCATGGGCTCCAATCAGCCCCACTGTAGTTAGGTGTCTTAATTCAGTAAGGGCAGTTCCCACTGTCAAATCTGACATACATAAAATAGCAACCACAGCAGTCTTCAAGGATACTGGGGTTTCCTTCACAAATTTGTTCCTCACTGTTGTGGTAAAAGGTGTGTCCTCTGGGCACTCCATGTGTGGGTCTGTGTGTCTAACCTGATAAATCCACTCTAGCATGCCAATTTCCATAAACCTTTGGATACCTTCTTCTACAGTATATCAAGGCAGGTCTGGTACTTCAACTTGATTTAGTGTAGGCCACCATGTAATCCATGCTTCAGCAACCCAACCAAATAAACTATTAGATCCTTTCCTAACTTTTCGAGATAAAACACTGAATGAACAATCTGTGCTTAGTGAGCACATATCAATAAACTCAGACTGATCCATCTTTATGTTCCTTACACCATTATTCCACACCCTTAATAGCCATTCCTACACATATTCCCCAGGTTTCTGTTTGTACATATTAGAAAAGTCAAGCAGTTCTTTTAGAGTGTAGCGTACCTACTCCTGGGTTACACTTTGTACTTCACTTTTTGGGGCTCGCTGGGACTTAAGTCTAGTTACACGTCTAGAAGCCAAAATCAATGTGGAATTGTTTTGAGAACATCCACCGTTGTCTTGTAAAGCATCTGCCTCAGGTGATGTCCCAGGCAGGGACTCAGACAAAGGCACTTTAGTTGCAGCTGGGTTAATCTCATTAGACGGGAGTGGAGGGGCTAACGGTTCTGTTGGCAGGAGGGATTCAATGGAATTTAGGGGCTCAGTGTTTCCAGCTTCCTGATTATCTGCCCATATGTCTGCATCCCAGGTTTCAAGATTCCATTTCTTCCCAATCAATGCCCTCACTTTAATTTCAGACATGACTTGAGGTTGGCAGTTGAGTTGGCATGGTAATTCAGGCACCCTTAAGATAAGACTCTGAGTTTGGTTTTCAGCAATATCTACTCTATTACTACAAGAAATAAGGCTTTCTTTCAAGGCACAAGTGGAAACTTTGAGGTCATTTATGTGGTACTTGAGCATTGCCTCTAAAGTCCTGAGCTCATCTCTTTCTTTCACCAGTTTGTCTAGCGAAAGTAGCATCAACCAACCAGCTTCCTTATACTTCTCATTATGACAAAATTGTAGAAAGGTATCATACATGCAATCACCCAGAGCCTCACCTTTCACCAATACCTGATCTATTGATGGTAATATTTTGCATATTTGAATTGCCACCTCAAACCATGGATTAGCAGTGCCCTCTTTACTACTGGAACCAGAGTTATCAACATCTTCAAGACTAACCGGACCTGAAAACTGTCATGGATTGAATTATGTCCCCCAAAAAATGCGTGTATCAATTTGGCTGGGCCATGATTCCTGGTATTGTGTGATTTTCCCATGTGTGGTAAATCCTGGCTCTATGATATTAATGAAGGAGGATGGGCGGCAGTTGTGTTAGTGAGGCAGGACTCAATTTACAAGACTGGACTGTGTCCTGAGGCAATCTCTTGAGATATAAAGGACAGAAGTGAGCAGTGAGACACGGGGACCTCATACCATCAAGACAGCAGTGCTGGGAGCAGAGCCCGTCCTTTGGACCGGGATCCCTGTGCAGAGAAGCTCCTAGTCTGGGGGAACAC
>NW_004444084.1:1585565-1655654 GCF_000243295.1 Trichechus manatus latirostris
ATAGGAGAGATTTATATCAAGGAAATGGCTCATGTGGTTGTAGAGGCTATAACGTTCCAAGTCCGTGGGTCAGGATAGAGGCTTCTCCTGATTCACGTAACCGCAGGGGCTGGCGAACCCAAGATCAGCAGGTTGGAGAGCAGGGCTCTTGCTCACCTGTTGTGAAGATCGACAAATCACAAGATCGGCAGGCAAGACCAAGTAAGCTGCTAGCTCAAGTCCCAAGAACCAGAGGTCAGACGAACAGGAGGCAGCTGCAGGATCCGAAATGAGTAAAAGTCCCCGAGCCCTACCAGAATGTCTGCCCACACTCAATGCAGGCTTCACGCCCAAGGAAACTCCCTTTCAACTGACTGGCTACTCACAGCAGATACCATCATGGGTGTGATCACATATGAGATCTCAACAGGGTAGTGACCACAACATCACACGACTGACAAAACACTGGGAATCATGGCCCAGCCAAGTTGACACACTGTCACACCATCTCAGCCATGCAAAAATGGCACTCGTCAGAAAAACAGGAAACAAAAAACGCTGACAAGGTTGCGGGAAGATTGGAACCCTGCTCCACCACTGGTGGGATTGTATATTGTTTCAACCACTATGGAAAATGGTATGGCGCTCCCTCAAAAAGCTAGAAACAGAAATACCCTATGATCCAGCAATCCCACTCTTAGGTATATACCCCAGAGAACTAAAACTACTGACGAACAGATATACACACCAATGTTCATTGCAATATTATTCACAATAGCAAAAAGATGAAAACAATGTAACTGTCCATCAGCATATGAATAAACTGTGGTACACACACACAATGGGATACTATGCAGCCAGAAAGACTAATGATGGGTTCTCAAAATATACTATAATATGGATGAATCTGGAGGACATTGTGCTGAATGAAATAAGTCAATCACAAATGGACAAATACTATATGATCTCACTATCATAAAAAATGCAGAACAAAACTCAAATTTTAAAAAAGGTTAGACTTACTGGACCAGTAGAGACGAGAAGAACTCTCGACACTATAGCCCTGGGATACCCTTTAAACTTGGAACTCAAACCATTCCCAAAAGTCACCTATCAGTCAAAAGACATAGTGGCTCATAAAGTGAATAATATCAACTGTTTGAGTATTGTGCTCCTCTAAACAATCATCTAAATGAAACCAAACAGTCAACGTTTACCCTAGACCAAAGATGAGAAGGTAAAGGCAGACAAAAAACCTAGATTAATGGAAAGAAAACAACCAGAATGGAGATAATGGGAATGCTGACACATTGTGAAAAGTGTAACCAATGCCTTTGAATAATACGTACGTTGTTGTTGGGTGATGTCAGGTCTCTTCCGACTCACAGTGACTCTGTGTACAAAACAATGAAAGACTGCCAAGTCTTCTGCAATCCTCACAACCATTGCTATGTTTGAACCCATTGTTGCAGCCACTGTGTCAAGAAATCTCACTGAGGGTCTTCCTCTTTTCCACTGACTCTCTACCAAACATGATGTCCTTTTCTAGGGACTGGTTACTCCTGATAACAAGTCCAAAGTATGTGAGATAAAGTCTCACCATCATTGCTTCTAGGCAGCATTCTGACTGTACTTCTTCCAAGACAGATTTTTTCTTTCTTCTGGCATTCCATGGTATATTAAATATTATTCACCAACATCATAATTCAAGGGAATCAATTCTTCTTCGGTCTTTCTTATTTATTGCCCAGTTTTCACATGCATATGAGGTGACTGAAAATACTATGGCTTGGGTCAGGCGCACCTTAGTCCTTAAAGTGACATTTTTGCTTTTTAACCCCTTAAAGATGTCTTTTGCAGCAGATTTGCCCAACGTAATACGTTGTTTGATTTCTTGACTGCTGCTTCCTTGAGTGTTGACTGTGAATCCAAGTAAAGTGAAAACCTTGACAACTTCAATATTTTCTCTGTTTATCATGATGTTGCTTACTGGTCTAGTTGTGAGGATTTTTGTTTTCCTTGTGCTGAGGTGTAATCCATATTGAAGGCTGTCATCTTTGATCTTCATCAGTAAGTGCTTCAAGTCCTCTTCACTTTCAGCAAGCGAGGTTGTGTCATCCACATATCACAGGTTGTTAATGAGTCTTCCTCCAATCCTGATGCAACATTCTTCTTTATACAGCTTCTTGAATTTTTTGCTCATCATACAGATTGAATAAGTATGGTAAAAGGACACAGTACTGACGAACACCTCTCCTGACTTTAAACCACAAAGTATCCCCTTGTTCTGTTTGAACAACTGCCTCTTGGTCTATATACGGGTTCTGCATGAGTACAATTAAGTGTTCTGGAATGGCCATTCTTCACAATGTTATCCATAATTTGTTATGATCCACACACTCAAATGTCTTTGCATAGTCAATAAAACACAGTTAAACATCCTTCTGGTATTCTCTGCTTTCAGCCAAGATCCATCTGACATTAGCAATGATATCCGTCGTTCCATGTCCTTTTCTGAACCCGGCTTGAATTTTGTGCAGTTCCTTGTCGATGTACTGTTGCAACCGTTTTTGAATGATCTTCAAAATATTTTACTTGCATGTGATATTAATGATATTGTTCAATAATTTCCAAATTCTGTTGGATCACCCTTCTTTGCAATGGGCACAAATATGGATTTCTTCCAGTCGGTTGGCCACGTAGCTGTCTTCCAAATTTCTTGGCATAGATAAGTGAACAACTGCAGCACTGCATCCATTTGTTGAAACATCTCGGTATTCCGTCAATTCCTAGAGCCTTGTTTTTCGCCAATGCATTCAGTGTAGCTTGGTCTTCTTCCTTCAGTGTCACTGGTGCTTGATCATATGCTACCTCTTGAAATGGCTCAATGTCAACCAATTCTTTTGGTACACTGACTCTGTATACTCCTTCCATCTTCTTTTGATGCTTGGTGCATTGTTTAATATTTTCCCTGTGGAATCTTTCAATATTGCAAGTCAAGGCTTGAATTTTTTTTCAGTAATAATATGCATAACCAAACCAAACCCACTGAACTTAATTTGCCATGTAAATTTTCTCCAAAATCACAAGAAGATATTTTTTAAAAATAAAATGGTTGTTTTAGTCTCCTAAATTTGGGGGTAATACAATACTCAGCAGTGATAATCAGAACAAATGTCTGTATAGGAGCTGGTTAAGTAAAGTATGGTACAGCCTCACAATATTTTTTAGAGATTGTGGTATATTTATTGACATGAAAGTTGTACACAATATACTAATAAGTGTTTTAAAGCACAGTATGACATCTTTTTGTTTGAAACAATTTGCTAGCCTTTAAATATATTCTTCCCTCCATTAGAATATCAACTTCATAAGGCAGAGATTTTGTCTGTTTTGTCCACTGCTGTATCCCCATTGGAGGCCCGGTGACGCAGTGGTTAAGTGTTTGGCTGCAAACCAAAAGGTCAGCAATTCGAATCCACCAGCCACTCCTTGGAAACTCTATGGGGCAGTTCTACTCTGTCCTGTGGGGTCACTATGAGTCAGAATTGACTCAAAGACAACAGGTTCAGTTTTTTGGTTTGTATCTCCATTATCTAGAACAATACCTGGCACACATTCCAGCCTCAAACAAGAAGGATATACAATGAAATGTTAAACGTAGCTTTCTCAAGTGATGAGATTATGTAGGTAATTTCTTACCTTTATCTCTTTTTCAATTATGTTTTTTAACAATTATCTCTTATTTCTTAATTTATTACTCAGAATGTAATTATTTCCACTAAAAGGACTATCATATTGGAACAGTTTAAGAATATAAAATGTGCTTTAAAAACAGGTTTCTTTCAAATATACTTTAAAAATGTTATATAAAGTATTTTAAAAATATAATTCTGTGCAAGTTTTCTCAGGAAGTTATTTTTAAACCCCTAGTAAAGTAATCTATCTTATTCCCTCTCAGCTTAACGGTGACCAGCATACCTGTTTGTTTTGCAGAGCTCGTTGGAAAAGTCGGAGAAATGCGGCCAAACTAAAACGATACATGTTATTAATTTTGGACAGGTCAGCGATAATGAAGTACATCTTGCTGGCACTCTCAGCCAGAGGAAGATACGCATCCCGCTCCTGTGGATCATTGGGAAGAGGGGGGAAAAAACACATTAGTACTAGTGCTTTACTGCCACCTACAGACCACTATGTACATATCTAGCCACAGTCTTATTATTATACAACAAATGAAGATTAAGAATCATAGAATTTCTTAACTAAAAGAAAGTCTTTCCTTCTTATTGTTATGAAATTAAGAACAAGATATTTAAAATAATCTTCTATCCCTCAAATGACAGAACTAGGAATGGTTCATGGATTTGTCTTAATGAGAACCAAGGGCATTTGCCCTAGAGGTAAGAGGGTAAGACAGAATGATAAACAGTTGTGATCACAGAATGGATGATACAACTTTGCATTTCAGAAAAGAATCAATTCAGGAAATGCAAGAGGGCTTGGCAACTAGAGTATCGCTGCAGTAAAGAAAAAGTTCGAACTACGAAACTAGTGTGTGAGATTGGTGACAAGAACACTGATGGAACAAGAGGTACAGAATAAGACCTAACAGGTGTTCCCATAAAGATAATGAGGAACATAGCACTGCTGGAATCTAAGAATAGAAAGAGGCAACAATCTCATTGAAACTGTGATCAAAGCACTGGGGTTATAAATATAATATTAGTAAAATTATGTGTGACAGGGAGAGATTCAAGATGGCAGCCTAATCAGATGTACCACACCGTCCTTCTACAGCAATGACCAGAGAAACAAAGTGAAACAGATACAGATGACAACCATGGAACCCTGAGCACCAAATGAAAGGATTAGATAAAACAGCGATTAGAAAAAGAAACTGAACAACAGCAAAGAACGTGGACAGGTACGGAGTGATGGTGCTCTACCAGACGGCCCGACACAGTGGGGCCATTGTGAGACAAAGCCAGCAGCAAACCTGAGTGAAGAGCACAGGCAGACATCACAGAACTCCCAACAGGAGATAGAGAAACTGTGTTGACATACCCAGAGTGAAGCAAGACATGAACTAGAGCTAGGGAGGTTAAGTACAGGAAGAGGACAAGAGCTTCAGGCATCCAGGCATACTCAGAGAAGGGAGAGAGCCACGACCTAGAGATAAGGTGACTCTCCAGTGGTGGTATCTAACCAGCAGGACTGGTGGTGAGCGTGCAGCAACAGATGAACCCCCACCTTTTTTTTCCCTCTCTCTCCCCCTCCCTGGTCACCCAGCCTATGCCTCCGGCCAGAGAGATTACCTGTGTGACCCCCAGCCACCTACCTGGCCCCCACTGAAGAGAGCACCTGCACGCCATCCTGCTGCCTGCCCCACCCCTCCTCTGCTTAGGAAAGCACACTGCATGGTTCACCCAGCCACCTACCCTGCCCCTCCCTCTCCCAGAAGAGCACTTTTGTGATGCTCAGCCAACCACCCTGCCCCTCCCCAGCTCAGGAAAGCACAAGTGACTGGTGGTCACCCGTCCCAACCCACTTCCCGAGATAGAGCACTTGTGCGACCCCCAGTAACCCACCGCACCCCTTCCCATCAGAGAGAGCACCTGTGCACCCCCAGCTGCCCACCCTCCCCGTCACTGGAGAGAGCACCTGCACACACCCCCACAGCCTGACCCACCCCTCCCTTGCCTGGGAGAGCACCTGTACACCTTACCCAGCTGCCCACCCTGCCCCTCCCTCTCCCAAGAGGGCACCTGCATAAACTTCAGTCACCTGCCCTGCCACTCTCATCGGAGAGAATGCTTGCGCAGCCCCAACTAACTGCCCCACCCCTCCCCCACTGAGGAGAGTGCCTGTGCACCCCTGGTTGACTGCCCCCCCATCCCCCAATGGATGGAGATCCTCAGCACCACCCAGACACCCACCTTGCTCCTTGCCAGTCACCCAACCACCTGGTGAGCGACTGTGAGCATTCCCATACTGCCAAACAGCACTCTCCCAGTATACCCTCAGCCATCTTCCACATACGGTGAACAGAAACGAGGGCTCACCCTGCCCACTGTTGCCCCATCCAACTAGGGGCAGAAGTGACCGCCCCTGTGCTACCAGATGAGGGATCACTGACGCATGCCAGACCTACCCACACTGGCAAATCAAAACAAAACATAAGAAAAAAAATCATAAAGAAACAAAGCGATATCTTAATGACTCAGAGACAGCAGACAATATCAAATCATATAAAGAAACGTGACAAGATGACCCAACCAAATGACCAAAGTAAAGAGACAGAAAATCTTCCTGAAGAAGAGATAGAAACAGAACTTCCTGACAAGAAGCTCAAAACGCTTATCTATAGAGTCCTCAAAGAGATCAAGGAAAACACAGACAAAACCCCAGAAGAATTCAAGAAAACAACACAAGAACAAAATGACAAATTAAATAGATAATTAGAAATCATACAAAAACATCAACTAGAAATCCAGATGATTAACAATATCAGAAATAAATAACTCAATGGAAGGACATAGTAGAACTGAAACAATGGAAGAAAGAAAATGCAAAATAGAGGACAAATCACTTGAAACCAATTTGTTTGAGGAATAATCAGAAAAAAGAAACTAAAAAAAAAAAAACAAATGTAGAAAGCCTAAGAATTATGTGGGAAATTATGAAGAGGAATAATTTACACATGATGGGAATCCCAGAACAGGAGGAGAAAAAAAAAATCACACAGAGAATTTTTGAAGATTTGCTGGAAGAAAACTTCCTCAATAATATCAGGAGAGATGAAAGATTTTCATCCAAGAAGTTCAGTGAACCCCATACAGAACAAACCCCAAAAGAAAGTCACCAAGACCAAGACATATCATGATCAATCTTTCTAAGTTCAAAGGACAAAAAAAAAAAAAAAAATGAATTCTGAGAGCAGCTCAGGAAAAACAAAATATCACCTACAAAGGGACTCCAATAAGACTAAGCTCTGATTTTTCGTAAAAACCATGCAGGCAAGAGGGCAATAGGATGACATAAAAAACCCTGAAAGAAAAGAACTGCCAACCAAGAATCACACACCCAGCAAAAGTGTATCTTAAATATGATGGAAAAATTAGGACATTCCCAGATAAACAGAAATCAGGGAATTTGTAAAAACCAGACCATCCTTATAAGAAATATTAAAGGGAGTCCTTTGGATAGAGAACCAACAACAGCAGACAACAACCTGAGAGTAAGCCACACAACGACACTGCCAAGATGCCAACCCAAATAGAGAAATCTCAAAAGTAAAGTAAAGCTCCAGAACCAGAAACAGGGAACCAGAGATGTCAATCTGAAATCAATGACAACCTTAAAACAAAAAGGGCAATGAATGATGTAGTTAAAGAACTGTCACACAGAGAGGAAGTCAAGGCAGTATCTAAAAATAACTGACCATTTATTTTAAACATAGGATGTAACCACAAAGAAAATTAACAAACCTACCCACCAATATAAAGAAGAAAATCAAAAAGAATAAACACAAAATTGACAAAAATGAAAGAAATGAAAAGGTAATCCACAAAGAACTCAGCAAAGAAAATTAAGCAGAACAAAAAAATTGTCAACATCACACACAGAAAAAAATAACAAAATGACAGCAGTAAATTCACATCTATCGATAATCACAATGAATGTAAATGTGTTAAATGTACCAGTCAAGAGACAGAGTGGCAGAATGGAAAAAAAAAAAAAAATACGGCCCACCAATATGCTGCCTACAAGAGACACCCTTAGACACAAAGACATAAGGAGGTTAAAAATCAAAGGATGGAAACAAAAACATATCAAGCAAACAGTAATTAAAAAAGACCAGCAGTGGCAATATTAATCTCTGATGAAATAGACTTCAAATCAAACTCCATCATAAGAGAAGAGCAAGAACATTATGTAATGATTAAGGGATCAATATACCAAGAGGACATAATCATAATAAATACCTACACACCCAATGACAGAGCTCCAAAATACATAAAACAAACCCTAACAGAAATGAAAAGAGAAATACACAGTTCTACAATAATAGTAGGACACTTTTAACACACCACTTTCAATGATGAGCAGAACAACTAGAAAGAAACTCAACAAAGAGAAAGAAGATCTAAATAACACAATCAACCAACTTGACCTAATAGACTTACATAGAGCATTTCACCCAACAGCAGCGCACTACACATTCTTCTCCAGCCCACATGGATCATTCTCTAGAACAGACCATATCCTAGGCCACAAAGCAAGCCTCAATAAATTCAAAAATATCTAACTAATTCAAAAATATCAAAATAAATAATACAAAGCATCTTCTCAGATAACAATGCTATAAAATTAAAAACCAATAATAGGAAGAACAAGGAAAAAAATTAAATACTTGGAAACTGAATAATGTCATCCTTAAAAACTACTGGGTAATAGAAAAAGTTAAACATGAAATTAAAAAATTCCTAGAATCAAATGAAAATAAAAGTACAACATACCAAAACCTTTGGGACACAGCAAAACCAGTATTCAGATGCCAGTTTATAGCAATGAACACACATCTCAAAAAAGAAGAAAAGGTCAAAGTCAATACTTTAACCCTACAACTCAAACGAATAGAATGAGAAGAGCAAAGAAGCCTACAGTCACCAGAAAGAAGGAAATAATAAAGACTAGAGGAGAAATAAATGGAACAGAAAACAGAAAAAGAATTGAAACAATCAACAAGATAGGAGCTGCTTCTTTGAAAGAATCAATAATATCAACAAACCATTGGCAAAATTGACAAAGGAAAAAAAAGCAGAAGATGCAAATAACCCAAAGAAGAAATGAGATGGGCAATAGCACAACAGAACAAACTGAAAAGAAAAAAAAAAAAAAAAAAAGGATCCTAACAGAATACTATGAAAAGTTATACTCCAACAAATTTGAAAACCTAGAGGAAATGGACAAATTCCTAGAAACACACTACCTACCTAACCTAATGTAAACTGAGGTAAAAAATCTGAACAGAATAATAACAAAAGAAGAAATTCAAGTGGTCACAAAACACTACCAACAACAACAAAAAAAAGCCACAGCCCAGATGGTTTCACTGAAGAATTCTACCAAACATTCAAAGAGTTGATACCAACACTACTCTAACTATTCCAGAACACAGAAAAGGAGGGAATACTCCTGAATTCATTCTATGAAGCCAGCATAACCTTGATACCAAAGCCAGAAAGATACCACTAAAAAAGAAAATTATAGACCAATATCCCTTATAAACACTGATGCAAAAATTCTCAACAAAATTCTAGCCAAGAGAATCCAATAGCATATCAAAAATAAATAAATAACACATCATGAGCAAGTGGGATTCATACCAGGGATGCAAGGATGGTTCAACATTAGAAAACCAATCAACGTAATCCACCACATACATAAAATAAAAGAATCACATGATCATCTCAATCAACACAGAAAAGGCACCTGATAAAAGTTTAACACCCATTCCTGATAAAAATTTTCACCAAAATAGGAATAGAAGGAAAATTCCTTAACATAATTAAGGGCATATACACAAAACCAACATCCAATATTATTCTCAATGGAGGGAGACTGAAAGCATTCCCCCTGAGAATGGGAACCAGAAAAGGATGCCCTTTATCCCCACTCTTATTCAACATTGTACTGAAAGTCCTAGCTAGAGCAATAAGACAAGAAAGGAAATAAAGGGCATCCAAATTGGTAAGGAAAAAGTAAAACTATCCCTATTCACAAACGATATGATCCTATACATAGAAAATCCCAGAGAATCCACAAGAAAGCTAATAGAAGGAACTAATAGAAGGATTCAGCAAAGCGGTGGGGTATAAGATCAACACACAAAAATCAGTTAGATTCCTCTACACTAACCAAGAGAACTCTGAAAAGGAAATCAGTAAAACAAAACTATAAACAATAGCACCCTAAAGATAAAATACTTAAGAATAAACCTAACTAAGAATGTAAAAGACTTATAGAAAGAAAACTACAAAACACTACTGCAAGAAACCAAAAGAGAACTTCATAAATCAATATTACCCAAGGCAGACTACAGATACAATTCAATCCCAATCCCAACAACATTCTTTAACAAGATGGAAAAAACTAATCACCAACTTTATATGAAAAGTAAAGAGCCCCCAGATAAGTAAAACATAACTGAAAAAAAAGGACAAAGTAGGCAGACTGACACCACCTGATCTCAGAACCTACTATACACTACAGAAGTCAAAACAGCCTGGTACTGGTACAACAACAGACACATAAACCAATGGAACAGAATTGAGAACATAGAAATAAATCTGTCCACCTATGGACATCTGATCTTCAACAAATGGTCAAAGTCCATTAAATGGGGATCAGATAGTCCCTTCAACAAATGGTGCTGGAAAAACTGGATATTCATTTGCAGAAAAATGAATCAGAATCTACACCTCACCCCATACACAAAAATTAACTCAAAATGGATCAAACACACAAATGTAAAACCTAAAATTATGAAGTTTCTGAAAGAAAACACAAGGACAATGGTTAAGGGCCCTAATTTATGGCATAAATAGAATATCAAGCATAACTAAAAATGCATAAACTCCAGAAGATAAACTAGATAACTTGGACCTCCTAAAAATTAAATACTTATGCTTCTCAAAAGACTTTTCCAAGACAGTAAAAAGAACCTACCGTTGGGGAAAAAAATCTTTGGCAACGACATATCTGCTGAAGGTTTAATCTCTGAAATATATACAAAACTTCAACAACTCAACAATAAATAGACAAGCAATCCAATCACAAAATGGGCAAAGCACATGAACACACACTTCACCAAAAAAGGATACTCAAGCGGCCAACAAATACATGAAAAGATGCTTGCAATCATTATCCATCAGAGAGACGCAAATCAGAACCACCATGAGATTATCATCTCACCCCTGCAAGAATGGCACTGATCAAAAATTCATAAAACAATAAATGCTGGCAAGGTTGTGGAGAGATTGGAACTCTCATATGCTGCTGGTGGGAATGTAAAATAGTACAGCCACTATGGAAAATGATATGGTGCTTCCTTAAAAATCTAGAAATAGAAATACCATACGATCCAGCAATCCTACTCCTAGGAATATATCCTAGAGAAATAAGAGCCATCACACAAATAGACATATCTACACCCATGTTCATTGCAACATTGTTCAAAATAGCAAAAAGATGAAAACAACCGAAGTGCCTATCAACAGATGAATGGATAAACAAATTATGGTACATACACACAAAGGAATATTATACAATGATAAAGAACAATGATGAATCCATGAAACATCTCACAACATGAATGAATTTGGAAGGCATTATGCTGAGTGAAATAAGTCAATCAGAAAAGGGCAAATATGTATAAGACCACTATTATAAAAACTTAAGGTTTACACAAAGAAAGAAACAATCTTTGATGGCTAAGAGGGAAGGGAGGGGTGGGGAGGAGAAGTCACTAACTAGATAGTAGACAAGTGTTAACTTTGGTGAAGGGAAAGACAACACACAATATAGGGGAAGTCAGCACAACCTGACCAAGTCAAAGGAAGACACTTAGAGGAACACAAGAAAAAAAAAAAAGAGGCAACCACAGCAAATACTATAGCATATACAACCCTACAATAATAGTAAAAGCAAATAATAACTTACAAGCAGATACATAGGCATATACATATGCTGACTAAGGGAAGGAGGGTGTATAGGAATATGTCCATGTATGTATGTGTAGGTTAGGATATGAATATTCTTACATACATATTTGTATGTACAACATGTATATTCATACATATAATACAGCACAAAGTGGGGACCAGTCATAGAAGCTTCCTAGGCACATCCAAACACCTTGAGGGACCGAGTAACTGGGGCTGAGGGCTGGAGACCATGGTTTGTGGGGACAGCTAGGTCAACTAGCATAACACAGTTCATAAAGCAAATGTTCTACATCTTACTTTGGTGAACACTGTCTGGGGTCTTAAAAGCTTGTGAAAAGACATCTAATATACATCTATTGGTCCCATCCCATCCAGAGCAAAGGAGAATGAAGAAAACCAAAGACACAAGGAAAATATTAATCCAAAGGACTAAGGGACCACACGAAACACAGCCTCCACCAGACTGAGTTCAGAAGAACTAGATGGTACCTTGCTCCAACAGGGATCACAATAGAGGGTCCTGAAGAGAGCAAGAGAAAAATGTAGAACAAAATTCAAATTCACAAAAAAGACCAGACTTACTGGTCTGACAGAGACTGGAGAAACCCCTGAGATTATGGCCCCCAGACACCCTTCTAACTCAGAACTGAAGCCACTGCTCAACTTCACCTTTCAGCCAAAGAACAGACAGGCCTATAAAATGATAACACATGTGAGGAACATGCTTCTAAGATCAATCAAGTATATGAGACCAAATGGACACCACCTGCCCAAAAGCAAACACAAGAAGGAAGGGACAGGAAAACTGGACGAATGGAAATGGGGAATCTGGGGTAGAAAGGGGAAGAGTGCTGACGTATTGCGGGGGTTGCAACGAACGTCACAAAACAACTTGTGTACGATTTTTTAATGAGAAACTAATTTGTTCTGTAAACTTTCACCTAAAGCACAATAAAAATAAAAATAAAAAAATTACTTATGACTCAGCAACAATTGTTAAGAATGAGAAGGCACAGCAAATATGAAATCTTAATGGTAGAAAATGACAGTCACCACATCTGTAAAGTTTAGCCCTGGTAGAGAATTGATTGGATTTTGGATTGGAATGGGGCTGTAAGTCTGCTCTTGTTTCAGCTGAGTGCTTTCCCAAGTGAAACAGGTAATAATATATAAGTATAGAAGTTGAGCAAGAGCTGAAGGACACTGGAAAAAAAAACAGAAAAGTCACTGAGGGAAACGGGAAAGAATTACAGGGGATCAGTAAGGACCCAGGTTAGAGCGTGGAATTCACAGTGACATTAATCTGCTTAATTGCATGATTTTCTCCAGCAGAACTCAGTTTTTTAGAATGCAGAAGAAAAGATATGTTGTGGTGATGTAGGGTTAGAATTTTTCTAAAGGAAATATCAAAAGATTAAAGTAAAGGGGACTTTAAAGCATTTGTGAGAAAATAGTTCAGATTATCACATTCGAGGCGTCCAAGATGAGTAGGGAAGAAATATGTATTTAATGAAAAATAGCTTATAACCCTTTGAGTTATATAGTTAACTTGCCTTAACTTAAAAAAAAAAAAAAAAGGTTCCAAGTATGGCAAAGTTTTTCTCTAATGCTCATTTTCAATATGCAAGAGTACAAAACTGTAGCTCTACCTTACCTAATACTATGCCAGGCATCAGTAGAACCCAGCAGGGTACAATGACCAGCTGTCCTTGATGTCCCCCACATCTTAGCTCTCTCTCTATAAAAATAAGAATCAGACCCAAGGCCTTGGTATTTTAAACAGCTTTCTTTTTATGACCTCATCTTTCCCCTGAAGTCCTGGCTCTACATTTCTTATCCTATTAACATAAATGTTAAAGAAAACATGATACAAAATCACAAAGAAGAAAATAATTACTTGATCAAGGAAAATCTGGAGTTTGTAAGATTCTTTAAGAGAATCTTGAATAAGTGCACTGCTTGCTTTTGTCTGATTCAAAGATTCAATCAAATCCTTATTTTCCAAAATATTGCCTTGAGATGTTGCAAGTGTCTGTAGGAAAAATTAACAAAATATATGGACATTACTATACATATTAAAATAATCAGTTAAAGAAAGCCCATATTAAACTGTCATTAATTTGATGATGTTTATGGGAATTTACCTTGTTTTCAAAGAATTTCAACATTTATGGCCTTCTTATAATAAATGATTTAATAAATCATTATATGATACTCTCGTATAATCAAAGCATTGCATATGCATTAGTTTTATCAATCTAATAAAACTAAAAACAACTTTAAAACACAGATTAAATCATAATTTCATGTAGCCTGCCTACCTGATAATGCTTCTTGAAATTCTGAGCATATAATAGATACTAATTAAACACTGGTGAAACAATACAGTATGAAGACATCATTGGCTAAAAATTGCTTGTCTTAAACATTCCTCCCTAAGATCCTGTATTCCAAAAGTCATCTACTCTTTTATCTCTTTGAATTTTGACTTTGATATATATGTTGACATACCTTTGAAACAACCAAAAATAAGCTAAAGTTACTATTTAAAATTTTTTTTTTATTATTTCTGTTAGTTAAAGTAAAAAAATCAATTAAAAAAATCTTGAACGATTAAACTTTACCTCTAAAAGAGACTCTTCAAGCTTGGCTAGCTGTATTTTCTTATCTTCTTCCTGTTGTAATAGGTTTGTTTTCTGTTCCTCTAAATCAGGTTTCTCATGCTGAATGGTTAAAGCCAAAAGCTTACAAAAACAAAACAAAACAAAAAAAGCCAAGGTAATTTCAGATATCAGGTAAAAAGAAAAAGACTTTCCATTATTCCCACCAACAGGCCTTGTATTTTGACCAAATATTACAAGTATTATGATACTATGTCCCTTATTTGATTTTTTCTAGTAAAACATGAGACACCTTCACAATTATTTTTGACAAAAAGTACACAAAATGAATTGTTAAACTGATCAATAAAATTTTAAATATTATAGGAGAGCTAGAAGAAATTACATTACTTAACATGTCAATATGTAATATTTAGTTTTAATACTAGCTTAAATATATCAAACCTCTGGAAACCAGTATTTGTTTTAAATTGTAAGTATTCACATTAAGAAATAAGATGTCTTACTTAAAATACTATGTCATCAAAACCACAATGAGATATCACTTCACACTCACTAGGATGGCTATAATCAAAAAGACAAATAATAGTGTTAGCTAGGAGGTAAAGAAACTGGAACCCTCACACATTGCTGGTGAGAATGTAAAATAGAACTCTCATACATCGTTGGTGAGAATGTAAAATGTAAAATGACAACAGTTTGTCAGTTCCTCAAAATTTCACTAAAAAGCATTTAAGTGTTCATTTTAAATGGGTAAATTGAATGTTATATGAATTATTCTTAATAAAGCTGTTAAAAGAAATACTATGCCAAATTTTTACATTTGTAACTTTAAAAGAAGGAATGACATTGGCATAAAATAATTTGAGAAATCTGCTATATAAGCATGTTCATTTATTTCTTGCTAAAATAAGACCTGAAGCCCTCGCGGCGCAGTAGTTATGAGCTCAGCTGCTAACCAAAAGGTTGGCAGTTTGAATCCAACAGCCGCTCCTTGGGAACCCTATGGAACAGTTCTACTCTGTCCTATAGGGTCACTATGAGTCAGAATCGACTCAACAGCAATGGGTAGGATTTAAAGTAAGACCTAATGAGCCCCTTTCAGCAATAACTGCGGAGATCCTTTAGATAGAAAGAGCAATTCTGTGAATAAATTCTGCCAAGCTTTGAGAAATTGTTACATTATTTTATTTGTAAGCATCATCAATTCAATCAAATTATGTTTACAAAAAATACATGGTGAGTAATATGGTAGGGTGGGAAAAACATTTAAAAAAGAAAGCTTAAAAATTACAATAAGGTAAAATTCATAGTAAATATACTTGCTATCATGTAAATCAAAAGAGGAATAATCTACTATTGTTGTTATAGTAGGAGCTGCCATCTACTTGGCCCCAACACATGGCGACCTCATGCACAACAGAAAGATACAATGCCTGGTCCTGGGTCATCCCCATGATTGGTTACAGATGGGACCACTGTGATCTATACGGTTTTCACTGGCTGATTTTTGGAAATAGAATGCCAGGCCTTTCTTCCTAGTCTGTTGTAGTCTGGAGGCTCCACTGAAACCTGTTCTGCATCATAGCAACATGCAAGCCTCCAGTGACAGATGAGTGGTAGCTGCACATGAGGTACACTGGCCAGAAACAGAACCCGGATCTCCTGCATAGAAGGCAAAAATTCTACCACTGAACCACCACTGCCCCCATCTACTATTCTTAGATGGGTAGAAAACAGGATAGTATTTGAAAAATCAACTGGCATCACATCTTTAAAGAGGAAAGAAACTGAGTAGTGAAGTACATAAATAAAAAGTCTGGACATGAAAAATCATTTTGAAATTCATGCAATAATTCTAAACCATAATGAGCCATACAAAGATACACTGAACGCTAAGATGTATATGTTACAGTGGAGAAAAACACTGGATTGTGAATCAAGGATCCTAAACTAGTTGAAGAGGTCAACTACCTGCAATTTTCACAATTAAACTTCAATTTTGCAACTGAAAAATAAAGCAGTTGATCCTAATCTCTATAGTCCTCCCATCTTTCACATTAAAATTCAAAAAGTAATAAAATACAAAAATACCTAAAATTAGAGTTATATTGCAGGAAGCAGCAATTTGCCAATTTAAGAAACAAATATACAAGTCTATCATAGATGCTAAATGAAATAAGGCCCAATGTTTCACTCTAACTTGCAAGTATGTTTTCAAAGGTATCAATTTAAATGTGAAATCAGTTTAACAAAATAGTTTCCTACTTAATATATCTAATGAGTATACAAAACTACAAAAGATTTCTAAAGTAAATGATTATCCACGTATACCTGTCCTCGTAATCCACTTCTTGTTGTAGTAAAGTTAACCTCAGTGACGATGGAGGCCGCATCCGGTGGAATAAAGGGGTTTGGGTTTCTTGTTGACAAAAAAAGGCGAAATTCTTCATTGTAGTCAATAATTTTGTCACCTATTTGTACCACATAGCGTGGTCCTAATTATTTTAAAAAATGATACAATTAGTTGTCCTGAATATTCTGTATTTCGCTATATGACATTAAAAAATATAATTTTAAGTACTTTCCAAACCAAAGAAACAAACTCATTGCCGTCGAGTTGATTCTGACTCACAGCAATCCTGCAGGACATAGTAGAACTGCCCATAGGATTTCCAAGGCTATAATCTTTACAGAAGCAGACTGCCACATCTTTCTTCCGCAGAGTGGCTGGTGGGTTTGAACTGCCAACCTTTCGGATAGCAATCCAATGCTTAACCACTGCACTACCGGGGCTCCTTTCTAAGTACTTTAAATAGTTTGTATTACAGACTGTTCAATAGTAGAGTCCAAAAAAAGACAGCAAAAGTTAGGCTACCAAAGATACTATTAACCAACATGCTCTATTACTCAGCATTTACACAGGCAAGGATAAATAATATTCATTAAAATGGTCCTGGGATACCGAAGCATCAAAGAACTATCTACTTTATTCAGTATATTTAATGTTAACTATATGTTTCATATTCCAAATCTTTCTGAAATGGTTTGTTATGGATATAATCAACTCTCAATTATATATTATTATCTATTCCTCAATTTGTCATTTAAAAGGAGTTTATTGCACTAATATTTAAGATGTAACATTCAAAGACAGAATGCATAGTAAAACCTAAGATTATTAACATATTGCAGAGAATCCATTATTAACATCAAAAAGGATGTACTGGGACTAAGAGGAGCTTCAAGAGTGGTGATAAAGTTGTATATCTTGATTTGGGTGCTTATACAGGTATACTCACTTTGTGAAAATTCATCAGCTGTACATTTAAAAGATATGTACTTTTCTGAATATATATTTATATTCCAATTAATAGTTAAAATAAAAAATAAACAATTTATCCTAAGGATTAGGATGAGAAAGAGGTGACAGAGGATTATTGCTATTCATTACTATTTGATTTTATAACCCATGTATGTATTATTTTGATACATTTAAAAATATCTAAAAATAAATGTTTTCTTTTCTAAAAAAGACACCTCAATATAAGTCCTCATATCCTACTCTTACAAAATATCAGATGTTCAACTATAAGTCCAAACTGTATAGTCTTAACTTACATTGGAGTTAACCAGCAATGGAGTTAAACTTGACTATTTTTTGTCTTCTTAAAATCTGTACTGTATTTTAGAGAAGTATGGGAGCAGAATGATTAGAGTCAAGGACAAAATCTGGTCTCCTATTTCTTTCCAGGGGAAATCCCAGCTTACGTGACAATTACCTCTGGATTTAAACTTGGATCTGGCTTTTTGTTGTTGTTGTTTTGTTTTGTCAACATGTATAACAGATATGGACGTTTGGGGTGCTTGGATGTATTGATGTATTAATTGGATATATTCATTGGGAGTGGTCTTGACCACCCCAACACATTGCCTTTTCATGAGGGCACTTTGTGTCTGTTTTCTTGCTATTACCATTATCCCCTAAAGGAAATTTCCATTTCCTTAGATTCAATGGTAAGAGGAAAAAAGTCCAAGTTGGTTATGAAGCTAATTATTTCAGAAAATATAAAAACAGTTGCTCTCTGGAAACTGTCAAATATTTACCTTGAGCAACAAGATCTCTTCTCAATAATGGATAAAGAACAGGTTCTACACCATCCATCTCTTGTATGATAAGAGTTTTCCCAAAACGTACTGCCAATTCAAGAGCTGTGATAAAGTTATTATCCTAAAAGAATAAAAGGGTACACATATTAATTCATTTATTATCTCAGTATTTACAAAGGTCCTTACATATAACAAAGATATTAACATGCCTAATATGAATATTTAAAAATTTAATATGAGTGTTAATAATTTAAATTATTTGTGATTGCTTTTGCAGTTATATGTACTTTGAGGGAAATCATTTTGACTGAATAAATTATCAAATAAATTTCATAATTTAAGTATACATTTACATTAACAATACACAAGGCTTCTAATTTTCTACCATAATTTCAAATTAATACAGATGCAAATTTTCAAATTCTATATGCAATAAGTTACTCATTCAAGTGTTATTAGGAGCTACTTTGGTTATGATCAAAATCAAACACTGGATGGGGAGAAAAAAGGAAAGATGAATTCTAGTTAACTGTTCTTGATGTAATAGATTCAATCACCACGAAAAGAACCTTCAGATGTATAACCATGCAGGAATTTTGAGACTGCCTGGCTAGGGAAAGAGTAGTTTTAAATATCATCCCAGGCCTCCAATCAAAGTTAACTTTTTTTAATTTGGATTAATCATTATTAAGAACTCCTAATGCAAGTGACGTTTAATATTAATTTATATATTATATAATTTACAATTACCCATACCCATACCACAAACAAACTAGCTAAATAATAATACTCCCATTTAACAAGTGAGGAAAGTTTTAAAGAGGTAATTTTTCAAACACCTGAAGAATATCTATGAAAATTAATCACATCATACACTCCCTCTAAAAAAATTCTAACAAAAAATAATTTCCTCACCAAGGTAAATATGATAGAGAGAAGTCACTACCAAAAAGACTACGATTATATTTCACTGACCAACTTGTCAATTCTCAGGACATATCAAAGAAGTTTGTGGGTGAGTTATAGGAGTAGGAAATTAGAAGGGGAACTAAGACAAACTATAAACCAAAAAAAACCCAAACCCATTGCTGTCAAATCTATTCTGACTCATAGCGACCCTATAGGACAGAACAGAACTGCCCCATAGGGTTTCCAAGGAATGGCTGGTGGATTTGAACTGCCAACCTTTTGGTTAGCAGCTGTAGCTCTTGACCACTGTGCCACCAGGGTTCCAGACAAACTATAAATATGCTAAAAGGCCAGAAGGTTTTCCTGATTCTCCAGGTGAGGTTAGTCATAGCTCTTAACCACTGTGCCACCAGGGCCCCATACTTCCTTACTTACTTTTACTTGCCTCCTTATTTTTCTCTAACATCCCATACTCGTGCCATTAATCATAATTTAATATAAAAGCTTATTTAGTTGTCTATCTAACCTAGTAGACTTCCAGCTCCATGAGGGTAGGAACTTTGACTACTTCATTATTAAAATCCAAGGCTTAGATCAATGTCTAGCACCCAGAAGAAACCAAAAAAATATTATCCCGTTTTTACAAATTAGAAAACTGAAGCTGAGAGTTACATTTCTTTCTCCAGGTCCCACACCAGGTAAGTTACACAGCTCAGTCCTGAATCTATGCTTTCTGATTACAAACCCAGAGTTCTTTTCACTAGAAGATGTCATTTGCAGTTGATATGTAAATTATAAGTAATACATACCTGCTGATTAATAACTTCCAAACGTGAGTCTTTCAAATGTGTCTTTAACCATTCTGTAGCTTGGGAAGAAGGGTCTATAAGAAATGGGCATACACGACTCTAATTTAAAAAAAAAAAAGGAAAGGAATGTTTTGAAAAAGATTATATTCACTAAACTGGAAATAATTTCCTAAAAATTATTAATCAATTTCTGAATGAGTTTTTCTCTCAGGCTTTGGAGAACACAAGCACCAGAAGCCACATTAATAAATTTTACAGTGACCAGGAATTAAAATTAGTTAATTAAATTCAACCACAGTAAAATGAGTATAATTCTATTTACCACACAATGACACCAGAAATGTATATTAACAATATACTAAGCAAGAACATTAGTCCCATGCTGATGATATTTGTACTTCTTTTTTTTTTTTGGCTTTTAAAATAAACAATCAAGTAATTCCCTAACTTTATATATTCTTTGGTTGAATAAAATGTAGAGGCCTTACAAGGGAAGTATGGGCTAATCATAAAAAGATTGCTGAAATAATTGTCAATAGTTTATATTTTAAGGCAGAATAATTCTTCTTAATTAATGTAAGGAGATAAATTCATTACGGAATGTCCTGTACTAATTAAACTCTAAAGCAGCTAGAAAGTTAGAAACCAAAGAAAATGCCCTACACACACAGTGCCACTTAGCAGATGAAAGAAAGCGGATTCTGTGTGTGTGTACATACATATACATGATAAATTTGAAAGTTATCTAGTAATCATTGCTGCCTAGAAAATCAGATTTAAATAGCAACAGTAACTGACCTAACTTTTCTTAAATTTTTATCATTATTTAGAAAATGTAATGCAATTGTATGCTATGGGGATAAGATGACAAATATGAAAATCAGAGTGGAGTGAAGACTTAGAATTGGATGTTATCTAATAAGAACGTACATGTTATCTCAGTGGAATACCAAGAAGGAGGGCAACAGTAGGCACAAACAGTATTTTATCACTGACATTATTTAGAATTGCCAGCATACGGAGATAATAAAAAGCTGAGTTGTTTTAAATCAGCTTTATAATTGTTTTAAAATTCTCTAGAGACAATGAACCCCCATTTTGCCTGTATTCAGGGCGGAATGCTCCCACTACCCCTTCTCCCATGTTACACCACTGAATGATCTTCATCCAGCCTCTATTTCTGGAGACTTCATTTACTGCCCCATCATATTAATGTACTGTTCCTTCCCACAAAAGCAAAATGACATGGTTTGTAAACAGCCTCTTACGTGTTACCATGGTACTACATCTAGGTTTTTGATCTAATTTTATGACAGCATTCAATAGCAATCATTTTGCAAATCTGCTAGATTTTGTCCAGCCACAAAAATAACTATTTTAAATTTTTTTAAAAGTTCTTACCCATGATTTCAAACCAATGATCTGATGCAATTAAAAAGAAAAGAAAAAAGAAGGTAATGTTTCAAAACATTATGTTTTTAGCACAGAAAATATGATTAAGAATTTCAAAGAGTACTTACAAGTATGTGTTTATTTTTACTTCTCCAGAGAAATCTAGACAAGATCTCTGAGGCACTTGTCATCTTTGTGTTCCATGATTAAATGTGGTTAAACTATACATTTAACTAAGAAGGATTCAAAAATGTTGAGCTCCCATTGATTTATACATTCATCTATCATATGTTGGATAACTACACTGCTAAGGCACAGTGCAGGGGATACAGAAATTATTAAGACTCATTCCCTTACCCTCATCGATTTTATGTCTAAGGAAGAAACAAAAATGGTAATTCCATAATCAAGGAATGCACAAGCTGCTAGGGGAGGATCACAGGTGGAGTTGAGGAAAGCTAAGAAGCAATTCCAGTCGAACTAAGTCATGAAATATGAACAAGACTCAGCCAGGCAAAGAAGTGGAAAAACTATTTCAAGCAAAGGCAACAGCATGATGGAGAGAGGAATAAAATAGTTTGGAGTATTTGGGAAACTACCAGTAGTTTAGCAAAACTGGAGAAAAAGTGTGGGCAAAATGATGCATATCAAATGGTAGGAGTAAGCAGGGGACTGATCATGAAGAGTTCTGTCATGTTTAAGAATAATGCAATTTTTATACTACAGGCTATGGGAAGTAACTGAAATATATTAATGCAAATAATAACACTGAGGCAGACAGCCTCAGAGCCTAACCCTTCTAAGAGACACCTGCTCTGGCTTATCCTCCTACACCAAGCAGAATAAGCTGCACATCTTCTGAAATTATCCTTGACAAGATAACCACAGAACAGCCATAGCAGGTCTCAATCGGTTTTAGCAGGTTTTCTACACCATCTTGGCATTTTAAGTGGCCTATTAGCTCATTAAGTGAAAAATACATATACCCCACCTCTTACATTAATATGCTAATGTAAGAAAAACCAACCTCTTCCTCCATCCTGGAGAATTGAACCCTTGTCTAAAGAAAATGCATAGTCAACCCCAAACCCTGAGTGCCTACATTAAGGTCAATCCTGAATATCCATGATTAATTTGCATTTCCTTGCCTGCTCTCTGTAAAAGACCACCTCTGCAACCTGCCTGCAAGCAGTCTTGGAGGCAGCAGCCCTGATTGCTCCTTTCCTTGCACAATGAAATAAAGGAGGCTTTCTTCTCTCCCACCTTGGCCTCTTGTTTATTGGCTGTAACAAGTCACAACAAGCAGAACCTGGGGTTTCCACCTGGCAACATCATGATCACATTAGTATTTTAGAAAGATCACTCCAACCACAGTAGAGGAAATGGTACTGGGGGCAAGGGACCAGCCAGCAGAATAATGTATTTATCTAGGTGTAAAATGACGAAGGCCTAAATGAAGTCACTGCAGTGAAGATGGCTAGAACAGGATGCATTCGTGAGAAATTTGAAAAATAAATTTGACAAGAGTTGGTGAATAACTAATTGCATCAAAATTTAAGAAGGCATCATGAGAATAACTTGTAGATTTGCAGTGTTCATTACTAGGCCAAGACTGTGGCATCTCCAGTGGCAGGAAATAAAAGAGAAGTAGGTTGTAAGGGAGTAAGAAAGGAAAACAAAAGGGTATTACAGTGGGCTGCCCTGCATGCCACGCATACCCCACTCAATGTATTTCTGATAGGATTATGAATCACCTAGCCCTGCACTAAAAGACAGGCAGGTGACCAAGGGTAACCAATCAGAATCCTTTTGGGAGACTGACATACATGCTGGGGGAGAGGACAGATCTTTAGTCTGGAAACTAAGTTTGATAATGGTAAGCTTGGAGCTACCAATGACCACTGTTAACACTGTGTAGAGATAAGGTGTCATAATATCAATATCAATAGAACTGCCCCATAGGGTTTCCAAGGCTATAATCTTTATGGAAGCAGACTGCCACATCTTTCTCCTGCAGAGCAGCTGGTAGGTTCAAACAGCCAACCTTTCTGTTAGCAGCCAAGCACTTAACCACTGTACCACCAAGACTCCTTAACTATACTACCCCTAAAATATTAGAATATTTTGCTATCATGAAAATAATGCCACTTTTATATTAAGGTAAAATTGTAGGTTCACTAACTGAATCATAGGAGGATTTTCATTTGCAAAATACTTTCCTTTTATGTAACTAAGAAAAAAAAAAACCGTGAAAGCCTAAGAATTTGGAAAAGAAGCCAAATTATTTCAGTAAGCTTCAAAACAAAACATCTCTAATGAAAAAATTGAGATAAATTACCTGTAGGATAACTAAAGCATTTTCTATGGAAAGGTCATCTGATGGTAGGCCTTCACTTTTCCAAATTAACTGCTCACTTTCAGTACAAAGAAATCTCCTCAGATCAAATTCTGAAAAGTTAAAGATTATCAGTAATATTTCACTACAATTATCTTGCAGTTTATGAAGGAAAAGGAACAAAACTATGTGAAACATATTGAAACAAAAGTCCTCTGATCATCCTTGATATCCACATTTAGCACCAGAAGCCAAAGAAAATAAAGTTTAAAAAAGAAAAAGAAAAATGGAGCTCTATTAAGTGTATGTTCCAGACCATAACTAATATCCTAAGGAACCTCGAGGTTCCTAAATTTTATCATATGATATGAAATTAATATAAAATAAAACTAATAAAAAGTTTAACTGCATTCATGCAATATCAAAAATAATTCATTAGTCTTAGTTTAACAGAGTTATTTTAGAGATGAATTATTATATCAAAACATTCACCAGAATTTGGGCAAATCTAAAGTAGCTACAGTATCCTTTAACTTATGGAAAAATTTCCTCATTAAAAAAATATTAATAAAGATAGAAGTGTACATTTTTAGTATACTGAAATTTCAAATTCATGAATAAGTACGAACTTTCAAGGCCAGCTGATTTGGTCCATTCTTCCAAACAGGTTTTTCTCAGATCCTCTGGAGCAGCAGAAAGGTACGTAATAAATGCAGCAGCTAGTTGAGCTCTTTTAGGAAGAGTAGCTAATTCTTCAGTTATCTCTGCAACCTGAAAAAAAAAGAGAGAGAAAGAGAGGTGTATATGGATATGTTCTAACATGGAAGAAAATGAACAGCTTCATAAATCAGTTTTGACTGTGGACGGAAAAATAACTTACTGGTTTATGTCAATACCCCCATCTGGAATATAATCATGAAAATGTAAATATATCAGTAAGGCTTCAGACACTGCTGAATATTCAAAATGTATGAAAACCTGATGTATTTATGGAAAAAAAAGATACTTTCAGTCATTAAGAGTTCCTAATGATTGTAATGAAAGCAGAACTTTCATCCAGACCACAGTTAAATTTTATAAATTTTATACCATATTGTAAAAGAAGATTAAGATGACACAGAAAACATAAGCAAAAACACAAAACAAAGAAAAAACATGAGTACTCATTAGTGACAAGTTTAGTGTCGCCAATGCATAATACTAAGCAGAATGAATAGAGATACAGAAATGGATGAAAAGAGATAGGTAGAGCTGATTGGAGACAGACTGGGAAAGGTTTTACACGTCATGCAAAGGAGTTTTTTTTTTTTTTTTTTAAATTAGTGTAATTTAGATGTAGGTTTACAGAGCAAATTAGTTTCTCATTAAACAATTAATACACATATTGTTTGTGACATTGGTTACCAACCCCATGACATACCAACACTCTCCTCCCCTCGACCCTGGGTTCCCCATTACCAGCTTTCCTGTCCCCTCCTGCCTTCTCATCCTTGTCCCCGGGCTGGTGTGCCCATTTAGTCTCATTTTGTTTTATGGGCCTGTCTAATCTTTGGCTGAAGGGTGAACCTCTGGAGTGACTTCACTACTGAGTTAAAAATGTGTCCAAGGGCCATACTCTCAGGATTTCTCCAGTGTCTGTCTGAACAGTAAGTCTGGTCTTTTTTTTTTGAGTTAGAATTTTGTTCTACATTTTTCTCCAGCCCGGTCTATTGTGATCCCTGTCATAGCAGTCGGTGGTGGTAGCCAGGCACCATCTAGTTGTGCTAGACTCAGTCTGGTGGAGGCTGTGGTCGTTGTGGTCTATTAGTCCTTTGGACTAATCTTTCTCTTGTGTCTTTGGTTTTCTTCATTCTCCCTTGAGGAGCTTGTATTTTAACCTGTGGCTATAGTGAGCCACTGAAAGTTTTTAAGCAATGATGTGAATGATGTAATTAGATAGAGTTTTAGACAAATAATCCAGCTAACAAATGAAGGATAAATTAAAAGGAGAGAGACAAGAGAGACAAGTTAGAAGAATCCAGGTGAGGAATTAAAGGACTGACATTAAGAACAGAAGATAAATGGAACCAGAATGAAAACAATGCACATGTTCACGCACTGTGAAGAATATAACCAATGTGACTGAACAACTTGTGGAGAAACTGTTGAATGGGAACAAAAACTGCTATATAAACCTTCACCAAAAACACAAAAAAATACTATTATAAAAAATAGAGTATAAATATGAGAGATGTTTGCAAATGCATATGAGAAGTAAACAAGAAAGAGTCTAAGAAAACCCCATATTTTTAGTTTTGATTCCTTCAAGAAAGATACCTCAAGTGAGACAGGAAATTTGGGATGAGAAAAAGAAAGAAGTTAATTTAAATATATGAGGTCTGAGTTCCTGAAAAACAACTAAATGCAAACATCTAACGTATAGTTGGGAATATGAGTTTAAAACTTAGCCATCTAGAAATATAGCTCTGGTCATGATCATGGTATAGGTGATATTCATAAGAACGGATGAGACAACCTGAAAGAGTTGTAGAGAAAAGAGCTGAGAATGGGAATATTGAGGACAATCAACATTTACTGGGTGAGCAGATGAGGATGATGTAATGAAGAGAGGACTCTAACTTGCTAAAGAAAAAAAAGTGGCGGGGGTGAGGAAGAGATATGACATTTTCCCATTTGAGGTAACAGAAGAAATGAATGGCCAACAACAGTATCAAATTCTAAAGATTACTATCCTAGTGAAGGCAAAATTAAAAAAAAAAAAAACTTGCTAGGGAGTACTGAATTTTCCATCAACACACTTTTGTCCTTGACCTTCCCTTAAATAATTTAGAAAACTAAAAAGGGAATAGGTTGCTTTGCCTAAAAACCTGTATTTTATGAAGATTAATTCACATAATGGCTATTTAAACCTGGATCATTTATCTTGAGCCAGCTGAAAGTTAAAGGACATTTTCTCTACTTTTTTTTTAACAAATACATTATAGATCTTCTGTATTTTAAAGAAAGACTCCTTTATGACTTCTCAAACAAACCTGTGCATTCCATCTCTTGTGTTCTCTATCAAGCTGATTGATTAAGACTTCTGCAGCTTTAATTGTTTCTTGTGCTTTGCTTACTTCAGCTTCAAGTTTGGCAGCCTCTGAAGTCCTGCTCTGAAATCTATGAAAACATTATAATTTAATTAAAAGCAAATAGGATTTAAGAAAAATTTAATGAAATTATCCTTAGGTAGTAAAGTGAACTTTTATGTGAGAATTTAATTAGTGATAATACTGTATTTGTGTACAATACATCATTAGTAGAACAGACACATTTACCAAATGCATATATTTAAAATCTAGCATTCACTACCTCAAATAACTACAGGGCCTACATGCTCTACTGTGTAATATACAAACTTTGCAGTATGACATTCCAGATCCTGTCATAAAAGTGATCTAATCTACCTTTCTAGTTTTATTTCACTCTATTCCACTATACAGGCAGTCCCCAGTTACAAACAAGATCAGTTCCTAACTGTGTCTTTAAGAATTTGTAGGTAAGTCGGAACAGGTGCATATGGTTTTTATTTAGCCTTACTTTAGTGCAAGAAAAGGCTTGAAGCCTGTTATGGATTGAATTGTGTCCCCAAAAAATATGTGTCGTAAATCCTAACTTCTATGCCTGTGGTTATAATTCCATTTGGGAATGGGTTGTCTTTGTTATGTTAAAAAGATAGGATTAGTGTAGGGCATATCTTGAGTCTCTCTCTTCTGAGATATAAGAGATTAAACAAGCAGAAGAGAGATGGAGTAAGACAGATGCCAAGACCCATGGAGATCTCCAAGGAACTAGGAAGCAGAAGTTGAAGAGATAAGGACCTTCCTCCAGAGCCGAGAAAGCCTTCTCCTAGAGCCAGCGCTCTGAATTCAGACTTCTAGGCTCCTAAACTGTGAGAGGATAATCTTCTGTTTGTTAAAGCCACACACTTGTATTTCTGTTATAGCAGCACTAGATTAACTAAGACAAGCCTCTTCAATGCTTTAAAAGCTGCACGTGAAGCCAGCAAAGGTGACTGTGATGAAGAATATGTTGCAAGTAGGGGTTGGTTCAATCATTTCAAAGTGAGGGCAAATTTACATAACATTAAAGAGCAAGTATGAGTTGTCCATAAGTCAGATGTTTGTAATCCTGGGACTGTCTGTATAGTCCAGTAAAACTATATGTCAACATACGAAGAATTTTATATTTCCAGAAAATGCCCTATCCTTTACCTACTTTGCCCTTCTTCAGTCTACTCCATTTGCCTGAAATATCTTCTAAGCTCTCCCTCATCCCTACCTCACCCCTCACTGTAACTCCCTGAAATATATATCTACCAAAAATATAAATAATATTTCAAAACCCACCTCAAATACACAGCCCATTTTATGTAATCTCTCCCTATGCCCATTTGCCAAAGTTCATAACTTTTTAAAAATTATTTTTCCTTGAAAAATATTTGTATTTTTTTATTTTATTAAATATAATAGTACTATTACATTTATTCGGTCCTTCAACATATATATATTAAGTATCTACAATTGTGCCAAGCATAAAAAAACAGCATGTCATTTAACTCTCAGGAAAAACAGTTCAAAATAAGCATTACAATCCTCATTTTACAGATATGCAAACTTAGATCTCAGTAGAAGATCTAAAATTCATATACAGGTATGTTTGCATTAAATTCTATGCACTTTATAGTATATTTCATTGCCTCTCTAATTTCCCTCTTCTTCCCCTAAACATAAGATTCCAGAACTGTGCTGTCTAATACAGCAGTCACTAGACACATGTTGCTATTTAAATTAATTAAAATTAAATAGAATTAAAAATTCCTCAGCCATATTAGCCACATTTCAAGTGCTCAGTAGCCACATATGGCTACTGATTACCATATTGGATGGTACATATTATAAAATATTTCCATCATCACATAAAGTTCTATGGGATAGTACTGCTCTAGAACTTGGAAAAACAGACTATATTCAGCTCAGCAATTCCAACTGAACTTTGTACATGGTTTTGCAACAAGTATGTGCTGAATGAAATCAACTATTGCATATTTCTGAATAAGTTGTGCATTAAAAATGGCAAATATACCTTAATTACGTCAAAATCAAATTTCAAAATTGATCATTTTTTTTTTCAGTTCCCTTACTCTTCATTAATATACAAGAGAATAAGACTCACAAGATGGAGTCAATTAATTCTTAATTAAGGATCATGGTAAGAAAGAGCAAGTTGACCAGCATTAATTCATTCTTGATAATGCCTCTGTAATAGAAAATGTCATTGTATTACTTAAAACCAGGGCTTCAAACCTATTAGTTCAGGGTGAGAATTTACATTTCTAACAATGTCCCAGGAAGTTATACATAAGAATCACCTGGGGATCTTGTTTCAGTATATCTGGGGTGGAAATGCAAATTCTCAGCTGGGAGCTTGTTAGAAATGCAAATTCTCAGCAGGGGTTCAAACTGGAAGGAACCCTGTTAGAAGCCCTGCTTAAGACTGAAAATTAATTCCTAAGGTTTTTCTAGTAATCCTTCTAAAATATTAGTAGTATGATATAATGCTTAAGATCAGAAACTTTATGGAATCAGACAAATTTAGGATCTAATGCTAGCTTTGTCAACTCCTAGCAGCTCAACTTTATGCAAATAAGTTTCTCTAATCTTTAGCTTCCTAACTGGCAGAATAATATCTACCTCTCAGCATTGTTTTAAGGACTAGAAGAGGTAAATATAAAAAGTACCTAGTACGTTACTTCACAGATAGCAAGTGATTAATAAATGGTGTAGAAACATAGCTACCATATGCTACTCAATATTTGAAAATTAACAGCATATTAAGTAGTGATTGTGAGCATATGATATTGAAAATACATTATATTTATATTTCTCTGATTATACCTAAAAGGAAATGGATGTGATTTTTTTCCTGTTTCTAACACAAAAATTGTTAAATTGTTCTTTTTTAATAAACATACAAAAAATTGAAATAATTGCTTAATGAACACAGAGAAAAAATTCAGTTTGACTCTGAGAAACTTCTTTCCTTGGACAATAATTTGTCTTCCATTAAAAAAAGGAAGTATGACACACCATTTAAAAAAACAAACAAACTATAACTTATAGAAAAGTATTAGTCTCATAAAACTGAAAGCAAACTATAACACACACCATATTTAATTGTATATTCTCCAGCTTTCAAAACTTCATAATTTTAAAAGAAAACGTTCCTACATCTATAATAATTCCCATGCCAATGTTTTCTATCCTGTATTGAACAGCAATCACAGAGACGCAGAAGTATGTGAAGGACCTTAAGATTAATCATATCCATAAATAATGCTTAAATTTCAATACAATATTTGCATGATGGAACTTCTTTTTCGACACCAAGCCAGAAAAAAGTTAAGGAACTGAATTTTTTTTTAATGTGATAATATACCCTTAGAATGATTATAGAATAGGTGGTCCTGCAACATCATCTAAAATAAAGGAGTCTAAAAGCTTAAAGTTAAAGGAAGAAATGAAATGTCAAATGTAAACATTACCACCATTACCTTCGATTGCTCTTGTTCATTTTTCTTGCCAATGCTTTGGAATGAATATATATTCATACATACATACAGACATATAAATATAATAGATAAATATACAAAGGGAGACTTAAAGATTTTTGATCTCTTCAAAACTTTTTAAAAAGGAGTACCTTCTGTATTATTCTATACTCCTCTATTTTAGAGTAACAAATCATAAAAAGGAGTCAAAGTAGTGATAATAACTAGTTTTACAAAATTAGAAATCAGTTGAGGTACCTGTTTTCAAATATTCAAGATACATTTCAAAACCTAACTTACTTCTCTTTGAGTTCTGATACTTTTTGACCAACAGAATTAAGAAGCTCCTCTAGTTTCCTTTTTCTGTCTTCTGTTTTCCTCAAATTCCTAAAATATAAATCAATTTTACAAAAACCATTCTATTTTAGATATCAACAATAAAGCAGCAGTGGCACCTTAAAATATAAATTTGCAGGAAATAAAACACAAGGAAAACTGTCAGTAATTCAGTGCTTATAATACCTTCGCTTAGAATTTGTTAAGAAAAGCAATGCTAATATTAAAATTATATCCTTTGGCTCAATTATAATACTTCCAGGACTCTATGTTTTAAAAAAAAAAAAAACTAGTGAACATAGATTACTGAATAAAAATGGTAGATTACACATATTCATTTATCTTCTATCCCTTCTAAAACTCCACTAAAATGAAACAAAGGAAATAAAAGAGGTATATACATGCACAAGAATAAAGAGACTGGAAGAGAAAATTAATGCGAAGAGAAATGTCAATAAAATTTTGAAAGGTGATAATTGGCATACTGGAATGCAAAATGTCAAAAGCTAAATGTCTCCAGCGAGAAAAGCCAAAAAGAAGCAGATCCCCAAAATGTCAGAAAATTTGGACACCATGTGCCTCTAAAAGCAGAAACAGACCTAAATACGGAGGATTACTTAATAGTCAAAAGTATAAAGAGTTTGACCTCATTGAGTGGACTAACCTCTCATCATAATCCAGAACATTGGAGGCCAAGCTTGTAACACTCACCTATCCCCATCCACCCCAGGTAGAAGATATGAGAATTCTTCCAGAGAAAATGACTGACCCTCTCCCCAAAAAAATAAAACAGGAAAAAAAACACAAATATTGAGGGGTTGCCATCAAATGGCCAGTCCACACTTGATCACCCACAGTGAAGCTAAGCAGTCAATGAGTTCAGGCTACACATTCAGAGCTTCCAGTCAGATTTCCAGTACAAAAATGTGTATCTGACACTTACGATTCTAATCCTGCCTGCTCAGTTTCCAAAGGCTGAATTCGTTCCAAGACATGGGAATACTGGACATTGGCTTTAACCCAGGCAGCCAAAGGAGCAGCTGCAGTACTGGCACGCTTAGCATTCTGAAAAATCCAATAGAAGTTATTCGACATTCTAAATTAGTTTCAAATAAAAGCAAAGTAAATCCTAGTACATTTTAATTAAGCACTTATTTAATATCTTAGTCCAAATAATAAGTTTTTGGCTTACAGATTAAAAAAAAACAAAGTGAACTGCTATTTTGATTAAGAGAAATGTACATGAACTCTACTTTTTCTTTTAAAATGAATCTTTTTGAACCATATACAACCATTAGTATAATGATATTTTATCAACATAAGTAATTACTCTATTAGTCGTTTATGATAAATACTTGTGCCACCAACAACAATGTTGAAGCATCGATTATTTCTCTTCTATAGATGTGATTACATGCTTAATAGATGAAAGCAATTTTGAAACCAGTTCTGCTGGTGTCCAAGAAGATGTACATAACATTTTAAATAAGGGATCTAAAAAATACCAGAACTATGGGACTTAAACTGTTCACTAAAATTACAGATACAACTATCCTAACACGGGTATCTGTTATTATATGACAAATATACAGGAAGAAGTAAATGAATACCAGGCAATTTGAAAGTAAAGAAATGCTGGCTGGGAACTCACCATTAATGGCAGATACTAAGATTCAAACACCACTTCAGATAATCAGTCTCTCTCCCTGCTACCTGGCTTCTGATTTACTTTATTTGGCAGATAAATGTTTCACAGCTATAGTATCTACAGCTTATTTTCATTTATATATTTTTTTTATATTTTAGGTGATGGTCATCATCTTTTAATAAGAATAATACAGTACAGTATGAAAAAGAATATTCTTGGCATACTGTTAAAAATTACCTTTGGATCAAAAGAGCCCTTATTTTTAAAAAGAAGTTCTTCAACACTCTCTCTTATTTCCTTTGGAATATTTCGTGCATCAAAAGTTGCAATGTCTTCTCTTACACCTCTTTTTGCAAGGAAACTAAAATTAAAGCATATTACTTCAAATGAGGTTAAATTAAGTTTGCTATTTCTGACAAAGGCATCAATTTAACAAAATAATGTATGCAATACTTTATTCCATTAGGTAGCAAAAAAATAGGGTACTAAAAAATTTAAGCTTCTATTACACTATTCACCACCTTCTATAGCCAACAATCAGAAACTCTAGAAAGATGAACAACAGTCTTTCTAATTTTCTGTGAAAAACTGAAGCAAGAAGTCAAATGAAAGAATTAGAACCCTGTTATTCTACTCACATCCCTTCTTGTGAACTATTGGGTAACCATTTGCACCAGGATATGCCAATACTTACAGCACTTTCATAGTTAAAGTTTGTAGAAGAAAAAAGTGCTCCCTTAACTTAAATCTCCTCCCCAATCTCCATGTGTTAAAATAACTCTTCACTATCAACCTAGATCCTAAAATGTACTTTAACATCAGCAAACTGTACACCATTATAATGTGAAACTTAAAACTGCATAGTTCCATATACAGTTAACATTCAGCCCTGTCTTTTCCACCTAACATCTTCCTTGTATTCTTTATGTATGTCTCTCTCTCTGTCAAGAGTGCAAGAATCTTTCAAAATAGTAACTGAATTTTCTTCATCAGTGTATCACAGTAAAATCACAGTGCTTTGTACTGTGTAAAGACCAAATAAATGATTTAATTTACTGAGACTTCTTAAAGATTCTAAGACATTCCTTTTTTTCCTTTCTGACACCTTTAATAATCAGTTATAAAGAAAGGAATATACAGATCTTAACATATGATGACACTGAATATTTTGAAATTTCAAAGCAATATGTGTCACCAGATTGTTAGATGAAGCTCGGTTTGAGAAACAATGTAAGAAATATAAAAAATCATGAAAGAGTACATATTTCATTACTGAAATAACATTTTTTTCAAAAATTCAAAAACTTACCTTTTCATGCTCACCCAAGATGTATCAAAGATACCCATCAACCTTAAGACTCCTTCAAGAATGTCTCTGATTATATCAGGTGGCATGCGCAGTGAGCGAATTTCTGAAAGAGATTCTGGCTTAATGTTTCCAACTGCTAGTTTAGCTTCATTGACTAAAGGCTAAAAGAGAAAAAAGGTATTTTTGCTTTCATATTATAAAGAAAAATCTTTAATGCATTAAAAATTATCTAATATTTATTGTCATTTTAATCAAATTGACTACAATTACTAACGGCTCTTCAAGTATCAAAATGTTCTGAAAGACAATAAGTACAAAATGTTCAAGTTGAGAAAATAAGAGCTCTTGCCACCATGAACTGCAACAATCAGGCAAATTTAATTTGTTTCACACTACCATTTTCAAAAGGCTCTTTACTGAATAATGAAGATTATATTCTAGCACTAGTTTACTCAAGTCTGGAGAAAAAGAGCTTCAAAGTTTGTCTTAATTTACCTTCAACACATTTTTTTCCTCTACAATTAAAAAAATATGGTTCAAGGATAATGAAGATTATTTTTAACAATCATCCTTAACTCACTTACTGTTCCTAGCAAACCTTCCTTCTAGCTTTTCTCTCATATATAATGAATGTCACATGTTGATAATACTATTGACAACCTGTGATATGCAGATGACACAACCTTGCTTGCTGAAAACAAAGAGAACTTGACGTACTTAAAGATCAAAGACCACAGTCTTCAGTATGGATTACACCTCAACATAAACAAAACAAAAATCCTCACAACTGGACCAATAAGCAACATCATGATAAACGGAGAAAATACTGAAGTTGTCAAGGATTTCATTTTACTTGGATCCACAATCAATTCCCATGGACGCAGCAATCAAGAAATCAAATGACACATTGCATTGGGCATATCTACTGCAAAAGACCTCATAAAAATGTTAAAAAGCAAAGATGTCACTTTGAGGACTAAGGTGTGCCTGACCCAAGCCAAGGTATTTTCAAATATCTAACATGCATGCAAAAGCTGGACAATGAATAAGGAAGATGGAAGAAGAATTGATGCCTGTGAATTACAGTGTTGGCAGAGAATATCGAATATAGCATGGACTGCCAGAAGAATGAACACATCCGTCTTGGAAGTACAGCCAGAATGCTTCTCAGAAGCAAGGATGGCGACACTTTGTCTCATGTACTCTGGACATGTTATCAGAAGGGATGAGTCCCTGGAGAAGGGCATCATGCTTGGTAAAGCAGAGGGTCAGCAAAAAAGAGGAAGACCCTCAACGAGATGGACTGACACAGTGGCTGCAACAACGGGCTCAAACACAGCAATGCCATTGTGAAGATGATGTAAGACCAGGCAGTGTTTCGTTCTGCTGCACACAGGGTCGGTATGAGTCGGAACCGACTCGATGGCACATAACAACAACAGCATTAGAAAATAATGCACTACAAACAATGTTTAAACTCCTATATACAGATGGTAGTCAAAACAACAAAAATTGATGTGTCTTTTTTTAACTTACCTGTACTTCTTTTAATTCATCATCAATTTTATTTTTTCTTTCTTCAATTTTAACGACTTCTTCTGCTATTTTGTGCTTTAGTCTTTCCAGTTCTGTCTTTTGTTCACTAGCATCCTACAGGAATATTTAAAGAGCATTCCAATCAATTTTAATGTATTTGATATTTAAAAGCATTATAGCAAAAACATAGAAACTTCTTTCAAAATTACATTTTATTTCTTTCTGATTGCCAAAACAATAAATGCTCATTATACAAAATTCAAACAAGTCAGAAAATTTTTAAATTTTAATTTTTAAAATGACAGTAATAATGCACATCTCACATTTATAACAACCCAGGGAGGTCAGTCCTATTATTATCTTATAAATGAAGAAACTGAAAATAAAAGTCTTTTAATTTTTTTTTCTCATTTTACTGTGTTTTAGGTGAAAGTTTAGAGTGCAAATTAGTTTTTCATTCAAAAATTTATACACGAATTGTTTTGTGACATTATTGCAATTCTCACAATGTGTCAGTACTCTCCCTCTTTCTACCCCTGGCTCCCCGTGTCCATTCATCCAGTTTTCCTGTCCGTTCCTGCCTTCTTGTCTTTGCTTTTGGGCAAGACTGCCCATTTGGTCTTGTATGCTTGACTGAACTAAGAAGCACATGCCTCATGTGTGTTACTGTTTGTTTTACACCCCACTGGCGTCGAATCAATTCCGACTCATAGCGACCCTATAGGACAGAGTAGAACTGCCCTATAGGGTTTTCAAGGAGCAACTGGTGGATTTAAACTGCTGATCTTTTGGTTAGCAGCCAAATGCTTAGCCATTGTGCCACCAGGGCTCCGTCTGTTTGATTTATACGCCTGCCTAATCTGTGGCTGAAAGGTGGACTTCTGGAGTGGCTTCAGTTCTGAGTTAGCAGAGTGTCCATGGGCCATAGTCTAAGGGGTTCCTCCAGTCTCTGTCAGAACAGTGAGACTGGTCTTTTTTTGTGAATTTGAATTTTGTTCTACATTCTTCTCCCGCTCTGCTCAGCACTCTCTATTGTGATCCCTGTCAGAGTGGTCAGTGGTGGTAGCCGGGCACCATTTAGTTCTTCTGGGGTTAGGCTGGCAGAGGCTATGGTTCATCTGTTCTGTTAGTCCTCTGCACTAATAATTTCCTTGTGTCTTTGGTTTTCTTCATTCTGCTTTTCTTATAGTTTTAATTATAGAAACAATACTAATAATTCTTAGAGACTAAACAGTGTATTAGAAGTTCATATTTCTATACTTTTAATTACATAAAAAAATTAATTGAAATCCAAAGCATATCAATAATATGATGGCAAATATCTGAAAAAAATGAATAAAGATTAAAAGAACACTAAATTGTATGTTAACATCATATGATCTCTTTGTTCATGAATACAAAATCCAAGGGTGTTAGGTGCAACATAACATAAAACATAACAACATAAAAATGTTCGCATATTATGAATGTTTATATTTGGTTTAACTGAAAACCAAAGAGGAAATTTCTCAAGAAACCTTTCAGGAACCCTTACAATACTGGTTACTAATATTTACTAGTTACTGTAATCAATCAGGGAGCATAAAAAATGCTGATGCTTGGGGTTCTACTGCCAGAGATGTTGATGTACTTGATCTGAATGTAGCCTGGGTATAGAAATTATTAAACCCTTCTCTGCAGCCAAAATTGAGAATCACAAAATCAACCAACTTGTCCTTACATCCCATTCTTATCTTCAGGTATTTTATACATTAGGTCGCTTGGACTATACTCCATTCCAAAAATATTCTTACCTTTGTACCTCTGCTATTATTCCTCAATAGGAAGACTATTCTGTCTCCACACATCAAAGTTTTCATTTAAGGACAAGCTCATATGTTCCTTCTTTTATTAACCTGCTCTGCCAATGGAAAGTTATCCCTAATTCTGAGCTCCTACATCATTTAATTTGTATTTTTCTTATGCTGCAGACATAGAGTAGAAAGCTTTAGAAGTTGGACAGTTTGGTATTTTAGCTCTTTCCAGACACTTACTTTTGCAAAATACCAAACAGAAAGGTCAGTTTTTTTATAATTAACCAGAGTTATTATGTTATGAGATGAATCGTTATTCTGCTTCTGGATGTCTGCAAGGCAATACAATCAGCTACAGAGTTAGAAACACTTCTTCTCAGAACAGTCCAGAGAAAAAAGTAACACAGTACTCAATGTGTATTTCTAATGTACACTAGTCTGCCAGTACAGGAGGCACATATAGTGTTGAATATTTTCCTTTTATAAACATACAATTATCAACAATGTTACTTATCCTCTATATAGCTTTTGCTTTTCTCACATTTCCTGTTTTTCCTTTAAGGTAAGTAGTATTTGGCAAATTCTTTTAACAGTAAGAATAGCTGGCTGCGTTAAACCAATATTTATATTAAGTTGGTTCCAAAATGACTTGAGAAAAAGAATATGCTAAAGTTATATAGTATGAAAATTATGTTTGCATTTCTGATGTATTATTTAGCAGGTCAGGTAGTCAATAAATTATCTCGGAAACACTGAACACGTACATAACCATCAATTATCTGAAAAGGTTATTTGCTTTGGAAATTCCTCATATGCCAATGGATTTGATTTTGTCATATCAGATGAAATCTTCTTTTGATTAAGTCATTCAAATCAGGCCACATGTCCCTCGTTTAAAGCTCACAAAAGATTCTATGTATACTCGTATTTCCAGATGTTCTACATCCCTGCCAACACTTGGTATTCTCAGTCTTAATTTTACCCGTTCAAGTGGATGGTAGTAGTGTCCAACTGGGGTTTTATTTTACATTTCCTTGATGACAAATGATGTTCAGCATCTTTTCATGTATTTATAGCCAGTCATATATTTTCTTTGGTGAAGCGTCTGTTCAAATCTTTTTATTATTATTGAGTTGTAAAGAGTTTTTATATATTCTGATACAAGTCATTTATCAGATATTTGTTCTGCAAATATTTTCTCCAAGTCTGTGGCTTGCCTTTTCATTTTCTTCGTAATTTATTTTAAAGAACAGAGGTTCTTAATTTTGATGATGGTAAAAGCCCAAGTTTTTTCTCTCTACATGGATATCCAAATATTCCAGCACCATTTTTGAAAAAGATCATACTTTCCTCTATTTAATTGACATTGTTTCTATAAAATCAATTGACCACATATGTGTAAATCTATTTCTGGACTTCATAGTGTTCCAATGATCTACATTTCTATTTTTACAACATTACCACACTGCTTTGATTACTATAGCTTTACAGTAAGTCTTGAAACCTTAAACTTAACTTTATTTTTTTTTGATAATTCTTTTATTTATTTATTTATTTATTTATTTTTTATTGTACTTCAGGTGAAGGCTTACTAAACTTAACTTTAGATCTTCCAACTCCGTTCCTTTTTTAAGCCTTTTTGTGGCATATGCTTTGAAAATGATATATATATGCATTACTGATAAGTATTAAAGTTAATTTAAATAAAAGAGTCATTAGAGTTGAACTAAGGTAACAATCATCAACATATGTGAGATACAGTCAAATTAATAGAATTTAATGGCTCATTAGATGTAAGATATGAGGGAACAGAAGTCTAGTATAATTTATAAGCTCTATTTTGATAATTAGCTATACTGCAGTGCTATACCCTGAGTAAAGGAATACAGAAGAGAAAATTATGAGTTCAGCTTTGAACCTGCTTCAGTTTGCAATTATCAATGTCTATAAGACTTCCAAGAAAACATGTCTAACAGATAATTGGATATTTGAGTCTGAAGCTCAGAGCAGAGGTTAGGGCTAAAGGACGAAATAGATGGTCAGTATGTAGTTGGCAGTAAAAAGTAAACTAATGGACAACAGCATCCTGCGAGAGTGTGCAGACATAAAAGAATAACTGTACGAAGAATGAAGTCACGGAAATCTCCTTTAAAAGAGCTCAACAAAAGAATGGCAATTACTAAAAGGATACATAATCAAAATATAAAATATCATGAAAGTCTAAATAGAATGAATAAAGACATTCTGTAAATCCTGAGAATATTAAAAGCAGGGAAAACCCTTGACGACTGAAGAAGAAAATTTTAAGTAAAATAAGAGGAAATGCCAACTTAACTGGCAGAGAGTAAAACAAAACCAGTTTCAGACAGATACACAGACATCTGAAATATAACAAGGGTTTAGATAAACTAGCATATGATCAATGGAGGACAATGCGGGAAGATACTATGCTCTTCCACAAAAGTTCAAGAACACAATACTATCAGTCTGATCAAGCATGAACAAACAATATTTTTTAAACCCACATAAGTAAAAACGTTGTTTTTCACACTGATTGACAATCCGGCACAAATGGTCTCCCTATTGTTTACATTTTTGTGTCTACTCTAAGCATTACCTGCATTGATACTGTGATCTCTTGAAGGGCAGCATCTGCTTCATCTTGCTTAGTTTTAAGTAACACACTTTGTTCTCCAGCTTTTCTGTTCAATTCATCCACAAGAGCTTTAGCTTCATTTAGTTTAGATACACCAGCCTACATCAATAAAATATTGACTGACAGTATTAAAAAAAAGAATTTTATAAGAATAAGAATCAAGCAAAAGTGTAAATCTGTACATATAAACCATTAGCAAGAGGACTTAGGTTTTTTCCTATTGCTAACGTATTCAAGTGAAAGAGATTCTTTAAGGCAGCATCATAAACACCATCCATTAAAGAAAAGGAATATTACTGAATTGGGAAAAAAAAAAAAAAAAAAGCAAGACTATTACTGTAATCTAGTGGACAATATAGGTAGTTAAATTGATGCTGTTTTCCCAGACATTTAATACAGTACAATATTTATACTAAATATATGCCACAGGCAACATGGCATTGTGATTTACATAATCTTTCCTTCCTATATACAGTTTAAAAAATTCAAGATTACCAGTATTGTACCTGCAAGTGACTTTGTCTTTTTAATAATTCCTTTTTCTTGCTGCTACTAATGGCAGAATACACATGTAAAAAGGTCATATACCGGCTTGGTGTAGCACCATGTGCTTTACAAGACTCATGGATTAATAAAAATGATTTTAGAAAATCAGGATCGACTAAAAATAGAAAAGAAAAAGATGACTTAATATGTGCATGACCCATTTAGAATATTAGAGAAAACAATCTTAACTCTTAACTTCATACCAGATACTTCCAGTCTAAGTATAAATATGATATTTCATCTTTGCTTTAAGATGCCAGGTATTCCCAGACATCTATTCACAGCTCCCATTTTCCTTATAAATTTGGTATTATTTAGTTTTAGTGGTCTCTATCTTTCTACTGTTATATATATCTCTTGAACATTTTTATTACTTCAAGAAAGACAGATAAATCTACAGACTCATAATATATAAATTAATCGGGAATACATAACACATATAATGCAAATGTATGCTCAATAAAAGTTGCCTGGACGGAAAAGTGATACCAAACCAAATAACACCTATCCCCTCCCATTTGACATAGGGAGAAACAGGACTTCAGAAGCCAAAAAAATTAAGAATAAGCTCACAACAGATTCAATATATCCATTACCAAACACATTATCTTCCTCTCACCCCATTAATCCATTTCCCTCTGAATTCAGTGAACGGAATCAGCCTCTAATGAGTTTTCCAAGTAAGACTCTGAGAAACATCCTTGACTCCTCCTTCTTCCTTGTATGTCACAGACACTACCTGATCAAGTGCTCTTTAGATTACTTCCTAATATCCCCAAGTCCATCCCCTCCTCTCCATTCTTATTATGTCTTCCTTGGTTCAGGTCTTCATCATGTCTTTCTTAGATTACTGCAATAAACTTCTAAAAGTGGTGTAATTGCCTTTGGTGTCTCCTTATAAGAATCTATTTTCTATTAATTGAAGGAAAGGATGGATCCAGAAAGTTATTTTTCTATATGAAGTCTCTGGTTACATCCCTATTTAAAATCTCAATAACCCCAAATCACCCATAAGACAAATCCAAATTCCTTAGCATAACATGGAATGCTCTTCAATACTGGACCCTGTCTACTTTTTACTCTTCATCTTGTAGTCTACTATTTATATGTCCTATGTGCTATGTGTCAGCCCTTTAGGCTGTTTATGGTTCCATGAAAATGTCTGTTTTATTTCTCCAAACCTCTTGTATGCTACTCCTTCTGACCAGAATGCCTTCCCCATGCTACCTGTCTGGGCAATGTCCATATTCCTATAAGACATGCCAGTTAGAAATTTTACTTCCCAATGTACTTCATATAAAACTCTACCATTACTTATCTTGCTATATCAGAATTTTATGTTCATTTATAACATAATTCTTGCTATCACTAGACTATGAGCTACTTACTCATCTCTAATATGTAGCCCAGTATCTAATATAAAATAAGCTCATTAAATAATTGATGATGGGTTAGATGAATAAAAGAATGAACAAATAAGCTGTAGCATAGAAAGAAAAATAAAGACCACATTCTAAATTAATTTGGAGTTGGGAAAATATTATGCCTATACTCAAAGAATATCATGACAATTTTGTTTTCTACGAATTGAGTTGTATGACATATCTGAGTGATAACCAAAATGAAAACTTTAGGCTACTAGCCAAAGACTCTAAGCAATACAAGCAGATCCCTCAGATCACTCAGGTCAGAAAAATAATTTTTTTAATTTCTTAAATTCAAACAATAGATTTTCTGTTAGATCATATGAAACGGTATAATTATTACTTTAAAAATAAAGAAGGCTTTAAAATTTAGTTTGCATCAGAAGTCTAACTTGGTTACATTTAGCACTGTTCAAATTCATAATAATTATGAATATTTACTTAGAAGAATGGCAATTATTTCACAAATAAAAATCAAATAAAATCAATTTCATCAAAATACTACCTGAATGTTTTTTCTTTTCTTCTTTCCTTTTTTTCTCACTATATTTTTCTTCACCACCTGTTTCACAACCGAGTAACATTTCAGGTATCTAAAACACGAAGAGCATTACTTTAAACTGCAAATCAATATGAAAAAGTTTAAGTAAATCCAATATCAGAGGTTAGAAATCTTTAAAGAAAAAATACTATCACTTGAACTTTTCTTCTAGGATTCTTTGCAGACTAACAGGGAAAAAAATGAATATATCAACCTTTAGAAGATATTATTTCCTGGACAATATTTTGACACATCAACCATTAATTAATCGCAAATTAATGACACATAAGGAAAAGCTCCAACATCTCACTTGAAAAATGATTAAAACCCTACTGCCATCAAGTCGATTCTGTCTAATAGCGACCCTACAGGTCGGTTAGAACTGCCCTGTAGGGTTTCCAAGGCTAAAAATGATTAGGCTGCATAAAAATGAACGCAATCACATTTTTGGTTTAATCAGAAAATAATCACAGATGTCACTGAAAATCATACCGCAATAAAAATACAATATCTTACATAGTATCATGATAATAAAGTGCCTTCATGGCATAGATTTTCAGATTTCTTGAGTAAGAAATAATTAAACAGAAATGAAAACCACCAGATTTTACAACTAATAATTGTAAAAACTATTATCTAGAAATGGCTGATTTTTTACCAATATCACAAATAAGCAAATAACGTTTCATAAACAGGTATCATTATCATTAAAGAAAATATAACTTTATAAGAATATTACTTTAGAATATACAAAGGAACCTTAGTTTCCTATAAAAAGTTAAAGTAGTAGAACCCTAAAATTTTAAAATTAATCTAAATAGTTTCAACTTCTTTCACCTGATACAACTGACATTCAGAATAAGAGGAAACACAAGTAATCTACATAATTTGGTCAAAAAGTCATTTTACAAATATCTCAGATTGAGTAAAATAAAGTGCAAAAGGTCCCTGCACTAATGGAGAATTTAAAAGTGCCATGGTTCTTTAGCTGAAGAGTATGTTTGTTTTGTTTGTTTGTTTTCTTAACCACTTTCATTGATTTTACCTGATTCTGATGAAACACTAAAGCTTCATAAGACTATTTTAAATTTATACTTTAAAAACAATGGAGATTTGTTTCTCTGAAAACTCACTTTCCTTAGTCTATTACTAAACAAAATTCTTCATTAGCAAAGTTTTCCTTCCTGAATTCACTGACATTCCCCTTGCCTCCACCTTCCATCTTTGGAGACAAAAATGTCACTCAAGCATATCATACATTCTAAAAAAATTGAATGAGTATATTAACCCTATTAATTTTACTTTATTCTCAATTATTACACATATTATCATATCTAAAAAAAGGTAGAATCATATCAACTCCTTCAAAATAACCTTCAATTGTTTCCAGTTGTTTATTGAATAAGATTCAAAGTCCTTGACATGGCACTGAAAGGTTTCCCTCATCTTAATGTGGCACTTAAAAGCTTTTAACTATATCTCCCACTATAATGTTCCACATACTCTGAGCTTTGGCCACTTGAACTCTCTGTTCCCCAAGTATGCCATGTGATGTCAAGTCCATGAACCACCAGGCCAGCAAGTAGAGCAGCATCCTCCTGTACCTCATCACTCCTTCGAGACCATCCTCACTGAACTCCCTTAGTTTTATTCTCATACTATCATACTACAGCAATCACTAACCCTCCTTACTGCAGGCATCTACTAATCTATTCAATTCTTCATTCCACAAATAATTTTAGCTCTAGTACTTTAATGACCTGACATTGGTTCTTTAAATTCCTCTCCTCCTCTATCTTTCACACCACACTTCTTAGTAACTCACCCTCAGATCATATCCTGAGGCCTTGTCATTAGCAATAACCAAAACCCCTTCATAATTTCACTTTCAAGCATCCTACTCTTCTGTATCACTCTCCTCTCTCTCCAGCTCACTCCCTCCCCAACACCAATAATCCTCAGACTCCAGAAGACCTCTACAATCCACTAATTCTATTACCTTTTCATTGTCACTCACCATTTACCTATCCTAATTTACCTCCTTACCAATTTAAATTCCATGGTAAACCATAATTATATTCTTATAAATGTCTTCAACTCCACTGGTCCTCACTTGCTTTGTCATACTCTCAAGGCAAAGTCCCCACCTGCTCCAAGTCTATATCTGTGAGTTCACATAAGGCTGGAGAAAAACACAACTATGTTGATTGACTTCAAGTGTAATTCATGATCACCACTGTCAAGTGAACCCTTAATGCAATGCAGCTATCATACTCCATTCTCCTAATCCTTTCAGTATTTTACTCTCCCAACATACTATTTTGCATACCTTCTTGTATCTCTTCAAATCTCTGAAGCTCTTCCCCAATCCTGTCTCTCAACTGATAACTATACTCCCTACTTCACTGAAAAAATATAAACAATCAGAAGACAGCTTTCAAAATGTCTGTATAACACACCTGCACACCACCTACCTAAATCTATGCCTATGCCATTTCCTCTGCTTTCTTTCCTGTTACTGTAGATGACTCCTCAGTGTTCCTCGCAAAAGCAAATCCTTAATTATTCCACTTGTGCATGGCAGACCCACTCACTGTCCACTACTCAACAATATTGCTCTAGCAATGTTACCGTCTTTCCTGCATCATAGATATTTTGCTTCCCTACTCAATCATTCCCAACAGTATATGAACATGATAGTTTGTCCTATCTTAAAAAAAGAAAGAAACTCTTTTTACCCTCACTTCCACCAGATATTGACCCATTTCTCTCTTCTGTATAATAAAATTTCTCAAAAGATTTGTCCATATTCACTCTCTCCAATCCTTTCCTAAATGTACCCCCAATAAGGTTTTTTCTACTACCAAGGAAACTGCTTTATCGAAGTCACCAGTGGCTTCCATGTTGCTAAATCCAATGATAAATTCCCAGTCCTCATCTACTTTCATTTGTCGTACTTCACTATTCCTTCCTCCTTTGAAATGTTTTCTTTGCTTGAATTCTAGGTCAACATACTCTACAGGTTTTCCTACTCAGTCTCATTTGTTGGTTACTCCTCCTCATCTCACCAATTTCTTTTTTCTTTTTTTTATTGTTGTAGTATAAATGAAGTTTACATTTCAAGTTAGTCTCCCATACAAAAATTTACACATACATTGTTATGTGACCCTAATTGCTCTCCCCATACTGTAACAGCACACTCCTCCTTTCCACCCGATTCCTCATGTCCATTCAACCAGCGCCTAACCCTCTCTGCCTTCCCATCTCACCTCCAGACAGAAGGTGCCCATTTAGTCTCTTTTATCTACTTGAGCTAAGAGGCACGCTCCTCATGAGTATCACTTTATGTCCCACAGTCCAGTCCAATCCCTGTCTGAACAGTTGGCCTCGGAAATTGCATAGAGAATCTGGGGGCCATGCTTTCTGGGGTTCTTCCAGTCTCATTCAGACCATTAAGTCTGATCTTATTAGAATTTGAGTTCCACACCCCACCTTTCTCCTGCTCCATCCGGACTCTCTGTTGTGTTCCCTGTTAGGTCAGTCATTGGTGGTAGCCGGGCACCATCTAGTTCTTCTGGTCTCAGGCTGATGAAGTCTGATTTATGTGGCCCTTTCTGTCTCTTGGGCTGATACTTTCCTTGTGTCTTTGGTGTTCTTCATTATCCTTTACTCCAGGTGGCTGGGACCAATTGATGCATCTTAGATGGCCGCTTGCAAGCTTTTAAGACCCCAGACGCCACTCACCAAAATAGGACGCAGAACATTTTCTTAATAAGCTTTGTTATGCCAATTGACCTTGATGTCCCCTGAAAGCATGGTCCCCAGACCCCTACCCCTGCTACTCTGTCCCTCGAAGTGTTTGATTGTATTCAGGAAACTTCTTAGCTTTGGTTTAGTCCAGTTGTGCTGACTTCCCCTGTAGTGTGTGCTGTCCTTCCCTTCACCTAAGATAATTCTTGTCTACTATCTAGTTAGTAAATAACCCTCACCCTCCCTCCCCACCCTCGTAACCATCAAAGAATGTTTTCTTATGTGTTTAAACCTTTTCTTGAGTTCTTATAATAGTGGTCTTATACAATATTTGTCCTTCTGTCACCAATTTCTTAATGTAGAAATGCCCCAGGATTCTGTCCTTGGATCTCTTCTCTTATTCATTTATTCTTATAGCTTTAAATACCATCTATACTATGATAATTCCCATATTTTTATCTGTATGCCTGAGCTTTTTTCCCTGAACTCCAGACTCATATATCCAAATGCTTTTTCAGCCTCTCAACTTGAATGTCTGACATATTTAACACATCGAAAACTGAAAGCCTTATCTCCTCCTCTAAATATGCTCTTCTCACAGTTTTTCCCTTTTCTGTTGATGGTCATTCAATCCTTCCAGTCACTCAAGCCAAAATAATTGGATGTGTCCTTGACACTCCTCACTTTGTTATATGTTATTCCAATCTGTTAGCGAAAGTTTTCCCCTTTTCCATTGATGGTCATTCCATCCTTCCAGTCACTCAAGCCAAAATAACTGGATGTATCCCTGACACACCATACTTTCTCTTACATCTTATTCCAATTTGTTAGCAACTCCTGTTGTTTCTACTGAAAAACATATTCAGAATCCAACCACTTCTCACCACCTCCACCACTATACCTCTAGTCCAAGCTATCCTTTCTCTCACCTAGATTATCACTGTAGCCATGTAACGGCTTCTATCATTGCCCCCTATAGTCTACTTTCACCCCAGAAGCCAAAATAATCCCACTAAAACATTAGTCAAAATACATAAATCTCCAAAGGCTCATAAACCAAAAAAACCAAATCTGTTGCCGTCCAGTCAATTCTCACTCATTGCGACCCTATAGCAACCCTATAGGAAAAGCTAAAATCTTTATAAAGGCCTATACAGCCTAGGGGCACTGGTGGCACAGTGGTTAAGCGTTTGGCTGCCAACAAATGGTCGGCAGTTCAAATCCACCAGCCACTACTTGGAAACCCTATGGGGCAGTTCCACTCTGTCCTATAAGGTTGCTGTAAGTCAGAATTGACTCAATGGCAAAAGGTTTTATACAGCCTAATTTATTCTCAAGAAAAGCTAAAATCTTTATAATGGCGTATACAGTCTAGCTGGTCTCCTCTTACTTCTCTGATCTCATCTCCAACTACTCTCTCCCCTCAATCACTTTGCTCCAGGTGAACTGGCCTCTTGCTGATCCTCAGAATCACCAGGCATGCTCTCTTCTCAGGATCCTTGTCTAGGAAGCTTTTCTCTAAGAATCCCCACAAAAGATAAATTCCATGAGGGCAGAGATTTTTGTCTGTTTTCCTCTCTGCTATATCCCTAGTAAATAAAGCAGTGGTACATATTAAACACCCAATAATTACTTATTCTTTAACGAATGCCTCTTGTTCCTGTGACCTCCCCAGGCTAGAATATGTTTCCTTTCCTTTATCTACTTACTGAAATCTAACAAAAAATTTATTTTCATCTATAAAACCTTCTTCATTATCCCAGTTATATTCCTCCCACCAAACAATTACAGGCATTAGTATGTACCTTTATTTAAAAAAAAAAAAACAATGAAATGAACAACTGATATGAATTCAAAAAGACTATGTTCAAAATTATTTACTCAAAAAGCAATATAAGAGGCTCCCAGTTAAGATACTGCTATGAGTTCACACTTTAACTCATCCCCCCTCAAACAAATACCATAACAATGATAGAATAAAAACAAAGGAAATTTTAAAAAATTCTTAAATTTAAAAAAAAAATAAGAATTGCTAAAATTCTTGCTATATTTTATTATAGGCTAGCCTATAGGCTCATGAACTAAAGGCATAAAATTTTAAAGTATGTAAATATCTCTGTAGTTCTTAATTAAGAACATAACTCTTAACTTAAAATTCTACATCCAACCAAACTACTTTAAAAAAGTGAGAAGAAAATAAAATTATTTTCAAATATATGAGAGACGTTCAGTTCCACAATTAAGCTAATGTTATAATAAATACCAAAGGAAAGTTTTGAAAACTCAATAACTTCAAAAAGAAAATGTGCTTAGTTTTTCACTTCCATATTTACATTTTAAACTTACTTTCTTCATACTGCTATCTGACCAACCTTCCATCCACAGCACCTGGCATTTCTTTTGTAAAGCTGGATTACTCTCACAGTTTATTACGAAGCTTAAATTTGCAGAATCCATTATCAAGACAATATGCAAATTTTGTTGAATTCCTGAAAAAAAGAAAATTATAATCACGGAAAATTACAACATTAATAATAAAGTCAGATTTGGGAAATCTATATAGTCTGATTTCATAAGATTAACATTTTCTGAAATGAAATGGTAGAAACTGTTAACTAAAAAAAGCAAGCTATGTAACAGTACTATGGTATGATTTTTATTTTTGTTAAAAAAATACATGTGTTTGTGTGTGTGTATATGCTAAGAAAAAAGACCTAGAAAGATATTCATGAAGGAGGTCTAAGTGTAGTAATCTCTGGATTGTGTATTATTGCCTTATTTTTTACTTATCTCAATTTTAGATTTCTACAGTGCACATAAAACTACTTCTGTAATAATAAAAAGTTATTTAGAAAAAAAAAAAACTAAAGACTCTGGCACAATTTAAATACTAGTTCAGTAATTCCCAAAGAAAGGAGGTACTAAAATATGTACTAATTTTATCACATGAAAACAAAGGCAACAAGTTAAATATTCCAAATAAATAAATATAATAAATATTCCATTACCACATTTTCAACTTTCTCTTTGTTAAAATTCTTGTCCATGATGTTTTTACTATAGTCTAGTCTATAGCCTAAGGAGCCCTGGTGGTGCAGTGGTTAGGCACTTGGCTGCTAACCGAAAGGTCAGAGGTTTGAACCTACCAGCCACTCCACGGGAGAAAGATGTGGCAGTCTAGCTTTCTAAAGGCTAATTATGTAGTTATGTATTACTTCCTAAGAGCTCCAAGAAAAAGAAAAAAAATAATATAAATTACCAAACAGACCCAAGATTTAACATGCCTTCACAATCTAATGAGGAAAAAAGGCAAATTAAATGGTATTTATTTCACATGAACCAGCGTTTGATTTGATTAATGACTCTGTTTTATTTACTGTATGTGAAGTAATTGAAGACCGGTCCAAAAAAGCCATCCTGTGAAGCTTGATCTTTAAGAGGCAACAGCAAGGGCTCTAATTCTTCAAGAGTATACAGTCCAGGAACTTCACCTACAGAAGAACATTAAATTTCTTTTGAATTTTGGCTGCTTGACACTAATTATAAAACACATTTTGCATATACAATTTTTTTTTTAATTTTTGTATTAAATAATCAGCCCTTATTCAATCTTTCTTTCAAAAAACATACAAACCTTATCACCTCAACATGAATGAGTCATAAATCTGCATCTGTAGCCTTACTTTTCTCTGTCCCTCCACTCTTACAGTGTGATAGAAAACTCATTTATCTACATGATAAAATTCAAACCCCAAAACATGTCATTCAAGGCAGTTTATAATCTAGCCATCCATCTGCCTTTCCAGGGTGTTCTCCAACATCTCTAAGACTTTGTATTCTAGCCTTACTGAACTTCTTTGTATTCCATAAATATAACAAAACACTCCTCTTTCTAGAATGTACAGCTGCAGTCCTCCTCTGCCCCTTACCTTTGCACTAAGGTAAGGGGCAGAAGAAGACACTACTTTACCAACTGCTATGCTCATGAGTCTTCCTGACTACTCATATGCTAAGTAAGGCACTCTCTTTTCTCTTTCACATAATTTCCAAACATAACTGTTTAGTACTTATCACATCATTTAATAACGAATTAATTACTTCCCTTTCCTGCCCAATCAGACTCTCAATTCCCAGAGAACAAATATTTGATTGCATTCAATATTTAACCCTAGGGCACACTTAACAAAGCATCCGGAACATAAATATTTGCTACATAAATGAATGAGTGAATGAACACATACTAGAAATCAGGAGATCTAGTCCATGATCTTCTACTATGCAACCAAGTGATGACGGCAAATCAAGGGTCGATTATACAAGCTTTTAATGGAAGGACTGGACCATGTCTTGTTGACCACTGTAACTCCTATATTGAGAACTGAGCCCAGGTCATAACAAGTGTTCAATAAATATTTGTTAAACCAGTATATTTGTAATCCATAAGAAAGTATAAGATTAAGTGAAAACTTTGCTACACATCCAAATCAGTACATTCACATAGGGCCCATCACAGTCTAATCCCTACTTTTCTTTAGGCTCAACTCAGAGGTAACAGACTACTCCCCCTCCTCCAAGCTTTTAACATATTCAAACATATGCACACATAAATCTGTTTTATATGACTTTCTCTAAAATTTAACCTCATGAAGATGCTTCTGATTCCTTAAACTTAGCAAAGAACGCCAGTCTACTTATATACTACATGCCTTAGAGAATAAGAATTTGAAACAGGAAAAGAGACAAAGATCCATAGAACACTTTCTCCAAAAAGAAACTTTACCAAAAGTTAACTTTACTTGTGAATTTTGCAGTTATATCTTGATATTAAAGACCAATTTATCTTAAAACAATTATTGGGTAATGCTTATCTGATGTTTGCTTTCACAAAGAAGCTGTATATCTAGTCAGCCAGGTTTATCTAAGCCAAAATGAACAAGGTCTCCATCCAGGGACAACTTAAGCAATAGACAAGAATGTCCTCCTTAAAGATCAAAAGATGTTACTTATAAAATGGCAACAAACATTCGAAGCCTGCTCAAGTACTACCACTTTCACTAAGCCGTTATCCCTAAACTCTTTAACAGAAATGGATCTATCACTTGTCTAACTAGAGTCTTGAACTGCACTAAAGTGTGGACACCATATATTATAAATTAAATGTTTTCTTTAATCAAAGCTGTTAATTTCTGAAAAAAGACTATTTCATCTCAGAGCCTAGCATGATACAAAACAAGTATTTAATAACTACTGAGTTGAACATAGGCTTCTTTGTCCTCAGGTCCCCTACAAGAGAACCACTGGTACAGTTGAAACGACCTCTTAACAAGGTTTATTTTATACTTAAGTAACAAAATACTCTTGGCCCAAGTTTAAGACTAAGCTACCTCATACTGATTCTACTAACAGTAATTACTCACTAGGAAGAGATTCTAATAAACTTCACAAATTCTTCAGAAAAAGAAAAAATGTAGGAATTTGCAGGTATCCTCCCCAGGAAAGCACCAAATAGGTCATGTGGCTCCAGAAAACAGGGGAGTACCATACTTTCCTGTGGAAAGAGGTATAGCAGAGAGTGGGTAAAGCCTAAGAGCTGTTCAAGAAGCAAGCAGTAATTCTTAACTCAAGTTGCACAGAATTAACTAGGGAACCTTAATTCAAACGGCCAAGTGCTAGCTACCAAAACCCCTAACCCAAAGGTTCTTATTTAATGGGTTTGGGGTGATAGCAAAGAATTAGTTTGTTTTGTTTTTTGTTTTTGTATTTTAATTCTCCAGGTAATTCAATGTGCAACCAGGGTTGAAAAATACGGGGAATAAAAATGGATCTAGTACTTGGTAGTATATCTCAGAAAAACAAGACTCAAGTTAATTAGGCAAAATGGAAGTAAAGATTTCCAAAGAATAAAAATCTTGAAAAAATAAAACAGTAAATATTTCTAAAACCCATAAAATTCTATAAATACAGGAGGCTTGCTTATTAGTCATAAATTTCTAGAACAAATTTGTTTTAATTTATTCTTCTTTCAAATGATGCACGCGAAAGCTGGACAACGAATAAGGAAAACCGAAGAAGAACTGACGTCTCTAAATTATGGTGATGGAGAAGAATACCGAATATACCATGCACTGCCAAAAGAATGAACAAATCTGTCTTGGAAGAAGTACAGCTAAAATGTTCCTCAGAAGCAAGGATGATAAGACTTCATCTCACATACTTTGGACATGTTATCAGGAGGGAACAGTCCCTGGAGAAGGACATCATGCTTGGTAAAATAGAGGGTCAGCAAAAAAGAAGAAGACCCTCAACGAGATGGATTGACACAGTGGCTGCAACAATCAGCTCAAGCAGCAAAACAACAATTGTGAGGATGGCGCAGGACTGGGCAGTGTTTCATTCTGTTGTGCCCAGGGTCGCTAAGGGTCAGAACCGACTCAATGGTACCCAACAACAACACAACAAATGCATACTTAAAATACTTGGAAGTACCTTTTTTTCTTTAAATTTTTTTTTTTTTTAAATGAGGTTATCGGAGTCCCTGGGTGGCGCAAACGGTTAAGCGCTTGGCTGCCAACCAAAAGGCTGGTGGTTCAAGTCCACCCAGGGGCACCTTGGAAGGAGAGTCTGGCAATCTACTTCTGAAAAATCAGACACTGGAAAAAGAAATCAATAAAAATCATAATTTTTTAAAATGAGGTTACATAATACTTAAAATTTGTTCTATTCAACTATAAAAGTAGCATCGACATTTTTCTAAGTTACTGAATAAGATATACTCCAGACATATGAAATATGAAACTTCATATATCCAGAATATATGTATATTCATATAGCCGTAGTAAAGCACACCATAATTTATTCCACCATTCAACTACTGATGAACAGTGAGGTTCTATCAAATATTTTCCTATTACAAATTACGTTATGTATTTCCTTACATATTGGTTCTTTTATTTCTATAGATTAAATTCCTACAGATAATAAAATTGCTAAGTCAAAGGATGTATCACATTTTTCAACAAGTACTCATTGATAACTTTCCCAAAAGGTTACAGAAGATAATAGTCCCACCAAAAGTGTATGAGAGGGTCAATTTTTCTGTACATTCACCAATACTGAATATTGACAATAATCTTTATATAATTCTTCAATCTTCTGATTTTATAAAAATGCAGTTTCTCAATTCTCCTGCCTTGACCATGTTTAACCCACGTCACTCTAGTAAGAACTATTTCAAGGGTCTCTAAAACATAAGTAAATCTTATACAAGATAATTTTACTTGAATAATTTTTACTTTAGTACTTTTATTTCCTTTGAGTAGAAACCACTGACTTACCTGAAGACAAAAGGCTATTGATCATCTCCAAAAATGCAGGATGTACAAACTGGTAGTCTTCAAGAAGTAAAACTACCTGTTGTGCTTCAATACCTGCAAGATGCAGTACCTGCTCAATAAGAAAATATTTTTAGTAACCTTTGAGAATTCTGATGCTGTTAAAAATGATCATTCCGCACATAAACTATGCCATATAATCATACGTGTATTTATATATTTATTTACGTTTGAGCAATCAACATTAAAGTCAAACTTTAGCCATACAATTTGAAAAGTAAATACTATTTTGGGGAAATGTTAATTCGTTTACAGATAGAACATTAAATCAAAAGCTAGAGGTTCATTTTGATAAATACCCACATATATTCTATGTAAAAAATCCATCCTTTTTTTTTATCTTCCAAGTCCATCTAACATTCTACAATCTCTAGCTGGAATATGTGAGAGCTAGAAATTGTAGGAGAATAGGAATCTTTTTATTATTTGGAAACAAAAATAAAATTTTCTAATAATCCTGAGGAGCTCTGGTGGTGCAGTGGTTAAGGACTTGGCTGCTAATCAAAAGTTCAGCAGTTCAAATCCACTAGCCGCTCCTTGGAAACCCTATAGGGCAGTTCTACTCTGTTGCCATGAGTTGGAATCGACTTGATGGCAACAAGTTTTTTTTTTTTTTTTTTTGGTTAATAATCATGAGAAAACTAATCATCAAAATTAAAATAAAGACTATTCAGTGTATCAGATACTTTAAAAGGTCAGAAAAGGCTATTAGAACACTAATATGGTTTTAAATCAAATAAAGCAAAAAACTGTAAGTAACTCACATGTTTGAGATCATTTTTGAACTGCTTAAGTTCATATCCCCTGGAAATCTTTGGAGAAAACAGCACTGCTCCATGCATATGACTGACTAAAGAAGTGACTGTCCGACGACCTACACCACTGCGTCCTGCTAACAGAAGTGAGCCTCCAGGGAAACTCAGCACTCTATCTATCCTAGACATGTACTCCAGGACTTCTTGGAAAAGTAAAATATCTAAATTCTGGTTATCTCGTCCATAATGAATAAGACCCTTTAAAAAAAAATCACAAAGAATATTTTATATAATCAAAACAAGCTCTAATTACATAATAAAACTATCAATTATCTAAATTAAAATATTGTATTTTTATATGCTCAAGGAAAGTGGTGAAGGGACTACATATCATCTCACACCCAATATTGTATCTATCCAGAAATCCAGCTCTATAGGAGCTCCCCAAGGAAAAACTTCTATAATAGTCCACAAAAATCAGTTACTTTGGAGGACCATTAACATAACTACTAAAGAAGTAGTGAGAGGAACAGGTTAATTACAAAAACTTCAAAATCTCTCAAATTTTATCAGTTGTTACTAATCAAGTCAGTGTACACATACCACGAAACAGTCCCAGACCGCCAGAAACCCAATGCCTAAAAATCTTTCTCATACTCTTGTTCTTATGCACTGCTTGGGAATAAATAAAAAGTCCATGCAGGTATCACGTTCTTCCCTGGACTACACGACAGAGTGCAGGAAAAGACAGGAAAACTAGATTCCACATGTTTAACTACTTTCAACGTTCCCAAACTGTGCAATACCCATTCTAATCAGATCAATCAGTTTACTAGCCCACGAAGAAAACTTACTGATAAAATCGACACTGTCAATGTAAATATTAATTTTTTTGTTGTAAGTAAATATTAATTTTTAAAGCAATAATATGAAATATTGTTTCTTCTTTATTACAACTTCAAAAAGACTCCCTAAGACAGTGCTACTCAAAGTTTCACTAGGTCAGCAGCAACAGTATTGCCTGGATACCTGTTAGAAATTCAGATTCTCTGGGCTTCACCTTATGAATCATACTCTTTAAAGACAGGACCCAGAAATCTACATTTTTTTTTTATTTTCCAAGTCATTGTGAGGCTCACCAAATCATGACAATCACTACTCTAGGATGATTTCCCAATTAATATCAAGCCCCATTCATATTTCCAATATCAGATAACTCCTCCCAACATGTCTTGGCAATGTTTTATACATATCTATGTAAGTGTATATGCATCCACTTAGGTCAGCTACAGTAGACTAAATTCCAAAATGTAAGATCCACCTGTACCTATGATATGATCTTTCAACTCCATGCTCTCAAAAAGTTTTCAATACATGTCAGAAAATGACGATAATCATAATTAAATAAAAATTCAAATTCAGGATTCATATTATACCTTTTTAATAACATCCTTGAGATCTGCAGAGTTTAGTTTTCCAAGTGGTTTTCCATGTGGAGGCAATGGTTGTCCTGGTGCTGCTCTGTCTCCTGAATTATGCCGGGCTCCCCATGTGACATAGAAACTATCTGTAGATATAAAAGATACGTTTGTTTTATATGCATTATTTGTAATGTGAGCACCTGTAAATAAATAGCTCACTAAACCCTATGGGCAGTTCTACTCTGTCCTACAGGGTCACTATGAGTTGGAATTGACTCGATGGCAACGGGTAAAGTATTTTTAAGTTAATCAGTCCAATAAGATTATTCCCTGATAGGTAAAGATAAAGTGTGCCTTGGAAGATCAGTATGATCAGTTAAGATACAAAGACCTTAAGTTAAAATTTCAAACTCTACCTGAAAACAACATTCCTATTCTTTGTCCACCACTTCTTTCACCCCAAATGAACTGACTTCCTTCTAACTTTCCTCTACCTTCCACCCTCAGTTTGTCCCATTTTCCTTCTTTTTCCAAAATCTCCATATTTAAATTTAAATTTAAAATAATTTACATAAAATGACAAAATAAAACAATCTCAAAACCCTCTTGAGAAAAAATAGATTTGTTGATACTATCAAGAGCCTTAACTTCTAAAACAAAATAAAAATTAACAACCAAATTTTAATTAGAAAAAACAGGGATGAAACTACAAGACTTGTCAGTGGATTCTTGGATATAACACCAAATACATGAGCAACAAGAGACAAAATAGATAAACTGGACTTTATCAAAATGAAAAAAATTTTGTACATCAAAGAACTTTATCAAAAAAGTGAAGAGACTACCTAAAGAATGGGATAAAATATTTGGGAACCTTATATCTGATAAGGGCTTAATATACGGAATACATAAAACACTTCTACAAGTCAACACAAAAAGACAAATAGCCCAATTAAAACATGGACAAAGGACTTGAATAGATATTTCTCCAAAGAAGATATACAAGTGACCAATAAGCACACAAAAAGATGCTCAATGTCATTAACTCATTAGGGAAATGTAAATCAAAACCACAATGAGGTACCACTTCACACCCAGTAGGATGGCTATGATCCGAAAAATGGAAAACAACCAGTGTTGGCAAGGATGGGGAGAAATTGGAACCTCATTCATTGCTAATGAGGATGTAAAATGGGGTAGAGGCTGTGGAAAACAGTTTGGCAGTTCCTCAAAAAGTTAAACATAAAAGTTACCTTATGAGCCATTTCTTCATATAAACCCAAAAGACTTGAAAGCAGGGACTCAAACAGAGACTCGTACACCTTGTTTATTGCAACGTTATTCACAATAACCAAAAGGTGAAAACAACCCAAGCATCCTTGACAGATGAATGGATAAACAAAATATAGTACACGTTTAAGCAGCCCTAGTGGCACAATGGTTAAGCGCTCAACTGTTAACCAAAAGGTTGGTGGTTTGCACCCACCCAGCAGCTCTGCGGGGAAATTAAAGACCTGGCGATCTGCTCCCATAAAGACTACAGTCAAGAAAATCCTATGGGACAGTTCTACTCTGTTACATGCTGTCACTATGAATCAGAAACAACTAGATGGCACCTAACAAGGAAATATTACTCAGCCATAAAGAGAAAAGAAATCTTAATTCATGCTACACCATGAATGAACCTTGAAAACATCATGATGAATGAAATATGTCAGTCACAAAAAGACAAATATTGTATGATTCTACTTATACAAAACATTTAGAATAGGAAAGTGTATAGAGACCTTAGTTTATTAGTGGTTACCAGGGGCAGGTGGAAGGGAGAGAAAAAGGGAGGCTCACTGCTTAGAGGACACTGAGCTTCTGTTAGAAGTGATGGAAAAATATGGAAACGAATAACGGTGATGGTTACATAACATGATAAATACAATTAATGTGACTGAATTATACATGTGAAGAATGTTGAAACGGCAAATGTTTTCTTACATATATATTTACCATAATTAAAAAAAGCATATAAGTATCATATAACCCTGCACTCAGGAACATTTATCCCAGAGAATCAAAATGTATATTTGCACAAAAACCTGTGCAAAAATGTTTATAGTAACTTTACTCATATTAGCCAAAACCTGAAAAAAACCCAGATATCCTTTAACAGATGAACAGTTAAAGAAATGGTGTTACATCTATACAATAGAACACTACTTAGCAACAAAAAGGAATAAACTACTGATACAACAACCTAGATGTATCTCCAAAGAATTATGTTGAGTGAAATTACACTCTTGATATGACAAAACTAAAAAACAGATTAGTGGTTTTCATAGGATAAAAGGGAAATAAGTATGGTGGGCAACATGAGGAATACCTGTAGTGATGAAAATATTACATATCTTGACTGTACAAATGTTAAAATCCTGGTTGTAATATTGTACTATATAGATTTGCCAGATGTTACTATTGGGGGAAACTGAGTAAAGGGTATATATGACCTCTCTGTATTAATTCTTACAACTGTATGTGAATCTACAATTACCTCAAAATTAAATGTTTATTTTTTTTAAACTGTCAATATAACTTCCCAAAAACTAATTAGTCTCTATCTCTTCTACAAGCCTAATATTTTAGCATTTATCTCAAATATACTCAGAAAGTTACATTAATTACAAAACACTTCACACTCTATTGTATATACCAGTTTAACCACCTACTTCTATAAATCTTGGAAACCCTGGTGGCGTAGTGGTTAAGACGTACATCTGCTAACCAAAAGGTCAGCAGTTCAAACCCACCAGGCGCTCCTTGGAAACTCTATGGGGCAGTTCTACTCTGTCCAATAAGGTCGCTATGAGTCGCAATCAACTTGACAGCACGGGTTTTGGTTTCGGGTTCCATAAATCTTGTTGCATCTAAACACACTAACAATAGTTATCATTGTAAGCAAAGACTTCCTTATCTGTTCCTCTCATTAGACTCACAAGCTTCTTGAGGACTAAGATGTATCCAGTTTATTTTTATGTTTCCCAACTTAAATTTTTATTAACAAATTAATTTTCCATTATGTGAAAATCCTGTGTGCCGAGATCTAACATATGTTAACCCTATAATTATTAAAAATATAACCCTTTATTTAAAAGCAAAATACAAAAGGAAAAAAGTATATATAGTATTTATTGAACTCTATATAGGGGAATAAGAAGCCCTGGTGGTGCAGTGGTTAAAGAGCTCAGCTGCTAACCAAAGAACCCATCAGCACTCCACAGGGGAAAGATGTGGCAGTCTGCTCCCACAAACCCTATGGGGCAGTTCTACTCTGTTCTGTAGGATCATTAGGAGTCAGAACTGACTTGAGGGCAGTAGGTTTGGTTTTTTGGTTATATAGGGGGATCTGAAAGATATCAAACTCTAGAGAATTCAGATACCTACTAATACACCAGTACTATCTAATGCCCAAAGGATATGCCACTTGCAAATGATGGCTGTTGTATGTAATTGCACTTTGCACATCCTTTGGGCATGCAAAAAGTCAAGAGATACTACTGACTCAATTTTCAGACTGAGAAAGATGGCACCATTTAAGAACCAAAAGCCACTTGACGCAAAGCCATCAAAGCTACAAGGTACAGTGATCTAAATTCTCAGTCAAAATCAAGCAAATTTCAAATTGCTATCAGGCTTCTCTCAGCATTTCATCATGCCTTAGTTTCTCTTGAACCTATTTCCCAATTTCAAAATTCAGGCAGCACCAAAAACTTCCATCAATCCCAATATTCTTCCCACAGTCAAGATTCCCTTCAGCTTATGTATTATTGTCCCACGACCAACAGAAAATCTAGAAGTGTACAATTTATAGAATGTATTACATAAAATATTTTTAAAGCCAAACTTTCTACTCTGAAAGAATAGAAACTCATTCTGCAGCTTGAAAGAAGTTTTATTAGGAAATATTTCCATAGCGTAGTCTTCTTTTATCAAAGGCCCTCTAACTATGAAGAGTTTTATGTTACATGCATTACTCTCACAGCAATTTTCAAGATGCAAATTGATTATTAAGCAATAATGGCTGTAAATGCAACACAGCTGCTTTGACTGAATGGCACTGTGCTTTCTTTACCATAACAACGGATGAAGCTGGTAATAAGAAGATGTAAGAAGCTCTGTGCTAATGACATTATGGGTAGTGACAGGAAAAAGAAAGACCATTACCATTAAGCAAAAGTTTATCATAATATAATATGGATTTTCTCAGTGATCTTTGAGTTTCGTAATTTATAATTTTTTTTTTTAAAAAAAGACAGTTATTAGTGAAAATCCTTCAGAAAAAACAACTGTGCATAGTAAATGTAAAACACTACAGCCTGAACCACCTTTTCCCAGGAAAAAAATTATCATCATTGTACAGAACTGTTGGAAGCATATTTATTGACAAAAAAAAAACATTGAGCAGTGCTTATGGAAAATATAATATTAAATTAACCAAAGTTCTAATTTGTTTAGAAAATGGACACATGAAGTTATTACACTAGAAAAAAAAAATTTTTAAAGATCTCATAACAATCATATATTTACATAAACTCTGTAACTATATTACCTGCCATATTGTCTAATATATCTGAGCCCCAATCTCCTTGAAACACTGATGTTAAAATGCTGTCAAATAAATGAAGTTCCTTCGCACCAACAATTTTGTCACGAAATAAGCGGTGTGCTTCATATGCTACAATTTCTAACACATAATCTAATGGATGGTTTGAGGATCCTACAAAAGGCAAAATATTTTTTAATTACATTACAGTAACAGGTGATTTGAAAATGGTCTGTTTCAACACAATATAAGAAAGAAACAGAGAATAAGAATCTACATACCATAATTTTGGCATCGGATAAAAAGAAGAAAAGGAAAAAAGTTAAAATTTATTTAGTTAATGAGTTGATAAATTTACTGTGTTTATTTAAAGCCTACATTAAATTCTATTATATCCAGTTGTTCAGTAAAATACCAACCTAAAAAAGCAGATAAAAATGATTTGGCTACAAAGAATAATAATTTCATTTTCTTCCAAGAATCAAGAAGAAATACAATAAAATATACAATTAATATTATAGTCCTCATTTAATGTATCTATTACAAATACAACAAACAGTATATATATGCATACACACATACACACAGAAACACACATATATGCCCTGGCATTCTATAAAAAGGTAAGTGATTTGAAATCAGGAAAACAAAACTTACCTCCTTCTAAATCATATCTGAATAAGCCAAGAACCCACTGCGTAAGAATGCAAGGAGTAAAGAAATAGTGACTATAATCATCAACTGTAAATTTGGCCCGAACCTGAAAAAGAAAAGATAGTATATGGTCAGTCTACTTTCTTAAATATATAACCATTCTATAAGACTTTCAGTCTCCTTAGCCTCACAGGAATGCCAAGTTCTGCCTGTGGATGGAACTAGATTTCAATATAATTGATTTCCTTTGCTATCCTGTGTATTATATCTTACGTATCTAAAAAACATTCTTCTGAGAAAAGGTTAATAGACCTCAACAAACTTCCAAAGATTGTCCATGGCAAAAATAAAAGGTTGAAAAGCCCTGCTAGAGAAAAATATTCAAGGAAAGCTAATCTAAGCTTTTTAATTCCAAGCCACTAATAAGTCTAACTAAGAGACATTTTCTAAAGGTGGGAACAACAGAGGTATCTTTATTTTCAAGAAGTCAATGAAACTTTTGACAAATCAAAGTGCATCTTCTCAATATACAACCAGTAAAGACTTTGTCCCTCCTCTCAACAGCCAAAGCCACCACCTTTATTCTTTTTTTTTTTTTGGCTTTGTGATTCAGTCGCTCTTTTTTTTTTATTGTTGTAGTTTAAAGGAAGTTTACATTTCAATTAGTCTCCCATACAAAAGCTTATACATACATTGTTAATGTGACCTTAATTGCTTTCCCCATACTGTGACAGCACACTCCTCCTTTCCACCCGATTCCCCACGTCCATTCAACCAGCTCCTAACCCTCACTGCCTTCCCATCTCACCTCCGTACAGAAGCTGCCCATTTAGTCTCGTGTCTACTTGAGCTAAGAGGAACACTCCTCACGAGTATCACTTTATGTCCCACAGTCCAGTCCAATCCCTGTCTGAACAGTTGGCCTCGGAAATTGTTTTAGTTCTGGGCTGACACAGAATCCAGGGGCCATGCTTTCCGGGGTTCCTCCAGTCTCAGTCAGACCATTAAGTCTGGTCTTCTTGCTAGAATTTGACTTCTGCACCCCACCTTTCTTCTGCTCCATCCAGAACTCTCTGTTGTGTTCCCTGTCAGGCCAGTCACTGGTGGTAGCTATGCACCTTCTAGTTCTTTTGGTCTAAGGCTGATGAAGTCTCTGGTTTATATGGCACTTTCTGTCTCTTGGGCTACTACTCTCCTTGTGTCTTTGGTGTTCTTCATTCTCCTTTCCTCCAGGTGGCTGGGACCAATTGATGCATCTTAGACTGCCACTTGCAAGCTTTTAAGACCCCAGACGCCACTCACCAAAGTAAGATGAACGTTTTCTTAATAAGCTTTGTTATGCCAATTGACCTAGATGACCCCTGAAAGCATGGTCCCCAGACCCCTACCCCTGCTACTCTGTCCCTCAAGTGTTTGACTGTATTCAGGAAATTTCTTAGCTTTGGTTTAGTCCAGTTGTGCTGACTTCCCCTGTAGTGTGTGCTGTCCTTCCCTTCACCTAAGGTAATTCTTATCTACTATCTAGTCAGTAAATAATCCTCACCCTCCCTCCCCACCCTCATAACCATCAAAGAATGTTTTCTTCTGTGTTTAAACCTTTTCTTGAGTTCTTATAATAGCAGTCTTACACAATATTTGTCCTTCTGTGACTGACTAAATTCACTCAGCATAATGCCCTCCAGATTCCTCCATGTTATGTTTCACAGCTTTATCATTGTTCTTTATCGTTGCGTAGTATTCCATCATGTGGATATACCACAATTTGTTTATCCATTCGTCCGTTGATAGGCAACTAGGTTGTTTCCATCTTTTTGCTATTGTGAACAGTGCCGCAATGAACATGGGTGTGCATATATCTATTCATGTGATGGCTCTTATTTCTCTAGGATATATTCCAAGGAGCGGGATAGCTGGATCATATGGTACTTCTATTTCTAGCTTCCTAAGGAAGCACCAAAGTGATTTCCAAAGTGGTTGTACCATTTTACATTCCCACAAACAGTGTACAAGTGTTCCAGTCTCTCCACAACCACTCCAACATTTATTATTTTGTGTTTTTTGGATTAATGCTAGCCTTGTTGGGGTGAGATGATATCTCATTGTAGTTTTGATCTGCATTCCTCTAATGGCTAATGATTGTGAGCATTTCTTCATCTGTCTGTTAGCTGCCTGAATATCTTCTTTGGTGAAGTGCCTGTTCATAGCCTTTGCCCATTTTTTAATTGGGTTATTTGTCTTTTCGTTGTTGAGGTTTGCAGTATCTTGTAGATTTTAGAGATTAGATGCTTATCAGATTTGTTGTAGCCAAAAATTTTTTCCCAGTCTCTAGGTTGTCTTTTTACTCTTTTGGTGAAGTCTTTTGATGCATATAAGGGTTTGATTTTTAGGAGCTCCCAGTTATCTAGTCTCTCCTCTGGTGCTTGTGCATTGTTACTTATGGTTCGTATTGTGTATATGCCATGTATTAGGGCTCCTAGCGTTGTCCCTATTTTTTCTTCCATGATCTTTACCATTTTCAATTTTATATTTAAGTCTTTGATCCATTTTGAGTTAGTTTTTGTGCATGGCCACCACCCTTATTCTGACGTTGATCAATTAGCATCTAAATTAAAGTAAGGAGGAAAAAAGAAACTTGTTTTCCAACTTATCTCTCCCCACTTCTATTCCAATACTATAAAAAGCACCCCCCAACACACTTCCATAACTTGCACATCCTGTTCCCTTTACCTAAATAGACCTTCTTTCATCTTCCGCCACTTGGTGAGCTTCTATTCATCTTTCAAACCTCAGATCAAATTTTACCTCCTTCCTAACCACTATCACTAACAATGTTATTCACTCCCTCCTCTATGCCATCTCTGAACTTGTACATGCTGCTATTTTTACATTTCTCACACTGTATTAATAATGTGTTTATTTATATAACTAGGTCCCTCATTAGACTGTGAACTTCCAGAGAAGAGAGACTCATTCATCTCTGCATTCCTAGGACTAGCACTGGCAAGAAAAGGCACTCAGTAAATGTCTTCTGCATATTCAATGCCTATTTTCAAGTATCTTCTCACTTTATTACAGAAAGATACTTCAGACGTTTCCTCATAGGTAGCAGAAAAGAATAAGCAGCAAAGACTACTGTCTAAGGTTGAAGTCTGGAAGACAGAAATTAACAGGAAAAAGCTAGTTTTGGAAAGAAGATGGACTCCATTGTAAGTATGTTGAATTTGAGTTAACAGTAGAATACCCATCCTGATTCATTCATTCAACAAACATTTATTAGTGCATTAGTGCATTATATGCATACGAAAGCCAGACATTGAATAAGGAAGACCAGAGAAGAATTGATGCATTTGAATTATGGTACTGGCAAAGAATACTGAATATTCTTAGACTGCGAGAAGAACAAACAAATCTGTCTTGGAAGAAGTACAGCCAGAATGCTCCTTATAAGCAAGGATGGTGAGACTTTGTCTCACATACTTTGAACGTGTTATCAGGAGAGACCAGTCCCTGGAGAAGGACATCTTGCTTGGTAAAGTAGAGGGTCAGCAAACCAGAGGAAGACCCTCAACAAGATGGACTGACCCAGTGACTGCAACAATGGGCTCAAACACAGCAACAATTGTGAGGATGGTGCAGGACTGGGCAGTGTTTCATTCTGTTGTACAAAGAGTCATTATGAGTCGGAACTGACTTGACAGCTCCTAACAACAACACTAGAAACTGTACCAAGTTAGCTGGTGGATACAATTGTGAATAAGACACATATAGTACCTGCCCTCATAAAGCTTACTCTCTAGCAGAAAAGTCTAATAAACAGCAGGAAAGTAAAGGCTGGGATCAACACAGAGATCAGGATTAAGGGTAGTCTTTTGGGAGTGAAACCAATAGACATGAAAACTACAATACAAACACATATATACCTGTTCATACACTTGTACCATAGATCCTGCTAAGAGATAAATTTTTGCTGGAGAACCCCAAATGGAATGATTCTTCAAATTTTTATGTAGAACTGGTTCCAAATATGCTCCATAAATGGTTTGTAATTGTTCTCTTTCTGGGTAGCTAAAAAAAAAAAAAAAAAGGCAAAGAAGAAAGCTGAAATAAATCAGTATTCTAAATTATTATTTTAATGATAAGCTACAGTAGTGGTTTTCATACTGTGCTACTCTGAGACCTAGATACCTTAGAGGCTGACCAAGGGCTAAAGGAGAGGCCAGGCTCAAGGTCCCTACTTTCACTTCAACCAAATTAGATTCCCAATTATCCTCTGTTAAATATTGGAGGTCTTAATAGAAGAGTCCAGTGAAGTTATTCTAACACATAATTGCTTGAAAAACCACTGATCTTTAGAAAAGACCGAAAGGAAAATTTGATTTAAGAAAAAGCATTTTGAGTTAAATACAGCCTTACACAGGACAGTAATCTATCTCAAAACTATAAAAGTAGAATTCATAAAACAACAACAACAACAACAAAAATCAAACTATTTCTCTCAAACTGAAATTTTTTCAATACAGCTTAATTTGTGGTAATAACCTCTCAAAAAAAAATGTTACTACATGGAGTGCAATCAGCATGAAAACATAAAAACAAGGTTTTGTACAGCAAAATTTAACAGCATTTTAGACAAGACAGTGCCATAACCAGAAGATTTAAGAGCCCCTGGAACAATTACAGGCCAAGGAGATGAACGGATGTATTAAAACAGATGTCATTAGTCAATTAAATTACCTAAATCTCCCTTTTCCAAATTCAAATTTTCTTTTTAGTTATCTTTATAAAATCCGATAGTATTTTTGTTTTATGAAATCTATCAAACATTTACATTCTGAAACCTACCATTCAGATTCCTGATAATGACATTTTGGAATATAGACTATATAAACAGTTCTGTTTTATTTCCTTATGTATTTCTAATACATAAAATATTTTGTTTAAAGCCTGCATGCTCCAAAATTGTTGCTTGTAATGTTTGAAAAAAATGAAAAAATAGTATCAAAGCTTAAGTTCAACCATTTGTAGAAGGATTATTAATGGATACCTTTAAGAAAATGCAATTATATATCTCCTCTCAAATAAAAAAAAATTGAAAAACATTAAGGTACATACTCTACAGCACAAAGACGAACAATAGAAGTAAATCTGGTGGTAAGCTTGTGTCTTCCCAGTCTTCCTCCAGCTGACATAGAAGCCACAATTTGAATATTTTCTAAACCAACCCATTCCAAATTGTCATCATAAAATCCTTGATATGTCAATACCTATTTGAAAATAAATATATTTTAAATGGTTTATACATAAGATACAAAATACTGTTGCCTAAAATTCAATTGTTTCTAAATGCAAACATCATTCTCTACTTAAGAATTTAAGACTGAGCTATATTTTAAATTCTTGTATCTCTTATAAATAATACTGTTCAAGTCTCTGTGATCAATTAATGTTAGCTGAATAAGCCTCATTTCTAAAATGTTTTTCTCTCCAATAAAAATTAAAATCCAAATCATATTATAAAGCCAATAGCAAGTATTAAAAAAAAAAAACCAGAAAGTAGCCAGGGAAAATATAAAGAAAAATGTTTCGTTTTGTGTAAATATTTTATTTCTGTAGTAACACAGCAGAGATAAATTTTGTCCTGTGTAAGTATAAGAAACTCTTAGAATTTAAGGTTTCTAATGTGATGTAAGGAGTCCCTGCATGGTGCAAATGGTTAACACACTAGGATACTAACCAAAGGTTGGAGGTTCAAGTTCACCCAGAGGCACCTTGGAAGAAAAACCTGGCAAATGACTTGCAAAAAATCAGCCATTGAAAATCTTATGGAGCACAGTTAAGACTCTGACAAACATGGGGTCACCATGAGTTGGAATCAGCTTGACAGCAACTGGTAATATGATATAAATCACATAAAGAAAAAAAATCTACTACATTGAGAGTGAATGTGTGGTCTCAACTCCCAACATGAGCAAAGGGGGAGACTAATATGGGCTCGAGCAGCCAGAAAGGGGCATGACTGACTAAGTCTTACTACGGTCAGAAGAATGCATACCTAAAAAAAAAAAAAAAAAAAGCAAAAATTTCCTCAATTCCAATTCCATCCCCATCTTCTGAATTTTCCTTGTTTTATAAATAGAGGACAGGAAATAGGTGTAGGATAATGGTTGTTTTTACTCTCCCTCTCATACAGAAGTAATATTACTTCTAAAGAAAGGAAAAGTAAAGAAAGTAGCCCTGGAAATGCATCGAGATGTTTCAGGAGTTTAATTTCCATGACACATGCTTGATAAAACTGGTCCCAAAGGAGGAAAGCAAAACATTTTCTATCTATATGAAAAGTTAATGAAATTAAATTGCTTTCAACTGTTATCAATATACTTCAAGTGATAAGACTCACCTGTTGTAGGAAAGCTATCAAAGTACTGGTCCCCCATTTATCAAGCTTGGGTAGGTTGATATCTTTTAAGTACAAAACAAGTCGTTCACAGTCTTTTGGTCTGTATACTCGACCAGTATTAGTACTGATTACCATGCAGGTCTGGCTCAATTTCTGCAGGAGATGTCGAGAAGTAGTTTGTGCACTACAGTGAACTACAGCAATCTGAGTGGATCGAAGTTGGGAAAAGGCATACCTGAGCAGCATCCTAAGAACGACATAGGACATTTGATTTTGCAAATGCAACCAATACTTCTTAATTTAAAATTTTTCCTATAAATATTTGAATTTCTAAATTATGTGTGATGATGTTAAAGGGGAAAGTGGCAAACATGGATATGGTTTCCATAACTAGCAGGCCAATTTTCTACTTTTTAGACTGAAAAAAATTGATATTTTAATGCATTTTCATGACCCTTTCAGCAAAATAAATCAAAGTTCACAGAAATAATTTAGTCTGATAAAAGTATATATGGTATATACCAACTTTTTCTCCAGATTTAAAGAAAGAAATCTAAGATTTTAAGTTATCCAAGTTAAAACAAAATTACTATAGTTTTAAATAATTTTTTAATTACTACTGCCCTAGTAGAAATGTGAAACTAAGTCTATGGCTCCTTTATTTCCAGGAACTACACTTAGTAGGCACTAAAAATTAGCTGAATTCTTCTGAATTAGAAACTATTTTTAAATAGAGAGCTAACTTCAAGATTCGTATTTTATAAGCATATGGTAATTTGTTAGTATATCTAAGGTACTCATTTTTTGTCGTGACTATACGTACAGCGTTAAAAGCAAAGATAATACTTTGAGGACTAAGGTGTGCCTCACCCAAGCCATGGTGTTTTCAATCGCCTCATATGCATGCGAAAGCTGGACAATGAATAAGGAAAACCAAAGAATTGATGCCTTTGAATTATGGTGTTGGCGAAGAATACTGAACAGACCATGGACTGCCAAAAGAATGAACAAATCTGTCTTGGAAGAAGTATAGCCAGAATGCTCCTCAGAAGCACGGATGGCGAGACTTCGTCTCACATACTTTGGGACATGTTATCAGGAAGGACCAGTCCCTGGAGGAGGACATCATGCTTGGTAAAGTAGAGGGTCAGTGAAAAAGAAGAAGATCCTCAACAAGATGGATTCACATACTGGCTGCAACAATAGGCTCAAGCATAACAATTGTGATGATGGCGCAGGACTGGGCAGTGTTTTGTGCTGTTGTACATAAGGTCACTATTAATCGGAACCGACTCAACATAACCTAACAATAACAACAACTTCTCAGATTGCTCTCTTTCCATTAGAAATACATAATCTGTCAGAGAAAACGATACATTCTTCTCCATAGTCATATTATTTTCATAAGTAGTGACAATGAAAGAGTCCTTCATAAAAATATAAAAGCTACTGTCATCAAAAGAAACATAACAAAAGCTATTAAATTAAAGAGGAGGGGAGGTATTAAGTCCATGACATGCACCTCACTCAACATTCTTCTGCTCTTACCCTTTGCCACATCCTTCTGGTCCTATAAGAATAAACGGCTGTTTAGTATTAGAACTTAACCAAGGTTTGAAATAATCTAGACCTCGTTGTATATCAGGAGTCTGAATGACTGGAAGAGTTTGGCCATTACTGAAATCATCAGCTGTCAAGTTGTCTGGCTTCTTCAGCACATAAGATGCTAATCGCCCTTTACTTGAGTCATAGAATGTGTCCATTGGTTTATGAGAGTCTGGAGGAGATTCTCGTGCCCAGTTAAAAACCTTAAAAAAAAAATGTGGTAAGTTTTCAATACTCCAGACAATGTGAAATTTTAATTCTGCAAAGTAAATGTTCCAAAAATGAATCATCTTAGTTCAATAAAAAAGTTAACGTACACTAAACCAAATAAGTATCCTTTATTATTAAAATAACATTTTACATCAAGTATTCAATTTTCTCGAAATGATCATTTAAGCAAACAAATAAAAGTCATCTATCCTGTACATATATCAAAGAATAAATACATTCAATGGAGTTCCTATGAGCACAAAATTACAAAATTATAGAAGGTAGGAATCCTCAAGTTTTTCATTTCCACCATATTCTGGCACTGCCCATTCAGTGTTGCCATCACTGCTCTTAACCAGTTGTTCTTCTAATACTAAAAAATGTTATTTGCACAGATATAGAGCAGAGATAGCCTCTGATGCTACTCTTCAACACTTACTTCAGACTTTAGCAAGAGTGTGTCTGTTTAAAAGCAGCATATAATGTGGTATTAAGTGGTAACAATGAAAAGCATATAGTAACAGAGGCAACAAGACAGCCATGCAGAAGAAAAAAATATAGAAAGCAAAATGATGGTATCAAAAGAATAAGCAAAATGGAAAAACTAGCAGGAATATAATGTTCTACCAACTCAACAGAATATGTGTTCCCCCGGACACCCTTTTAACTCAGTACTGATTCACTCCAGAGGTTCACCCTTCAGCCAAAGATTAGACAGGCTCATAAAACAAAACAAGACTAAATGGGCACACCACCCCAGGGGCAAGGACAAGAAGGCAGGAGGGGAAAGGAAAGCTGGTAATGGGGAACCCAAGGTTGAGAAGGGGAGACTATTGACACGTCATGGGTTGGCAACCAATGTCACAAAGTGTATGTGTATTGTTTAATGAGAAACTAATTTGCTCTGTAAACCTTCATCTAAAGTACAATAAAAAAAATTTAAAAAAAAAGAATGTGTTCAATTATTTCAAAAGAAGCCAATAGAAAGAAAATCCCTTATTATGTAGAATTCAGCTTTATAAACAATTTGGCTAAAATATAATCTTTATA
>NW_004444084.1:1655830-1683257 GCF_000243295.1 Trichechus manatus latirostris
ATAAACTAACTCAAAGGAGAAAATAAGTAGAGATAGAGAAATGAAATGAATCATTTACTGAATGCACAATATCAAAATTTAAAAGTTATATGCCTTATGGTTAGAAATCACTGTATTCTGGCATTTAAGCCTCAATGAAAAGAAAAAATATATATGTTTACTGAATATAGTCAGAAATGCCTTAACCTCCTTGGTGAATTCCAGACGTGATTTCATGTTCAAATTTCCACCAAGTCCCCTTATGAGATTAACAATAAATTGTTCGTGATATTTGCATCCATGTAGGTGTGACAAACCATTCATCACAGTCCCGACCAAACTTGTTTCTACCACATAGTCGTTCTGTTGATTGAAATACACAAAAGGCAGTATTATTAATCAGTAAACTTACAACAGATTGATGTTCACATTATTTTCTAAGGATTACTTTTAAAACTTAACTGAAGAAAAAACTTTTTCTCTCTATTCAAGTTGTAGAAAGATCAAATTTCACTCCATTTAAATATGTACTTTGAAAACAGAGTAATCATAAACACACAATTGTGTATTTCTAGCTGAAAGTGCTAGAGTCCTTGAATGCACACATAGTTTGTTTCTTCTTAAACTGGAAGAATGCAAAAGAAAAGGTAAATCAAGGAGCATAGGTCTAAAAAATTAGTTTTTCATTTCTTCTTGTAGATAAACAGGAAGATGGAAGCAATGCTAGACTGATGGCACTGGAAAAGAAAGGCTATGAAAAGCAGACATAAATGAAAACCATTTAGAGCCTTCTCTCTAAACAGAATCTTAAAATAAAACTTTTGGATTGAGGTGGTATTAAAAAAAACCAAAACCAAACCCATTGCCATCGAGTCAATTCCAACTCATAGTGACCCTATAGGACAGAGTAGAACTGCCCCATAGAGTTTCCAAGGAGTGGCTGGTGGATTCGAACTGCTGACCTTTTGGTTAGCAGCCGTAGGGTCTCTGGGGGCCTGTGTACTGTTGTGGAGCTAGGAGGAAAAAGAGTTCTCACTCTTTCCATAAATTTACTGAGGAACAACTATGCATTAAGATCCGCATGTGATGGTAAACCAAAAAACCCATTCCCATCAAGTCGATTCTGACTCAAAGCGACCCTATAGGTCACAGTCAAACTACCCCATGGGTTTCAAGGGAGCCTTGGTGTAACAGTGGTTAAACCCTCAGCTGCTAACAGAAAGGCCAGCAGTTCAAACCCACCAGGCCACCAGCCATTCCACAGAAGAAAGATGTGGCAGTCTGATCCCATAAAGATTTACAGCCTTGGGAACCCAGTGGGCAGTTTTACTCTGTCCTATAGGTCGCTGTGAGTTGGAATCAACTGATAGCAATGAATGGTGGTGGTATGGAATCTTTACAGAAGCAGACTGCCACATATTTCTCCCCTGGAGTGTCTGGTGGGTTCCAACTGTCAACTTTATGGTCAGTAGCCAAGCGCTTAACAACTGCGCCACTAGGGCTCCTTCATGTGGTGGTAGGTATAAACAAAGATGAATTACACAGTCTATCTTCATGGAATGCAAGTGTAGTAGAGGAAATGGTTAACAAGCTGTGATGAGAGATACAGAGCAGCAGAACAGCGTGTTGTAAGAAAGGCTAATTCATACTGAGGATTCAAAGTCTCTGAAAAAGGTAACATTTAAGCAAATATTTGAAGAATTGAGATCTATCTGGCCAGGCAGAGAATACAGCACATGTAAAGGAAATGGTGCAGCAAAAGAATTAAAAGAAGTTTAAGCCTGATTAAGCAAAAGATTGTTGTTTGTTGTTGTTAGGTGCAGTCAAGTTGGTTGAGAATCATAGTGACCCCATGTACAACAGAAGGAAACATGCCTCATCCTGTGCCATCCTCATGATCGTTATTATGCTTGAGCCCATTGTTGCAGCCACTGTGTCAATCCATCCTATAGAGGGTCTTTTTCGCTGACCCTCTACTTTACCAAGCATGATGTCTTTCTCCAGGGACTTATCCCTCCTGATAACATACACAAAGTATGTGAGATGAAATTTCACTACCCTTGCTTCTAAGGAGCATTCTAGCTATACTTTCTCCAAGACAGACTTGTTCATTCTTTTGGCAGTCTATCGTATATTCAATATTCTTCACCAACACCATAATTCAAAGGCATCAATTCTTCGGTTTTCCTTATTCAATGTCCAGCTTTCACATGCATATGAGGCAACTGAAAAGACCACAGCTTGGGACAGGCACACCTTAGTCTTTCAAGTGACATCTTTGCTTTTTAACACTTTAAAGAGGTCTTGGGCAGCAGATCTGCCCAGTGCAATGTGTCCTTTGATTTCTTGACTGCTGCTTCCATGGGCGTTGATTGTGGATCCAAGTAAAATGAAATCTTTGACAACTTCAATCTTTTCTCCATTTATTATGATGTTGCTTATTGGTCCAGTAGTGAAGATTTTTGTTATCTTTATGTTGAGGTGTAATCCATGGTGAAGGCTGTAGTCTTTGATCTTCATGAGTAAGTGCTTCAAGTCCTCTTCACTTTCAGCAAGCAAGGTTGTGTCATCTGCATATCGTAGGTTGTTAATGAGTCTTCCTCCAATCCTGATGCCCTGTTCTTCTTCATATAGTCTAGCTTCTCAGATTATTTGCTCAGCACACAGACTGAATAAGTATGGTGAAAGGATACAACCCTGACACACACCTTTCCTGAATTTAAACCACGCAGTATCTTCTTGTTCTGTCTGAAATAACTACCTCTCGATCTATGTACAAGTTTCTCATGAGCACAATAAAGTGTTCTGGAATTCCCATTCTTCGTAATGTTATCCATAATTTGTTATGATCCACAGAGTTGAAGGCCTTTGCGTAGTCAATAAAACACAGGTAAACATCTTTCTGGTATTCTCTGCTTTCAGATAGGATCCATCTGACATCCGCAATGGTATCCCTGGTTCCATGTCCTCTTCTGAATCCAGCTTGAATTTCTGGCAGTTCCCTGTCAATGTATTGCTGTAACCGCTTTTGAATGATCTTCAGCAAAATTGTACTTTTGTGTGATATTAATGATATTGTTCAATAATTTCCACATTCTGTTGGATCACCTTTCTTTAGAATAGGCATAAATATGGATCTCTTCCAGTTGGTTGGCCAGATAGCTGTCTTCCAAATTTCTTGGCATAGTTGAGTGAGCACTTCCAGGGCTGCATCTGTGTGTTAAAACATCTCAGCTGGTATTCTGTCAATTCCTGGAGGCCAGTTTTTCACCAATGTCTTCAGCACAGCTTGGCCTTCTTCCTTCAGTATCATCAGTTCTTGATCATATCTTACCTCCTGAAATGACTGAATGTTGACCAATTCTTTTTGGTATAGTGGCTCTCTGTATTCCTTCCATCTTCTTTTGATGCTTCCTAAGTCATTCAGTATTTCACCCATAGAATCCTTCACTTTTGCAACTTGAGCCTTAAATTTTTTCTTAAGTTCTTTCAGCTTGAGAAATGCCAAGCATGTTCTTTCCTTTTAGTTTTCTAACTCCAGGTCTTTGCACGTGTCATTATAATACTTTGTCTTCTCCAGCTGCTCTTTGAAATGTTCTGTTCAATTCTTTTACTTCATCATTTCTTCCATTTGCTTTAGCTACTCAATGCTCAAGAGCAAGTTTCAAAGTCTCTTCTGACATCCATTTTGGTTTTTTCTTTCTTTCCTGTCTTTTTAATGACCTCTTGCTTTCTTCATGTATGATGTCTTTGATGTCATTCCACAGCTCGTCTGGTCTTCTGTCATGAGTGTTCAATGCACCAAATCTATTCTTGAGATGGTCTCTAAATTCAGGTAAGATATACTCAAGGTCATACTTTGGCTCTTTAATTTTAATTTCTTCAGCTTCACCTTGAACTTGCATATGAGCAACTGATGGACTGTTTCCGCAGTCGGCCCCTGGCCTTGTTCTGACTCATGATATTGAGCTTTCCATCATCTCTTTCCACAGACGTAGTCACTTTGATTCCTTTGTATTCCATCTGGCCAGGTCCACATGTATAGCTGCTGTTTAATGTTGTCGAAAAAAGGTATTTGCAGTGAAGAAGTCATTGGTCTTACAAAAATTCTATCATGTGATCTCTGGCATCATTTCTATCACCAAAGCCATATTTTCCAACTACTGATCTGTCTTCTTTGTTTCCAACTTTCGCATTTCAATCACCAGTAATTATCACTGCATCCTGATTGCATGTTTGACCAATTTCAGACTGCAGAAGTTGGTAAAAGTCTTCAATTTCTTCATCTCTGGCCTTGGTGGTTGGTGCGTACATTTGAATAATAGTAGTACTAACTGGTCTTCCTTGTAGACGTATGAATATTATCTCATCACTGACAGCGTTGTACTTCAGGACAGATTTTGAAATGTTCTTTTTGACGATGAATGCAATGCCATTCCTCTTCAATTTGTCATTCCCAGCGTATAGACCATCTGATTGTCTGATTCAAAATGGCCTATACCAATCCATTTCAGCTCACTAATGCCTAGGATATTGATGTTTATGTGTTCCATTTCATTTTTGACAATTTCCAATTTTCCTAGATTCATACTTAGTACATTCCACATTCTGATCACTAACAGATGTCTGCAGCTATTTCTTCTCATTTTGAGTCATGCCACATCAGCAAATGAAGGTCCCAAAAGCTTGACTCCATTCACATGATTAAGGTCGACTCTACTTTGAGGAGGCAGCTCTTCCACAGCCATATTTTGAGTGCCTTCCAACCTGAGGGGTTCATCTTCTGGCACTATATCAGACAATGTTATGCTGCTATTCATAAGGTTTTCACTGGCTTATTTCTTTCAGAAGTAGACTGCCAGGTCCTTCCTAGTCTGTCTTAGTCTGGAAACTCAGCTGAAACCTGTCTACCATGGGTGACCCTGCTGGTATTTGAATACTGGTGGCATAGCTTCCAGCATCACTGCAACACACAAGTCCCCACAGTACGACAAACTAACAGACACATGGGAGCAAGGGAAAAGTAGCTTAAATCAGAGATGTAGACAAGATCCAGGTTATGCAGTATAGGCCATCATAGGAAATATGAATTTTATATTCACTGCCTTTAGTGTTTTTAAGCAGGAGGGTTAATTGATCCAATTTATGTTTTTAAAAGATCACTCTGCCTGCCTAATAAATATTTTTGGGAGAACAGAGAAACGGGAGGAATAGTGGGAAGAAGGGAGGTGATAGGTAGAAACTCTACTTCTTATTAGGTCATGCTAAGAGTTTTAGGCTTAAAAGGAGAGATAAAGGAAACCCACGTATGTTTCTCTAGGTTGTCTAATTTATTGAATTAATACAAGAAAGTAATTTATTTACAAATAAAATCAACATTTGACTGGTGCATACTTTATAGTGTATCTCTCAGAATCTGAGTTGTAAACAAGGTGTAGGATAAGAAGGAAGGAAAACTCAACACATAAAAAATTTCAAATAAAAATAGGGGCCTGTCCTCAAAACAGAACCAGTTTGTTTTCTAACTAAATCTTTGGTATCCACCCTGAAGCTTAATAATCTTATGCTGTCATTGTTTCTACAGTCACAAACACGTATGTTCCATCTTGTGTTATATTCCTCATTGTAAGATTAACACAAACATTAGCAGCATGCAAGTAGATGACCTCAAGGTATTTGTACCTCAAGGTATTAATGATATTAATGAATAACAGCACATCTGAAAAGGTGCTACAATGTAGACATCGGGTATTTAAGTAACCTTATACACTATTATTCATTCACTGCCCTGTTAATATCATGCTTGGTGCTGCGGATACAATAAGGAGCATGACAGGCTGGGTCCTTGCCCTCAAAATGCTTATAGTTTAATATAAACAGACAATAATAATATAGTTAGTAAATTTTGAATTTACTACAGAAGAACACAAGAGGAGACAGCTCAGTCAGACTGAGGAGTAAAAAGGCAGTTCCTTCCCTGAGTTCTCCATGGAAACCTATCCCATTTATGTCATTTTCTTACAAGCCCTTAGTCCTCCATCTCTCATTCTTATAAAAACAGAAAAGAAAAAGACTGAGAAAACTAAAGCAAGACCTACATCTCCTATGTTCTCTGTATGTCTAGTTCAATCACAATGTATTTAACTCTGAGTCAACTTCAAATTAACAATCAGATTATTTACAGAAACCTCACTGCTATTTATTTCCTCTATTTTTATATGTTCACATTTTCATAAAAGTAATGGCATAAAAGAAAAACTGAAAAAGATGAAAAAAAATCATTTAGAATATCTGAAAGCACTCCATGCTCTTTTTTTTGTAAGCTAAATTCCTATTCATGCTCCAAATTCAAAAAAGACAGCAATACTCTCTTCATCCTGTTGTATTCTGATTATTTGTTTACGTTGTTTATCTGTATACATGTCACTTTCTTCCATTGTTCAAACCTTTCTCAAGGAAAGGCGTTAACCTGTTAATCTTTACCCCTCAGATTCTCAAGTTTAGTACAGTAAAACCTGTGGAAGCTGGAACCTGTGTAGGGTAGAAACCTGTCAGAGAAAAAAACTCAAATATTTTCCAATAAGATGCACCTTGTCAAAGGCAGAAAACCTGTGTAATCCAGAAAAACAAGGCAGTCTCGTAGAGTGCCAGCTCTCACAGGTTTCACTGTATTACTCAACATATATTATTCAATAAATTTTTGTTGAGTAAACAAATGTTTTCAATACTATTATGAATAACTCACCATCCTTTTTCTACTTTAGTATTTGCTTGATTTTATTTTTAGCTATGATATATATCTATAGGTATTTATTGACACGTAAGTAAAATGTGAAAGTAAGATGGTTTTGCTAGTAAAAATTAGAAAGGTATTCCAGTACTCATTTAAAGATTTTTCGGTCAGCAGCGCAAGGTATTGTGAATGGGAGAATAACAGTGTAGACTAACATAACAAAAATTTATACCCAGAGATGCAGAGGGCCAATGCCTTTTCCCAGGTGTGAAGAGATCTCTCTCTCATGCTCCTTCCCCACAAAGACCCTATATATAATATCACATTTAATCGTTATACTTCTCTCCTAAAAAATTAATCATAAAATATTATGGGTAACTTACCTGCTTTAAAACCCACTGTAAAGCCTTTTCAAAATAATCTCCAATCCAGTTTTCAAGATTATTCCTATATTTAGCAGGCTGATTCCTCAACCAAGATTTTATCAAAGAATTAAGATCTGTCTCTTCATCACTGACACAAATTAATAGAAACACATAAGAAACTATTTAAGACATTGTCAATTTACTTTCAAAATAAATTTCTGCTCCAAGAAACATTATTCTATACATGTTATTTGCTACTATACAAAAGTTGGTTTTAGTTACTTTTTTATGTGTACATATATGTATTAGTTACATATCTATATCTATATAGACGTTAATACAGATACATACACAGACGTATATCATTTTTAGTGAAATAAAGCAACCAATTTCCATCTACATTATTATAAATATAAAGTAGAGAATAATTACAATCTATGGTATGACTTAAAAGTGGACCAAATCTTTCATACTCAAAAGGTGGTCTGCTTGTTAGCAATAGAGAATCTAAGACCCACCCAAGACCTATTGAATCAAAATCTGCATTTTAACGAGATTCACCTGGTGATTCAAATACACATTAATGTTCAGGATGCACTGATGAAAACTTATAATGCAGATCTTTAAAAATACTTCTTCTTTTCCTCTATCCCACAAAAAGCCTCTTACCTAACTGCTACCTAAATTCTCATGCCACTGTTAACAACTGAAGATCTTTTAGCAAAGCACTTGATTACATGAGTAACACAGCAACAGTAGTAAACACTGAACCCTCGAAATTTCTCCTCTAACATTTTCTATCCAGTCTAATTTTAAAAAAATTAAAGGTTAAAAGGTAAATATTCAAATTACTTTTACTCATGGCAGACAGGACAAACACTCCTTCATAATAGAAACTTTCTTATCAGTTGTAATTCCTCAAAGCCTATGGTGACTATCTGTCTTGATTTGTCCAAGACAATCCTGACTTACACCAGTTGTCCTTCCTTTAACTATTAAAAGGTCCCTGTTTGGCCTGCCGCATAGCGAGTGCTCAATATATGCTGAAGGAATGAATGAAATCTAAAAATGAGGAATAAACTAAATACATAATTACCAAAAAGGTTAATATGTATTTGTACTGTACAGGAAATCATATACATTATGTCCATCACAAACAATACTTGCCTCAGAAACAATTTTCAAATCCTCTAGAGCAAAATGCAGTCTTTTTTGTTAAACCTCCATGCCATTCCACTCACCTCTTATTACATTTACATTCTATATTGTAATTATATGTGCTGTTGTATTTTACCTCCTCTACTTGAAGGTAAATTCCATGAAGACAAGCACTCAGAAATGTTAATTTACTTCTTTCTTGCGCTAGCTCTCCTAAGGTGCCTAGCTTAATGCCATATGAAGTATATATATTCAATAAACATCAAAAAATGTGACTTACTTCTTATCCTATTTTTCTCACAAGATTTTGATAATACTGAATAAATAAGGTATGTTGTATGAGAAGGCTGCTAAAAAGCTAAAACTAACACCAAAATTTTTTTTAATAATTAACACCTAAGAATGTCGATTGAGATTCATGACTCATTAAACTAATGTAAATCATTTCCACAGTACTATCAAAGAAGTAAGTAATTATGGAAACACAATCTGAACCAACTTGATTACACTATCATGTGATGCAATAGCTAAAACAGGGGCTTCAAATGGCCCTAATAGAGTTGATCACTTACATTGGCTGATATGTAACAAGTTCTAAAAAATAAATTCAAAAAGTAAAATAAAACTTTCTAATTCATCCCAAAATATTACTCATTTTGGGAACTCAAATTGGTTCAAATGCTCATGCTCTAGTATGTGACTATTGTATATGATATCTAACATTAATTTATTAATCAGTTTGTTAAGTCTTCCAAATATAGTAAAAAAGAAAAAAATTAAATAAAAGAGCTTTCAATTTGTAAAAGAAAAGGTTAGACCATAACCAAAAAAAAAAAAAAATCAAACCCACTGTCGTCGAGTCGATTCAAACTCATAGCAACCCTGTAAGACAGAGTAGAGCTGCAGTATAGGGTTTCCAAGGAGCAGCTGGTGGATTGGAACTGCCAATCTTTTGGTTAGCAGCCAAATACTTAACCACTGGTTAGGCCATAGGACCTATAAACTTGGTTTAGCCCTAAAAGTCTGTGAATCTAAGATTATCTTATTAAAATATTATGACTTAGTTTTAAATTATTAGACTTTAGCTTGTAATTAATATATTCACTTCTCTGAACTCAATTATAATAATTAAGTAAAAGTAATAAAAAAGAAAACAAATACTTGCTCTTTCATTTAAGCAAACAAAAACAATATTTTTTTAGAAACGGTGATACTAAATTGCTTAAATAATTCAATTACAATAAACTAAGTACTTCTCTGAATGAATTAAAAGCAAACAAAAAAATTAATCAAAATGGAGAAAATAAATATTCATAAATTATCCATACAACATTTATTTACTTAGCTATGAAACTAAAATAATAGTCAAATGTATTCAATATACAATGTATTCAAATGCTCTTACGGCTTACCTAAGAAAGATCATTCCCATTCTAGATATTGTGGCTGGGGAGGCACAACTTAAATCATGAGTTTCAAATACAAAGTTAACATTTGGGCCAAACTGAATCCTTTCTCCACTGGGCATAGTGAGTAGTCGATTATCATCCAATACAGAATTCAGAGATTCTATCCATTCAGGGTCAATATCACCATCACAGATTATCCACGAGCTGACATCTATTTTCAAACCAAAATATTGGAAATGAAAATACAGACAATAATAATACTACATTAATGATAAGGAATAAAATAATCTCTTTTTTATAAGTAATTTCCATAAATATCATCTTATATTAGTGAATCTAAATAGAAACAAAAAAATGCTGAACAAGTTGAAATTTTTCATGTCAATTTGGACTGCGAATGTGCTGGAGAACCCATGGATGATCCTGGCTCAGACAGCCTAAGACTCAGTTATATACCATGTGATAATGCTTTATTTGTCTACAAACATACAGAATTGGTAAACTAATTAAAAGAAAGCCTGGTGTTGGAGACTCAGGTATTTCTATTCTCATGAGATAACCGTAAGATACTCTTCAGCCCTTTGTATTGCACTATGTCAAAAGAATGTATACATGTTTGCTATGTGATACTTCTTTTAGAACATACAGAAAAACAACACCAGTGCCCTGCATGAAAACAAAAAGTTCACCACTGCCAAATGGCTGATATATAAAAAGGAAGCAGATGATCTTAAAAGGGAGAAGGAGTGACCAAGTTATATATACAAGTCTTTCCAGAGACAAACCTTTTTCATTTATCCTTCCTAAAATAGGAGTGGTCTTAAGTTGTACTTACTTAGACCTTTGAAACAATTAAAAGAGTAAAATATCACCAATAAAAGTGTGAAAAATCAGTGCAGGTAATATCTAATTTCACTTAATGTAATATTATATAGAAAATAAGGGACTACATTGAAAATTCCTTAGAGTTCTGAACTTTCCACTCATTGCCTTAGAAAGTAACTATTAAATAAATTATAACCCAGAAGAAAGTAGGGAGTCTCTTCTGCTTCTGCCCAAAAATTCCCTTAAACATGAAGTCAAAGAATTTAGACCACAAAGTCTACTGTTATACCACTTACATTTTCAAAACACTGTATTCAAACTGATGAGCTGATACCATTCACACACAATCTTAACCCCAAATAAAATTTGTCATCTTGCTTATTTTATCAACTCACCAATTAAAGATTTTCTACTCATTCAGTAAATTACTCTGTTTGTGAATTAAAATTCACCCAAATGAATCTGAGTTTAAATTATAATAAAAGTTTTATCGGGTGTAAGTCATAAAAAGGATCACATGTCTTGGGCCACTCTAAAGTAAAATAGTTGCTAAGATATCAAATGTACATAAGGTAGGTTACGGTCATGTATAAGCCTTGATAAGGACAGCATTACAGACACGTTCTATCATTGTCTAACAATTATTAAGAAATGCAATGGCTCATACAATAGAGACCAACCTTGAGGTTCTCGAACCACTTGGCGAGCACTATTTGTCAAAACACCATCAGACCATTCCCTTGTATCCATGTCAATATGCCCTAATAATTGATGTCTAGGCATAGCTTTGGGATTCATGGTATATTGTTTTACCACTTTGCCAATTTTACAAAGTGCAGCCCTTAACATTCTCCAGAGGATTGATTTGCCAGCACCACTTGGACCAACAATAACGACTCCCATTCTCTGGCGTAATTGTTCATACAATTCCAAAGCCTTCTTGATCTAATAGAAAAAAAAAGTTCATATATAATTTACAGTGTTCAATCATACTCAATTCTGCTCCCATTCTATAACATTTTCTCTACTCTAAAACATGTAAATTAACACTTGATTTCTTTAGTGGAAGATAAAGCCTTAAACAGAAGTAGGTAAATGTGAACATATTTACAATGTGATCTTTAAAGTCAGTACTTCATTAAAAGAAACAAGGATGCTTTCCAAGTATTTGGCAATATAATACATTGATTATTTTATTCACTTATGCATTCATTCATTCAAAAAAAATTGAAAGAAAAGTGTTCATTACAAACATGTATCTTTGGTTAAAAATAACACCCTTGAAAAGAAATTTCTCCAAAGCAATTATCCAAATAAAACTAAATCCCATATCGTCAATTATCAAAAATAGGCCTGTTGCTGTCCAGTCGATTCAGATTCATACTGGTCCTACAGAACAGAGTAGAACTGCCCCATGGGATTTCCAAGGAGTGGCTGGTGGATTCAAACTGCCAACCTTTTGGTTAGCAACCTTAGCTCTTAACCACTGTGCCACCTCTTATAGGCACTAGCAATAAACTACTGAGTAAAAATAGACACATTGTATCCTAAACTTCATTGAGATTATTATCCGATGGGGGAGAATCAACATTAATCGAATACACAATTAAACATTAAACAAGTATATACAAAAAGAGTAGTGGAAGCACATAGCAAAGGGACTAAACCTGCACTTAAAAATCAGGGAAGACTTTCCTGAGGACAAGAGGTTAAAGTTGAAAGATGAAGCATAAGCTGACTGCACAGGAATCAACTAGGAGAGATGGGCAATATGTTATAAAATATTCTTGAGAGTTACCTGATTGGGTATGATTTCATAATTGGCCTCCTCAAAGACTTGCTTTAATGCAGCACTTAGTTCATCATATTCTACTTCCTTAAAGCCAATTCCAGGAAAGACATCTTTAATCAGTGCATCGAACCGGATGCAATCAGTAAACGTAAACTTCGACATTGTATTAAGTCTCAATGCTTGTACCACAATATGACTTTCATTAACTGGAGAAAAAAGTTGCATTTTAAAATTATTTGTTATCAATTTAAGGACTATAAAGAGAGTTTTTAAAGTGCTCTACAGCCTTGATATGAATTATCAGTCATTAAATCATTCACTAAAATTTAGTAGCACTTAAAGACATATTACATTTTGTAAACTGGCAAAATTACCTTACTATTTTGTGACTGCTGAAAAATAAGTATCTAAGAGATAAGGATTCTTTTTCATAGAATTTGAATTCTAGGGTGCCCATATTTTAAGTAATAATAAAATATCATTATCATTTATATTTGAACAGTACTTTACCATTTATATTGTATCATGTAATCCTTACAACAACTCTATGAAGTAGGCAAGGCAAGTATTATTAATACTGCTCCATTTTTACATATTAGAAAATTGAGTCTCTAAGCATTTAAATGATTCATCTAAGAGAATATGGCAGTATGTATTACAGCTGGGATTCAAATCCTGGTAAGCTAATTCCAGATTCAGGCATCTCTCCAAATATACCAACAGTGCTTCCCAGAGATTTTAAGTCCTAAGACTAAAAATCAGCAAACAGATTATCTTTGATCAGCCTTGTTCAAAACCAACTCACAAACTCATTTTAAACTGAATGTAAATACTGAGATCATTGCCAGGCTCTTATTATCAGGTGTATTAGCTGATGATCAATAAGATACATAAATAAAGGCAAAGAAACTATTTTTAGTTTCTTTTCCCTACAACAATTTATTTTCCCTACAACTGCTTAATACTTCTATGTTTAAATATATATAAAGAGTCTTGGCCTTGTTAGAGTTTACTTCAAGCACTGAACTCATAAATCATCCTTATTTACTGCAGGTATGAAAAATAATAATTCAAGCATTTCACAAAATAACTATATCTACCCTGGCATATGCCAACCCAAAAATAGAGCTTAAGTAATCTCCTTTTTTAATATGTAAATGTTAATCATTTAAAGTCCAAATAGGTAATATCATGTAATCCTTTTTTCTGGGCTGTCTCTTATTTTTATAGTGTTTTAACTTAGTTTTTAACAGCAAGTCTGAAGAGGTCGCATATTCAATTCAGCCTTTCAAGAAGGCAGACACCTAGAGGTGGGAACATCATTTATATGAGTAGGAAAAAAAAAAAAAAAAAAGGTGACAAAGTATAAAATCCATACAGTCTAACTGATGTAAATAAATAATCGCATAAATAAATGGAGGAGAAGAGACAAATCTTTACCGAATTTCACATTAATATATGCAGATACCACCCCCTCATAGGTGGAACTTAATCCTTGCCTCCCACTTTTGAGGGTGAGCTAGGTTTAGTAACTTGCTTCCAAAGAAGAGAATAAAGAAAGGGAAAAATACTAACTTTATAGTGGAGAAACCTGGCAAACCAAGCGATAAACTAACATAACCAGTGATGTCATATGGTTATGATGTACCCACTGATATAATATGATGAGAAAGGCACTTCACTTCTGTAGTAGTCTTTCCAAGACACTCATAACTTAGTCTAATCATGAGAAAAACATAAGAAAAAGCCAGATTGGGGGATATTCTCCATGACACCTGGCCAGTAATATTTAAGACTATCAAGGTCATAAAAAATAAAAAAAGGCTCAGAAGCTGTCATAGGCCAGTGGAGAATGAGGAGACATGATGACTAAATGTAATGTGGTACCTTAGAGTCAGTCCTGGAACAGAAAGAGGATACTAATAGAAAAAGAGATGAAATCCAAATAATGTCTAGAGTTTAGTTAAAAAAAATACACCAATATCAGTTTCCTAGTTTTGACAGTAACACAACAAGGGAAACTGGGTAAAGGGTATATTGGAATGCTCTGTACTATCTTTGCAACTTTACTGTATATCTAAAATTATTCTAAAATGAAAAAAAAATTTTTATCTTAAAATATTAAAAAAAAAAAGGAAGATTTTATTTGGTATACTATCTCTCTGAAAGAGAAAATCCTGGTGAAAAATCCAACATGTTTCAGAGGTTTCTGTTGTTGTTTCAAGACTAGACAATCAAATTCTTTAGCTCCACTTCAGACCTACTCAATACGACACTTTGGAGTTGGGTCCAATCTATGTTTTAACAAGCCTGTAGGTGATTCTGATGCACAGCAAAATTTGAAAACTGGACTAAATTATTCCTATACATATGACAGCTAGTTAATATTCGATGCACATGAAAAAGTTAGTACATGACATTAGGTTAAAAACTAGGGAAATCTGAACAAACTATGGACATTAGTTGAAACACAATGTATCTATATTGGTTCATTAGTTGTTACAAATCTAAGATGCTACCAACGGGTGAAACTGGAGGCAGAGCATATGGGAACTTTCTATATTATCCTTGTAATTTTTCTGTAAATATAAAACTATTCTAAAATAAAAAGTTTCTTAATAAATAAGTTATTATATTTGGAATAATCACTCATACCATTCTGTTTAGTGCCATTTTTCTTCAGCTGTCTAAGAAGATTTCCACTTCCTCTCAGAACTGTCTTCAAAGCTCTTAAACCCCAATCATAATGTTGCTGGGGTGTCAAAAGTTCCCTGAGGTTAAGATACGGAAATCTTAAGACATCGAGTAACTGTAAGAAAATCTTTTTATCACCACATTCAAAGAAATACAGAATATAACTACTGACAAATAGAAATGAGTACTGATATTCCACTAATTTAGATAAGGGAGTCAATCAGAGAAAATGATCATCTAAGTAAGCTGCTGAAGATGGATGTTTCTCAAGGTTCAGGATGAACCTTACATGAACTAGCTAACTATCTTAATGAAGATACTAATGACAATTACTATTACTTTCATTCTTAACATACCTAATCAATTCATCTTGCTCTTAATATCTGACATTGTCTAGTTCTCCCTATCTCTTAAGTGATATGGACTAGAATTTTAGGTTGCCCAAAGAAGCTAAAAGTCAACCTCTATTACCAAAAATAAAATATAAGAGTAGAGAAGATCCTTTCAAAAGAACAGTAGCTTCTCAGTGTTAAGCTGGGAAATTAGTTCAATAAGAATTAACTATCTGGAGTAGTCCAGTTGTGAGGAAGAAGGGCAAGATCAAATGAATAGCAATAAAGAAAAGGGAGTAACTGTGAGCCATATATGTTTTTATTGCTCAAACTAAAATCTTTCATGTCAACACTTTAAGTACAATATAATCACCAATATGAAAATCACTGAACAAGTAAATTAGGCAAATGTGAAAAACGACTAATAACCATAATCAATCACTGAAATGACATATTTAAAACTGGAAAACTCACCTAGATAGATTGAAAATAGCTACCAATTTTCTGCCCAATACTTTAGCATCTTTAAAGCCTTCCGAATAGAGAATAACTTCTGCAATAAGCTCATTGTCCGGACGAGACATCGCTACTGGCCTGAAAAGCTGTTTAAGATTATCAGGCAGTTTTTGTCTTCCTCCATAGCCTTTTCCAGCAGGATTCATAGTGATAAAAATTCCAGAATTAGAATCTATTTCTACCTGAAATATTAATTTAAAATATAGTTGTCAAAGATTTGAAACTATAAATATAAAACGTTGCCAAGAAAAATTTTATTGTTACATGTTTCTACACATAAATCTTATACCTTAGTAAACAGTAACTTCCAATGTTCTAACCATCTCCTTATCCAACATATAATAAACTCCTTGGGAACTACACTACTTTACAGAGGTTCTCTCTAATCAGTTTTTTTGAGGCTGAAAGTTTAAGAGATGGTAACTAGTTTGAACGTCTATCCATTCAACACATAACTGCTAAAAGACTTCTTTGAGCTGGGCACTTTGCTAAGCACTTGGAAGACAACTCTAAACTGAAGTCAGTAATGGTTGATTCACGCCTTTCTGGAGGTTACAGACTACTGAATAATACAAAGAGACTATCCTTGAGTGATAAACTCTATGACAGGGAAGTGCAGAATAGAAGCATTTTCAGCAAAGCACTGAGGATAAAAGTCAAATTCAAATGTGTGTAAATAATAAATGGGCAATTAAGAAGTAGAAAGACCTAGAGTAGAAAAATCAAGAAATCTGTAAAGGAAAAAAAGAGATACTGGGCTGAGGGCTGTGGGGACCATGGTCTTGGGGAACATCTAGCTCAACTGGCATAGCATAGTTTATAAAGAAAATATTCTACATTCTACTTTGGTGAGTAGCATTTGGGGTCTTAAAGGCCTGTCAGCGGCCATCTAAGATACTCCAGAGGTCTCACCACGTTGGGAGCAAGGGAGAACGAAGAAAACTAAAGATACAAGGGAAAGTTAGTCCAAAGGACTAATGGACCACAACTACCATAGCCTCCACCAGACTGAGTCTAGCCCAGCTAGATGGTGCCCGGCTACCGCCAGTGACTGCTCTGACAGGAATCACAATAGAGGGCCTCGGACAGAGCTGGAGAAAAATGTGGAACAAAATTCTAACTCACAAAAAAAGACCAGGCTTACTGGCCTGACAGAGACTGGAGAAGCCCCTTGATTATGGCCCCCAAACACCCTTTTAGCTCAGTAATGAAGTCCCTCCTGAGGTTTACCCTTCAGTCAAAGATTAGACAGCCCCATAAAAGAAAATGAGACTAATGGGTACACCAGCCCAGGGGCAAGGACTAGAAGGCAGGAGGGGACAGGAAAGCTGGTAATAGGGAACCCGAAATCTAGAAAGGAGAGCATTGACATGTCATGGGGTTGATAACCAATGTCACAAAACAGTATGTGTACTAATTGTTTAATGAGAAGCTAGTTTGTTCCATAAACCTTTATCTACATTATAATAATTAAAAAAGAGAGAGAGAGAGAGAGAAAGAACAATGACTGGAAGGAGAAATGAATCAAAAAAGGTTCATGTATGTTTTAATTTTTATTAAAATGAAAAAGATGTAATTATGTCTAAAAGCTGATGAGGACCTGGCAGAGAAGGCCGAAGCTACAGGAGAGGAGATAACTAAGAGAAGGTTCCTGGGAAGCAGTAACCACAGCGTAGGTGGATGGATTAGCATTGGTTAGGAGAAAGGAGTGTTCTTTCAAGAGGAGAAAAGGGGAAAAAAATGAGTATGGAAGCAGGTAAATTTGATGGCAGAGAGGTAATTCTCACATAATAGCTTCTATTTTCTTTATAAAGGAAGAGTTCAAGCATATATAAAATATTTACAATTTAGAATGGGTCTTTACTTTCTTTTCCTACTCAGAAAAGTATGTATATTGTAAAAATGTTATTATAGATAACAGAAAAATTTCACACTTCTAATAATTTTCAGTGTATTCAGCACTATACATTATATATAGAATTTTACATTTTCTCTACAAAGGAGTTTACATTCTAATAACATGAATTTACATCTCCTATGCTGAGAAGTGAGGAGCAAGGGAATGCTAAGTGCTTACAGCTTTAACATTTATATAGAATAGTGATTTAAAACCTTAGCTTCAGAATCAGACAGGCCTAAGTTCAATTTCCAGCAACACTACTTATCTCTTACCAAGCCTTGGTTTCCTTATCCATAAAGTGGGAAAAAAAAAATTAGTACCTGCCTCAAAGGGCTGTGTTAACTATTAAATGAGATAATGCACTAAAGTACTTAGCAGAGTACCAGCACAGGGTAAATGCTCAATAAATTATTCAATATTGAAAGTGTGAAAATGAACGGTGAAAATGGGACCAAACAAGGAATAAGAAACCTCAGAGACATTTCATAGGTAAAAAGGTCTAACAATGCTAACGGATTAGAAACAGGGATGTTAGAAGATGACAGAATATTACCTGAGTAGCAGTAATATCAAGTTTTATAAAATATTTTAATTCTCTAAATTCACAATATATTTAATAGCAGAATTCTATACCTCCTTGCCAAGTAATTCACATACAGCTTTATGATTCTTCAGAGCATCCTGGATTGTCTGGATTTGCATAGATACTGCAGAAAGTACGGATTCTTCCAGTCTATTGAATTCATCAAAACAACCCCAGGCCCCACACTTCACCAAACCAACAAATATTCGCCCCATTGACTTCACATCGATGCCCTTCAAAATAACGATAAAAACTATACTCATTAAAAAATAATAAAAACCTCTAATAATAATTTAATATTTGTATCATTTATTTACAAGGTTAGGCAAATCATTTCACCCATCTATGCCTCTTTTGTTCTTTTTTAAGTAGGGATTAAATAGCTACTCTTTCAAAACCCAGGGAGGTTTCTATAAAAAACAAAATGATGCCTATGAAAGTATTCTGAAAAGTATACAGATCAAATCAAACAAAAAGATTTTCAGTTATTTTTTAAATAGAAATATAAATCCCTCACAGTATGTACCAAAAATGGTAATATTAAGTGAATTTAAGGTTTCTCCTTTTCTATTCATTATTCTCTTTACTAAAAACATTTTTTTACAATGTAACATAAACCTTCAGTCTGTATTTAAAATTATTTTTTGCAATGGTTCTCTTTAGAAATATTTCGGGACTACCGTACTTCTACTATGTGCAACCTCTCTCCACTTTACTTTCAATTACAATAAATTTTGTCTTCAAGTGATTTAAAAGTAAAAGGATTTCAAAATGAAGTATTTCATATATAAGTTCACGAAACTAATCCAAACATATGATTAAAACAGTATCATATAGTTTGATAAATCCTTATAGATCTACCTCATCACAATTAAACACTAAAACTTGTCTTCCAAGAAGTCCACCTAAAGCCTTTACTGATTCAGTTTTTCCAGTTCCTGCTGGTCCATAAGGATTTCCTCCTAGTCCCATCTTCATGGCTTGAGTGAGAGTTAAGTAGCACTTATCTGTCAACGGAGTATAAACCAGCTTGGGAGCATTACCCTATACAAGGAAACACAAAGTCAGAATGTTCATGTTCTAGTCAACAGTTAGTTTGTACAGTGTAAAATTCTAGTCAAGAAGCTAAAATGCAATAAATATGTTAAAAGATTTTGACCAAGAAAAATGGTCAAAATATATTTTTTAGTTAAAGAAACTTTCTAGAGTACAAACTGAATTTAAGCTTACTTATTTCTCAAACATGTATTTTATTCTACCCTCAATTAAAACATTGTTGGGTTTTCCAAATAGTTATCTCAAGTTCTTGGTAATAACACAAAGATATACTTCTAAGACAAACACTTCCAAATCTGCATTATACAATGATCATTCCTGTTCATATTTTAAAATTCATATAGTTATTTCCTTGAATCTATGACTTCCATAAAACAGAGCGACTCTGGAGACCCTGAAGTATAATTAATTTGAAAAATTCCTTATAAAATTAATAATTTTAACTTATCAACTAAGTCTCAAAATTTCTACTAAATTTAGGGAAAAGATATAGAGTTCAAATTCCAGCTGCAGTTTGAAGGGCTTTTCCTTAATTTAGGTAGACAGATCTGGTTCTCAAAATACATTTCCTTTTCCAAGGAGCCAACTGGCAGCTCTCCAGACATATTCTTATTAACAAAATTGTCAAATATATTCTGATGATTCATTAGAACAAGAAAGGCAGAGAGGATACAGCTAGGTTTTCTGAGAACAAGCTGAACTATCTGTTGGTAAATTCTTCTTTTACCTTACAAACTGAAATAATTTAACAAAAATATTTTAGCATATTTACAATTGCATTCATTTTGGCCTTGTGTAAGGAGGCACAAACCAAATTGTTTCTATTGAGGTTGCCTATATTCAGTTCCCTTTGGCATAAAGATCTATTTCAAATTCCATATAAATGCCATCCTCAGAAAAATGTTAGAGAATTCAATACAAGACTGGTAATATTTAACTTATTTGTAAATAGAATTTTTTAAAATTTTTCTTACATATTTTTAATTTAGATAAAATAGAAAAAGGACCAAAAAAAAAAAAAAATTCTTGAAAAGTTACTAATGAAATAAAAAGATACTTTCTTCCGGTAGCAAATTTTCTTTAAAATAAATAATTTCTAACTGGAAAAATAAAACACTTCTGACAATAGTCATACCTGATACTCGTAAGTATACTGAAGTTCAGAATCCACCATTTGAACATAGCATGTGTGATCACTTTTCATATAAAATCTAACTTGTTTTTTCCAAGCCCAGTCTTCAGTTGTATGAACTTGAACTTGGTTCAACTGCTTCACCACATCAATATTATGAATAATGTCAAGAATTAGTGCTTTAAGTTTAAGCTCCAGAATGCCATATTCTGTACACAAATGAAAATAATTAGAGAAAACTGCTAGCCTGTGACTTCGTGCTTCATGATTACATGTATTCGGATAATTTCTCAATGAATTTAAAAGGCAATTTTTGATACATTTGAATGATACAGCACTATAAGTAATGCAAGACAAAAAAAAGTCAAATTCACCACTAAATAAGAAATAAAAATTTTATGTGTGAGAACTGAGTCATCAAAATTCAACGGGAGGGGGCTCCAGTTCCAATTAAGATAGAGTACCCATACTCCACACTATCTCTCCCTCTGAATGCAGGTATAAAACCTGGACAGCATACACTGAGCTGCTATTTGATGAAGCAGGAAAACTGGGGAAGAATACCAGCATTAGAAGTACCACCACAGCAGTGAATTCACCTCTCCCCCTTCTGATATCCCCAGGTCTGAAAAATGTATCCAGAAACCCAGATTGGTGCAGACAGAAAGAGTTCTAGGAAGCCCTCTAGTTTAGGTTTGAGGAGTAGGAAAGAGATCTTCTGGCAGCGACAGTGCTGGCAGCTAGAACCCAGAGGTGCCTAAAACTCTGAGGGAAAGGAACTTCCTCTGAAGTCAGAGAAGCTGTGGTCCCAAGAGAGTGCAGCAAACCACAGCTGTGTTTTTTTTTTTTTTTTCCTGTCTTCCCCTCAGTTTGCCCAGGACACAGCACAGTCATAGAAAGTGTAGGAGAGAGAGTCTCAAAGGAGCAAAAGGGAAGCTCAAGGGAACTGGGAGATACCAGGGAGATCACAGAGAGGGAAGAGATTGGAAACAATCCCATAAACTTGTTTATGAACTGCTGGGCTCTTCCTCAAGTTGTACATGAGTTAATCGCATCTGAAACAGCAAATCAAAGACTCTGAGAACTGGCCACTGGGTGGCACACATGCAAGGCAGATCCTAATAACACTGCAAAGACTTTGAAAACAGAATGGACTTTGGAGCCACAACCACAGGTCATATAACCTGCAGCCTGAACCCAACCAAATCAATTGTATACTTAAACAAAAATATGAACATTCTCTAGAGGATTTAAACAAGACCCAGAGTCTCATAACACAATATTTAAAATACTCAGGATATAATCTGAAATTATTCAACATACAAAGAACAAAGTAAATCTCAATTTATGTAACAAAAGACAATCAAGAAACAGATGCCAGTGCTGAGATGACACACATATGAGAATTATCAGTAAAAGACTTTAAGGCACTATTGTAAAAATGCTCAAACAAGTAAAGGTGGACACTCTTGAAACAAATGAAAAAACAGAATGTCTTAGCAAAGAAATTAACAAATGTATGAAAAACCAAATGAAAATTTTAGAACTTAAAAATACAAAAACAGAAATTTAAAAAAATCAGCAGATACCCTCAATAGCAAAATGGAAATGACAGAGGAGTCAGTGAACGTGAAGACAGAGTAATAAAAATTATGCAAGCTGAACAGAGGGGGAACAATGCAAAAATGTCTAACATTCATGTCATTAGGATCCCAGAAGGAAAAAAGAAAGAGTATGATGCAGAAAAAATACTTGAAGAAATAATGGCTGACAACGTCCCTAATTTGGTGAAAACATAAACCTAAAAATTTAAGAAGCTCAGAGAACCTCTAGAAGGATAAATGCAAAAAAAAAGAAAAAAATCCATGCCCACAATAAAAAAAAAAGCCATGCCCAAACATATCACTGTCAAACTACTGAAAGCTAAAAAAAAAAGTCTTGAAAGCAACTATGGAAACAACACTTATAGAAGAATAGCAATTCAAATGACTGTGGATTTCTCATCAGAAAGCACGGAAGACAGAAAGAAACAGAATAACACTTTTAAAGTGCTGAAAGAAAAGAACTGTCAACTGAGAATTATATACCATATCCAGCAAAAGTATTCTTCAAAAATAAAGGTAAAATAAAGACATTTTATTATGAAAGAAACCTGAGAATTCATAGCCAATAAACCTGCTTTAAAAAAAATGCTAAATTCTTCAGACAGAAGAAAAATGGTATCAGAAGGAAACTTGGAACATGAGGGAAGAATGAAGGAAAGGCAACAATATCTGAGTGATAGACTATTTTCCCCCACTTGAGTTATTTAAAATGTATGTGATGGTTTAAAGTAATCTCATGGAGTTTTCAACATAAAAGACAATTACAACATAAAAAGAGGAGGATAAAGAAATCTCTATTGTGGTAAGATTTCAACATCCCACTTAAAGTGGTAAAATATTTTATTCTAAGTAGAATATAAAAATTTAAGGATATATATTGTAATTCCTAGAGTAACCACCAAAAATACACACACAAAAAACATATACAGTCAAAAACACAATAGATAAATTCAAATAGAATACTAAAATAATGTTCAAATAACCCAAAAGGAGGCAGAAAAGTATTTTTCCATACCAGTATTCCCTGGATCCTCAGAACTTGTATCAATGTTAGTGTAATGCTCTAACTTATTCACCAGTTGTGTTTCAATCTGATGAAGACTATGATCTTTGATAGCATTTTCTACATCTTCAGTGAATTTAATCTGTTCTGCCAAACATAGTATCTATCAAATAAAAAGAAAATTTGTTTTTAGAAAGGCAAGTTTACTTAGAAATATTTTTAAAATTTAAGGAAAGATAACTTTTACCAAATTTTCAACTGTATATTGAATCTCTCTCCACCTGAAAGTCTTACTAGCACCTTAAACATTAATACAGCAACATGGGGTAGAAACAACATTGTGTTGTACAGCCCAAGTCTATCTCTCAGAACTCATCTTGTACCACTCACCTACAGACCTATTTTCTAGTCCTCGAAGCCACTAAGCTTGTCGTGGGCCTTTGAATTTTCTTCCCCTGACCTTCCTCATAAGTGGCTTCTCTTCAACTGGTAGGATACAAAGAATTCAAAGTATGATACATACGATTTTAAAAAAAGGACAATCTTCTAGCATTTCAAACTAATTTCTCAGAATACCAGTGGAGTCTACAATTCTAAAATTCCAGTTTTCTCTTAAATTAAGTACAGATCTGTCTTAATCTTTGAAACTGATTTCCATAAATAGAAAGTAGCTATAGGTCAAGACAGATATCTTTACATAAAACATGAAATGTTAACACTGCTTGAGAGGTTTCTGTAATAGCACCAATATAACTGGGCTACTGCTAGAGCAAATTATAAATTTAAATGCCTGCCTTTGAAAACATATAAAAATAATGAAATACAGTTCTTATATGAACTAGGAAAACCAATATCCTCCTTTAAACTACAGACATGATCATCTCATATAAAAGCACTAAACCTGTTTACCAATTACTATTGAATACATTGTTTCTGACATATACCTCTCAGCATCCAGATGAATAATATCAAATGACTCTATTCATCAGATTAACTCATGCATTAGATTGCAGTTGTTGCTGTTGTTAGGTACTGTTGAGTTGGTTCGTACTCACGGTACAACAGAATGAAACAGTGCCTGGTCCTGCACCATTTCACAATCATCATTATACTTCAACCCACTGTTGTGGCCACTGGGTCAAGCCATCTCATTGAGGGTCTTCCCTTTGTCGTTGACTCTCTGCTTTACGAAGCATGATGTCCCTTCTCCAGGAACTGATCCCTCCTGATAACAAGTCCAAAGTAGGCAAGAGAAAGTCTCACCATCCTTGCTTCTAAGGAGCATTCTGGCTGTACTTCTTCTAAGACAGATTTGTTTGTTCTTCTGGCAGTCCATGGTATATTCAATATTCTTCACCAACACCATAATTCAAAGATGTCAATTCTTCTTCAGTCTTCCTTATTCATTGTCCAGCATGCCTATGAGGCGACTGAAAATACCATGGCTTGGGTCCGGCGCACTTTCGTCTTCAAGGTGGTATCTTTGCTTTTTAACACTTTAAAGAGGTCTTTTGCAGCAGATTTGTCCAGTGCAATGCATCCTTTTATTTCTTGACTGCTGCTTCCACGGGTGTTGATTGTGGATACAAGTAAAATGAAATCCTTGACAACTTCAATCTTTTCTCCATTTATCATCATGCTGCTCATTGGTCCAGTTGTGAGGATTTTTGTTATCTTTATGTTGAGGTGTTATCCATAGTGAAGGCTGTAGTGCTTCAAGTCCTCTTCACTTTTTGCAAGCAAGGTTGTGTCTTCTGCACATCGCAGGTTGTTAGTGAGTCTTCCTTCAATCCTGATGCCCCGTTCTTCATATAGTCCAGCGTCTCAGATTATTTGCTCAGCATACAGATTGAATAAGTATGGTGAATGGATACAACACTGACACACACCCTTCTTGACTTTAAACCGCACAGTATCCCCTTGTTCCGTTCGAACGACTGCCTCTTGATCTATGTACAGATTCCTCATGAGCACAATTAAGCGTTCTGGAATTCCCATTCTTCACAATGTTATCCATACAGTCAAATGCCTTTGCCTAGTCAATAAAACACAGGTAAACATCTTTCTGGTATTCTCTGCTTTCAGCCAAGATCCATCTGACATCAATGATATCCCTGGTTCCACATCCTCTTCTGAATTCGTCTTGAATTTCTGGCAGTTCCCTGTCAACGTACTGCTGCAGCCACTTTTGAATGATCTTCAGCAAAATTTTATTTGCATGTGATATTAATGATACTGTTCGATCATTTCTGCATTCTTTTGGATCACCTTTCTTTGGAATAGGCATAATTATGAATTTCTTATAGTTGGTTGGCCAGGTAGCTGTCTTCCATATTTCTTGGCATAGAGAAGTGAGCACTTCCAGTGCCTCATCCACTTGCTGAAACATCTCAGTTGGCATTCCATCAATTCCTGGAGCCTTGCTTTTCGCCAATGCCTTCAGTGCAGCTTGGACCTCTTCCTTTAGTACCATTGGTTCCTGATCATATGCCACCTCCTGAAATGGATGAACATTGACCAATTCTTGGTATAGTGACTCTACGTATTCCTTCCATTTTCTTTTGATGTTTCCTGCATTGTTTAATATTTTCCCCACAGAATCCTTCAATATTGCAACTCGAGGCTTAAATTTTTTCTTCAGTTCTTTCAGCTTGAGAAATGCCAAGCGTGTTCTTCCTTTTTGGTTTTCTAACTCCAGGTCTTTGCACGTGGCATTATAATACTTTACTTGTCTTCTCGAGCTGCCCTTTGAAATCTCCTCTTCAGCTCTTATATTTCATCATTTTTCCATTTGCTTTAGCTACTTGACATTCAAGAACAAGTTTCAGAGTCTCTTTTGACATTCATTTTGGTCTTTTCTTTCCTGTCTTTCTAATGACCTTTTGCTTTCTTCATGTATGATACTGCAATTACATACACATTTATAATTTATAGAAGATGAAGCTACTGTCTTGCTCTGACTTTAAACATTCTACAAATGTCACATTAAAGTTCTTTTATGGAAGACGAAGCCAATTAGTAACAATTTCCAGGGCAAAGTCATCTCTCCCATACTTAGTAGTACAAAACTCACCAGCCTCTTTAATCAGGTATATGGTGAAGCATTTAAGCAGATACAAATCTGCTTTTTTGAGAAAATACTTTGCCCTGTATACAAGAATTCTTATAGGCTACTATTATACATAGGTGGAGTGGCTCCCACCTGGAAAAAATAGAAATCAATCTCTTTAATTTTCATATAAAAACGTTCACGTACTACTTCCAAACTTAATACTCAGATATGTGGGTTTCCTTTCAGTCAATAATATTGAATTTTTTTATTGCAGATGCACATCAATAATCTCATTTTTTAACACACTGCTATACGATTTCTGTGAGATGTGAACAGAAATGATAGTCAAGATACAGTCTTGGCTAATTCTCAAGTCGATTAAAACTTGATGGACTTAATGGAAAGGTACTAACATTATTAATTAACCAAAATGCAATGGTCAGTACTGGTGCTGTGCATACCTCATAATGACTTGTTAATGTAGTTATAAAGACAGAATATTTTATATTTATATATAGTATATATTTTATATTAAATTTTATATCACTTGTAAATATATTTCCATATTATACCCACTTAACTGTCAAAATCTTTAAACCTTAAACCAAAAATTTTCTCCTAAGGACTTCTTAAAACCAAACAATAGTTTAGTTTAACTAGTAAGGAATGTCTGCCTTGAGCATTGTGCTCTTTCAAAATCTATCTATATGGGATCAAATTGACAACAGCAACTTGAAAGATTAGATAGGAAACTTAGGGGGAAGGGAGTCTGGGGGAGGTATAACTCAAAAAAGGAGGATGAGAATGGTTGCATAACCTGAATGTAATCAATGTCACTGAATTGTACATATAGAAACTGTTGAATTAGTGTATGTTATGCTGTATATTTTCTCAACAACCACAACAAAAATAAAATAAATTATTTTTAAAAAACTCTATGAGGCAGTTCTACTCTGTCGTTTGAGGTTAAAGGAAAAAAAAAAAGTGTCACTCAGAGAATATACGGCAAAGGCAATATGTGAACTGAGGTCTGACAAATTCTTTCCACTTTACCATGCTGCTTCCTCCCAAACCAGGAAGTGTCTTCTCTATATTATTCCAGAACCTTACAAAAAATTTTTAGAGGAGTTCTGGCAAAATGGCGCTCTAGGCAGAAGCACCACGCCGTCCCTCCACAGCAAAGATCCAAAAAACTAAGCCGAACAGAGAATACAACAATCCTGAAAACCCTAAAACATCAAATGAAGAGATAAAGAACTCAGCCAAGCACCAAATGGAGTGAGAAAACTGACAG
>NW_004444084.1:1684423-1745561 GCF_000243295.1 Trichechus manatus latirostris
AAACAAACAAATCTACAATCAATAAATGAGAAAAATAACCACTGAATGCCCCGAAAACAGCAGACAATATCTAAACATTTACAAAAACAGGACAGGATGGTTCCAGTAGGCGTCCAAAATAAAACACCAGATGACTCTCTTGTGGAAGACAATGCACTAGAACTACCTGATAGGGAATTCAAATCTCTAATACTCGCAATTCTCCAAGAGCTGAGGCAAAAAGCTGACAAACATGAGGAAAAAATAGACTAATTCATGGAAAATACAGAAAAAAAATTGGAAGAATTAAGGAAAATAATGCCGGAACAAAATGCCAAAATAAATTCACAACTAGAAATTATACAAAGACAACAATTAGAAATCCGAAAGATAAACAACCCAGCCAAGTTGACACAAAGCCATAACCATCACAGCCAGCGTTACTCTCGCCTCATACCTTGGCATTTATTACTGACAGATGTACATTGTTAATGTGCAAAATAGTAAAATAGATTTCTTACTATTGCCATAAATGTGAAATGCTGGATAATGAGAGTCAATAAGTGAGGAGTAGGTGTATTATGCAATTCTTATTTTTATGTTTTTTTTTTTTACATTGTGTCTTTTATTGTAAGTCAACTTGTATCTTATCTGGAAGTTGGCAAAGTATTAGTAAACACTTTCAGAGGTAATAAAGCAGGTGAACTCTGACTCTGCAATGGCATTGATTATTCAGTGATGATTATTTTTCGCTAAGAACTTAAGATTTTTAAACACATTTTAGTTTGACTGCAAACGCTAAAATGTGCAAAATACATCAGTGATAAAATAGCTACGAATCTAAAAGAGTTTCAAGCTTTCTATTTAATTTCTCATACTTTAGGAGAAGCAACATTAAAACTCTGTTCCCAAAGCAACTAAATTTTTCAATCTGAAAAACAAATAACTTTGAAAGCTGCTGGGTAGACTGTCCTGTGAGAAACCACAGAACATCTTAATGTCTACCTTCCACAGCCCCTAAGAACTAAAGTTGTTGATGACTTACATCATGATGTAGGGTTAGTCCCAGTCAGCAATAAAACAAACATATATCTAGTATGCAGCATTCCAGGTATGAGCTCCTATTAACACTGAGCTGCATCAACTCTATAACTCACCAAGTGGCCTAGTTCTCAACTTCCCTGCCAATATTATAGTTCAGTACTGTGACTATATTTCAGACCTAGGCTAATACCATGCTAAGTTCCTGTCAGCTCCAACCTTTTGGACAGTTCCGTGGAAGGTATGGAGGTAGTGTTTAGCTCCTGTGCCTCTCCATCAATGATGGACTAATCACCTAGAACTAGGAAGCTACTACATACTTGATTCCTTCCCCCAATTCCATTCATCACTGGCCTTAGTTGCTTAGATCTCAGCATGTCTTCTGCTTGAAAGCATCTGAGTTACAGCAGACTAATGGAGCTAAACGAGAACTTCACCATCATGTAGTTCAACTCCTACGTTTTATACTTGAGAGAACTAAGACCCAGAAGTCAAGCATTATTGTACATCTTAACTGTTAGATAAGGGGAAAATAAAGATGCTAGTTGTCTAAGCCTCCTGACCTTTAGGTCAGGGATCTTCCCATGACACCATGCCTACCTATATACTCTGTACATAAGCCCCCTTACCTGTGAAGGGAACAGAGATGGGTCAATTGCACCTTGAGAACTCCTCCCAGTAGTAACACATTCCTTCAACAACTGTTTCAAAGTTTCTTTCATTTCCAAGGATAAATCATTTAACCAAGTCTGAAAATAAAATCATAAAATAATATACACAAGTCATAAAACAAATACACAATCTATTGACTGCCCTCCTCTTTTATCTCAGGAGGGATGATTATAATTTCTTATTATCTCCCAAACTCCCAAAATGTATTATAAGGGATATAATACTTTATTTTATTAATAAATGATCTAAATAACTTGAAAAGAACAATATTTTCATCTCTTAGGGTAATGGTAAGTGTGAAAACCCCCAAATTTGTGGTTAGCTAACAGTATCATTGCTATATATACACATATGTGTGTATATATATACGCCTATACACACACACACACACACACATAAATACATTGCCATTGGGTCAATTCCAACTCATAGCGACCCTGCAGGACACAGCAGAACTTCCGCATAGGGTTCTCAAGGAGTGGCTGGCGGATTCTAACTGCCGACCTTTTGGTTAGCAGCCGCAGCTCTTAACCACTGCACCAGCAGGGCACCATATATACATACACATACATAAAATTTAAACATTTGAAAAGTAAACCATTCATTTTATCATGATAAATCAAATTAGAGATTTAGGCCAATAAACTACAGTCAAAGTGGCTGACTAAGTCCTGTGACTCATGCTATGCTATCCGTTGCCATCGAGTCGATTCCGACTCATAGCGACCCTATAGGACAGAGCAGAACTGCCCCACAGAGTTTCCAAGGAGTGCGAACTGCCCCACAGAGTTTCCAAGGAGTGTCTGGTGGATTCGAACTGCCGACCCTTTGGTTAGCAGCCGTAGCACTTAACCACTACATCACCAGGGTTTCCCATGCTATGCTGGTGACCTCATATTCAGAAAGAACAGCTTCATCAGGATGAACTGTGTTATTTGAGGATTGGGTTGACTCTTTAAACAAAACTAATTTTGCTTCAAAATCAAAACAATATATTCTTCCAAGTACTTGATTATAGCTAAAATAATAAAAGTTAATTAAAGTTAAAATAATAATTACTGATAAATAATAACAATGAATATATGTAAATCACTACTTAATAACTTTAAAAGACTGACTCATTTACAATAAAACATCAGGGCAAAAGGTACAATCTTTAACCTTTCATCATTACTTACTTGAAATGAACTCTAAGTCCTAGCTTTTTTATTCATCTGCAGAGAACGTTCCAGCATTAAAAATATCATGAACCTGTGCTCAAAAGCAATTAAAGCTAGAGTGAGACTGTCTCTCAGAGTGAGACAACAGAGTCACCTATTCAGCTAATCATCACAACAGTCTGCAGAGTTCCAGCATTTCCTTTGCTGGCAAAACTGCTCTAGCTCAATTACTGAAACTTAACCTCTTTCTCCCTCTATTCATCTGTTCTGAACAAAATTACTAGAAAAGAAAACAATTAAAACAAAAAACTTCACCAAACCCAAGAGCTATAGCAAACTTTCTATGCTTACAATTGCCTGATTATGTATTCAACATCCAATAAAGTGTTGAGACCTAACAAGGACTGGACATTTTGTTAGGCATTATGCATGGCCCCGAATTTGTCTCAGGAATATCATTTTGTAACCTGAAAATTACAATTCAATGTGATACAACCTATTGCTGGTTGGCTTTAGCTAAATACCTGTAACAGACCTTTAATCAGTTCACTTCCAGTCCTACAGAACCAATTAATCAATAGTTGTTCCAAAAATACACTAGTTTCAATTGTAGTTGTTCACCTAAATCATATGGTATATAACTTATATTTTAAAGAGAAAAGAGAACAAAGACTTATTGAATACTTATATCCCAAGCACTATATGGTGTACTTAAATATAGTTATCTCATTTAATCTCCAAAAGAAATTCTTTGCAATAGACATTAAGTTTCCCATTTTACAGATGAGAAAACTGAGGCTCTAATTCACACAGCTAATAAGATATGGAGCTAAGATTAAAATCTTTTTGGACCACACTTAATGGTATGACTGAAACTGGAGGGACTCCAGAAGACATAGTCCCCAGACTCTTTGTTAGCTCAGAACTGAAACCATTCCCGAAGCTAACTCTTCAGACATAGATTAGACTGGACAATGGGACATAAAATGATACTCATGAAGGGTGTGCTTCTTAGCTCAAGTAGATACGTGAGAGTAAATGGAGGTGAGATGAGAAGGCAAAAAGAGACAGGAGCTGGTTGAATGGATATGGGAAATTCGGGGTGAAAAGGAGGAGTGTGCTGTCACATTATATGGAGAGCAACTAGGGTCATATAACTATGTGTGTATAAATTTTTGTATAAGAAACTAACTTAAACTGTAAACTTTCACTTAAAGCACAATAGAAAAAAATCTAAGTTTTTTTAACTCCAAAGCCAAGGATCTTCTCATTATTACATGCTCCCTTTCAAAGACTAAAAATCCATATTCTTTTGACGATCAAAACACTCTGATTAAAACAAAACAAATCACTTTTTAAGGTATGAGATGAGTTCTTTTAAAGGCCTGAATTAATTAACTTTAAACTGGCTAAATTATTTTTGATACAAAGATCAAAGAATTTTTTTTTCACACTTGAAAAATAATTGTTTACCTCCACATTATTTGACAGGAGAACTTTGTTTTTAAAAGGCACAACTTCTCCCTCTAAAGATTTCATTGCAATTATATGCTTTGATTCCTCATCAAAGCATACACTGTTAATACCTGTAATATAAAAACAATAATTTTAAATGCAAAAGAATTAAAGATACAATGATTAGATACTATATATGTATACCACATAATATATAATATGATTATAACGTATGCCATATTATATACATAGTAGTGTCCCTAGTATTTAAATATCCTCCTGAGGAAAAAATCAATTTTTGATGGATAATTTTATCATAAATATCAAATGTTTCATACAGGTAGATACCTAATAACATGACACGGTTCACTGATAGTTTTATAGTATATTTACAAATTTTTATTTATTCATTCATTCTCACCATTTTCCACAAAGAATATCAGGCAACCTAATCAATTACTGAGTATCAATCAATAAGAACTTACTGTCCTCTCATACACTGTTGGTGAGAATGTAAAATGTTACAAACTCTTTGGAAAATGATTTGGTTGTTTCTTATAAAGTTTAACATACACTTACTATATGACCCATCATTCCACTCCTAGATATATACCCAAAAGAACTTCAAGGTAATCAAACAAATAACAAAAAAACACCCACTGCTGCAGAGTTAATTCCAACTCACAGTAACCCTATAATATAGAGTAGAACCGCCCCACAGGGTTTCCAAGGCTGTAAATCTTTATGGAAGCAGAATGCCATATCTTTCCCTGTGAAGCGGCTGGTGGGTTCGAACTGCCAACTTTTCAGATAGCAGCCAGATGCTTAACCACTGTGTCACCAGGGCTCAAACAAATACTTGTATACACATGCTCATAACAACTTTAATCCTAATAGCCAAAAACTGAAAACAACTCAAAAGTTCATTAACAGGTGAATGGGTGAACAGACTGTCGCATATGCAAATAATGGGATACTATTCAGCAATAAAAAGGAATCAAATACAGTTGCAGGTATCTCAAAAACATTATGCTGAGAAAAAGAAGCCAGAGGCAAATGATACATAAGAATACATACTGATAATTCCACTTATATGAAGTTCTAAAAACTAATCTATAATAATAGAAATTAGATCAGTGGTTTCAGGGGCAGAGGGGTACATCTCAGGAGGGGGATAGAATAGCTGCAAAGAGGCATGAGGGAAAATTCTGGCTGATAGAAATGTTCCATATCTTGATTGGAGTGGTACTTAAATTTACTGAAACTCAGCAAACTACTTAAAATGTGAGTATTTTATTGCATGTAAATCATGTGTCAATAAAGTTTATGTTTAAAATAGTAAGAAATGTCCTAGACATGGTAGTAAGAACAGTGATCATTACAGACAGTATTTAGGTATGAGACAAAAAGATAAGAGAAAGGGGAGGGCAAAGAAGACTTCCCTTTCCCCAAATCTAGAGCCCTCATGGCATACAGGTTAAGAGCCCAACTGCTAACCAAAAGGTTGGCAGTTCGAATCCACCAGCCGCTTCTCAGAAACCCCGTGGGGCAGTTCTACTCTGTACTACAGGATTGCTATGAGTCGGAATCAATTCAATGGCAATAGGTTTTTTTCCGCAAAAATTCCATGTCATTTTATAGTATATAAAAAAAACTTGAAAATATTAACTCATTTCATTCTCAAAAAAATACTTTAAGTTATTATTCCCAATTTAAAGGAGGGAAACGAAGTTTCAGAGAGGTAAACTAAAAACCGACTAATAAATAGCAGAGACAGGGCTTTACTGCAGCCTTCTCATTTCAGGAGCTCCACAGCCCAAATCACAGTTTCAGATATAAGCACCCTAAGTTTCAAATATACAGAGGTTGGAAATTTTTTCTGTAAAGGGCCAGGGATTAACTATTGTAGCCTGGAGGCAGGGCCAAGATGGCAGAGTAGTCAAACGATTCCTGTGGTCCCTTTTACAACAAAGACCCGAAAACAACTGAATCAACTATATATGACAATCTAGAAGCCCTGAACATCAAAGGCAAAGTGGAGTAAATCGAACTGAGCAGCAGGGAGAGGGACAGATGGTTCAGAAGTAGCAAAGAGTTGCCAGACATGACCCAGTGGGAACTGGCACCCTGCAGCCGGCACACGCAGTGAGGCAAGCAGTGGCGCTCCGGACATGTTTTCCACATCGGGAGAGACCAAGTGGCAGAGAGTCTACTCAAGCCTCCAGAATCAGTCAAAAGCAATGCTCAGTCAGCAAAAGATAAGTACATGTATCTAACCTATCAAACAGATCAAAAAACACCCCCTTTGGGAAAAACCTCTCTCCCATTTACCTGCCCCCTCCCCACTCTGCACTGGGTCCCAGGCTGGCTTCAGCCTTTGCCATGTCCCCTGGGCCGTAAGTAAGGACCTGTTACACACCCTAAGCCATTCTCTCGGCCTTGGAGAAGGAACAAATTAATAAACAGGAATAAATAATTTGCAAGGCCCCCTAAGCAAGAACTTCGGGTAGGCGCGGCTCCTTTGCCTAGGCACAGGCATAAGGGGTCCATGGACTTTAAATGCCTTTCACCCCTGCATACTCCTATGTGGGCCCATTTCAAGAGCATAGGCCCTTATTAGCACAGTACAGCAGGGTATATACCTGAAGCCTAACTTCAACTGTATCAGCTATATGGTGAAATGGCAGGTTCATGACATCTGACACTGCTCTGCCCATTAAGCAAGGTCCTCACCTACCTAAATCAGGGGCTGGAGGACTGGTGGCTCCACTCACGCCACCTAGCTACCTGTGACAGGGGTCCAAGAATAAGTGCTGCCTCTCAGTCCTTCCAGTCAACAGCACTGGGTGCCCACAGTCCAGCTGCAAAACCCACCCACCTACATGCTCTAGGGAACAGAGACATGCTCTTCTCCCAGACACTCAGGAGCAGCCATTAGCCCCCTGCTTTAGCTTAGTGTGTGACTCCCTACTGCAGCCAGATACCTGTGCCTACACCAATCACCCCTGCCCATCTAGGACTGTAGGTTAGAGCCTACATGACACACTTGGTGACCGACTACCTGGACACCTGAGCTGAATCCATACAAGAAAAGTAAATGGACTCCTGGGCTCACATACTTAGAAACAGATCTAACCACTTGGTGACAGGACATTAGAACTTCAAAGGCATCAATAATCAGACTAGCTCACATGAGCAGCCTACTTGGGCATATCAAAACAAAACAAAACAAGAAGCTAGGACACAGTAAGCAAACATAAAATAAATATAATAACTTATTGATGGCTCAGAGACAACAGTCAATATCAAATCACATAAAGAGGCAGACCATGATGGCTTCAGCAAGTGCCCAAAAAAAAGACTCAAGACACTTTCCAGAGGAAGAGAACTTCTTGGAATTACCGGAGGTAGAATACAAAAGATTAATATACAGAACTCTTCAAGACATCAGGAAGGAGCCCAGGCAAAATGCAGAACAATGCAAGGAACACACAGACAAAGAAATAGAGGAACTTAAGAAGATTATACAAGAACATAATGACAAATTTAACAGGCTGCAAGAATCCATACAGGGAGCAAACACAAATCCAGAACATTAACAATAAAATTTCAGAATTAGACATCTCAATAGAAACTCACAGGAGCAGAATTGAGGCAATGGAAGTCAGAATTAGTGAGATTGCAGATAAAGCACTTGACACCAACTTATTTGAGGAAAAATCAGATAAAAGAATTTTAAAAAATTAAGAAACGCTAAGAATTATGTGGTACTTTATCAAGAGGAATAACCTATGAGTGATTGGAGTACCAGAAGAGGGGGATAACAGAAAATATAGAGAGAATTGTTGAAAATTTGTTGGCAGAAAACTTCTCTGATGTTATAAAAGATAAGAAGATATCCATCCAAGAAGCTCACCAAACCCCACACAAGGTAGATGCCAAAAGAAAGTTACCAAGACATATTATAATCAAACTTGCCGAAACCAAAGATAAAGATAGAATTTTAAGAATGGCTAGGGATAAACAAAAAGTCATCTACAAAGTCAGTAAGACTAAGCTCGGACTACTCAGCAGAAACCATGTAGGCAAGAAGGCAATGGGATGACATACATAAAGGCTTAAAAGAAAAAAACTGTCAGCCAAGAATTATATATCCAGCTAAACTGTATCTTAAATATGATGGCAAAATTAGGCCATTTCCAGATAAACAGAAGTCTAGGGAATTTGCACAAAGCAAACCAAAATTACAAGAAATACTAAAAGGTTAGAAAATCAATAACATGGGAAAATAAGCCTAGAACACAGGACAGAGCAACCAGATATCAGCTCAGATACGGAACACAAAAAAACAAATCAAAGCTGAAACGGGAAACAAAGACGTCAATATGTAAAAGATGACAATATTAAAACAAAAAAGAGGGACTAAAAAATGTATTCATAGATTTTTCATATGGAGAGGAAGTCAAGGGCATATAAAGAAATAAAAGACTGATTTAAATGTAAAAAAATAGAGGTAAATATTAAGGTAACCACAGGGGAAACTAAGAACCCTACAAATCAAAATAAAAAACAAAAACATAAAGACTCAGCAAATACAAAATCAACAACAATGAAAAAGATGAAAAGAAAATACATAAAGAAAAATGACTCAGCAAAGAAAATTAAGTGGAACAAAGAAATGGTCAATAACACACACAAAAAAAGACATCAGAATGACAGCACTAAACTCATACCTATCAATAATTGTGCTGAATGTAATGGACTACACACACCAATAAAGAGACAGAGAGTGGCAGAATGGATAAAAAAACATGATCCGTCTACATGCTTCCTATAAGAGACACACCTTAAAGACACAAACAAACTAAAACTCAAAGGATAGAAAAATATATATAAAGCAAACATTAATCAAAAAAGAGCAGGAGTGGCAATATTAATCTCTGAAAAAGAGACTTTAAAGTAAAGTCCACCACAAAGGATAAGGAAGGACACTATGTAATGATTAAAGGGCCAATCACCAGGAGGACATAACCATAATAAATACTTATGCACCCAATGAGAGGGCTCCAAAATACATAAAACAAACTCCAACAGCATTGAAAAGAGAGATAGACAGCTCCACAAAAACAGTAGGAGACTTTAATGCACCACTTTCAGTGAAGTACAGAACATCCAGAAAGAAGCTCAATGAAGACACAGAAGATCTAAATGCCACTATCAATCAACTTGATCTCATAGATATATACAGAACACTCCACCCAACAGCAGCCAAGTATACTCTCTTTTCCAACGCACATAGAACATTCTCCAGAATAGACCACATATTACGCCATAAAGTAAGCCTTAACAGAATCCAAAGCATCAAAATATTACAAAGCATCTTTTCTGACCATAAAGCCATAAAAGTAGAAATCAATCACTGAAAAAGCAAGGAAAAAAAATCAAACACATGGAAAATGAACAACATCTTGCTCAAAAACTACTGGGTTATAGAAGAAATTAAGAATAGAAAAAAGAAATTCATAGAATCAAATGAGAATGAAAATACATCCTACCATAACCTTTGCGACACAGCAAAAGCAGCGCTCAGAGGTCAATTAATACCAATAAATGCACACGTCCAAAAAGAAGAAAGAGCTAAAGTCAAAACATTTACCTTACAATTTAAATAGAAAGAGAGCAGCAAAAGAACCCCTCAGGCAGCAGAAGAAAGCAAATAATAAAAATTAGAGCAGAATTAAATGAAATAGACAATAGAAAAACAATTGAAAGAGTTAATAAGACCAAAAGCTTATTCTCTGAAACAAAATAAAATCGATAAACTGTTGGCCAAACTGACAAAAGAAACACAGGAGAAGAAGCAAATAAACTGAATAAGAAATAAGATGGGCGATATCACAACAGACTCGACTGAAATTAAAAGAATCATAACAGAATACTATAGAAAATTGTACTCTAACAAATATGAAAACCTAGAGGAAATGGACAAATGTCTAGAAACATAATATCTACCTAAAGTAACACAAACAGACACAGAACAACTTGATAAACTATAACAAGAGATTGAAAGGATAATTTAAAAACTCCCAACAAAAAAAAACCCTGGTCCAGACAGTTTCACTGGAGAATTCTACAAAACTTTCAGAGAAGAGTTAAACACCACTACTACTAAAGGTATTTCAGAGTATAGAAAGGGATGGAATACTCCCGAACTCATTCTATGAAGCCAGCATAACCCTGATACCAAAATCAGGTAAAGACATCACAAAAAAAGAAAATTACAGACCAATATCCCTCACCAACATTGACACAAAAATCCTCAACAAAATTCTAGCCAATAGAATTCAACAACATATCAAAAAAATAATTCCCCATGATCAAGTGGGATTGATACCAGGTATGCAGGGATGGTTCAACATTAGAAAAACAATCATTGTAATCCATAACATAAATAAAACAAAAGACAAGAACCACATGATCTTATCAATTGATGCAGAAAAGGCATTTGACAAAGTCCAACACTCATTCATGATAAAAACTTTCAGCAAAATAGAAACAGAAGGGAAATTCCTCAACATAATTAACAGCATTTATACAAAGCCAACAGCCAACATCATCCTAAATGGAGAGAGTCTGAAAGCACTCCCCTTGAGAACGGGAACCAGACAAGGATGCCCTTTATCACTACTCTTATTCTACATTGTGCTGGAGGTCCTAGCCAGAGTAATTAGGCTAGAAAAAGAAATAAAGGGCATCCACATTGGTAAAGAAGAAGTAAAAGTATCTCTTATTTGCAGCTGATATGATCTTATACACAGAAAAGCCAAAGAATCCACAAGAAAACTACTGGAACTAACAGAGGATTTTAGCAAAGTATCAGAATACAAGATAAACATACAAAAATCAGTTGGATCCCTCTACGCCAACAAAGAGAACTTCGAAGAAGAAATCACCAAATCAATACCATTTACAATAGCTCCCAAGAAGATAAAATAGTTAGAGATAAATCTAACCAGAGACATAAAAGACCTATACAAAGAAAAATACAAGACACTACTGCAAGAAACCGCAACAGTAGTCAAAACAGCCTAGTACTGGTACAACAAAAGATACGTACACCAATGGGATAGAATTGAGAATCCATACATAATTCATCCACTTATGAGCAGCTGATATTTGATGAAGGCCCAAAGTCCGTGAATTGAGGAAAAACAGTCTCTTTAACAAATGGTGCTGGCATAACTGGATATCTATCTACAAAGAACTGAAACAAGATCCATACCTCACACCATGCATAAACACTAACTCTAAATAGATCAAAAACTTAAATATAAAATCTAAAATGATAAAGATCATGTAAGAAAAAATAGGGACAATGCTAGGAGCCCTAGTACATGGCATAAACAGAATACAAACCATAGATAACAATGCACAAACACCAGAACAGAAACTAGATAACTGGGAGCTCCTAAAAATCAACCACTTATGCCCATCAAAAGACTTCACCAAAGAAGTAAAGACAACCCACAGATTGGGAAAAAATTTTTGGCTACGACAAATCCAATCAGGGTCTAATCTCTAAAATGTACAAGATATTGCAAAGCCTCAACAACAAAAAGACAAATAACCTAATTAAAAAATGGGCAAAGGATATGAACATGCACTTGGCCAAAGAAGACATTCAGGTAGCTAACAAGACACATGAGGAAATACTCACGATCATTAGCCTGAGATAAATGCAAATCAAAACTACAATGAAATACCATCCCACCCCAGCAAGGCTAGCATTAATCCAAAAAACACAAAATAATAAATGTTGGAGAGGTTGTGGAGAGACTGGAACACTTATACACTGTTGGCAGGAATGTAAAATGGTACAACCAGTTTGGAGATCAATTTGGCACTTCCCTAAAAAGCTAGAAATAGAAATACCACATGATTCAGCAATCCCAGTCCTTGGAATATATCCTAGAGAAATAAGAGCCATCACACGAATAGACATAAGCACACCCATGTATATATATGCACCCATGTCCATTGCAGCACTGTTGAAGATAGCAAAAAGATGGAAACAACCTAGGTGTGCATCAACAGACGAACAGGTAAACAAATTATGGTATAGTCACACGATGGAATCCTATACAATGATAAAGAACAATGATGAATCTGTGAAAAATCTCATAACATCGATGAATCTGGAAGAATTACGCTGAACGAAATCAGTCAGTCACATAAGGACAAATATTGTATAAGACCACTATTATAAGAACTCAAAAAAAGGTTTAAACACAGAAGAAAACATTCTTTGATGGTTACAAGGGTGGGGAGGGAGAAAGAGGGGTATTCACTAACTAGATGGTAGACAAGAATTATCTTAGGTGACAGGAAAGACAACACACGCTACAGGGGAAGTCAGCACAACTGGACTAAACCAAAAGCTAAGAAGTTTCCTGAACACAACCAAACACTTCGAGGGACAGAGTAGGAGGGGCGGGGGTCTGGAGACCATGGTTTCAGGGGACTTATAGGTCAACTGGCATAACAAAGTTTATTAAGAAAATGTTCTGCATCCCACCTTTGGTGAGTGGCATCTAGGGTCTTAAAAGCTAGTGAGAGGCCATCTAACATGCATCAATTGGTCCCAACCCACCTGGAGCAAAGGAGAATGAAGAACATGAAAGACACAAGGAAAATATTAGCCCAAGACACAAAAAGGGCCACATAAACCAGAGACTCCATCAGCCTGAGACCAGAAGAACTAGATGGTGCCTGGCTACCAACAATGACTGCCCTGACAGGGAACACAACAGAGAGTACCTGATGGAGCAGGAGAAAAGTAGGGTGCAGAACTCAAATTCTAGTAAAAAGACTAGATAAATGGTCTGACTGAGACTGGAGGGACCCTGGAAGACATGGCCCCCAGACTCTCTGTTAGTTGAAAACTAAAACCATCCCTGAAGCCAACTTTTCAGACAAAGATTAGACTGGACTATAAGACATAAAATGATACGTGTGAAAAGTATGCTTCTTAGATCAAGTAGATACATAAGTCTAAATAGGGAGCTCCTGTCCAGAGGCAAGATGAAAAGGCAGAAAGGGACAGGAGCTGGCGAGTGGACACATGGAATCCGGGGTGGAAACGAGGAGTGTGGTGGTGTCATAGTATGGGGAGAGCAACTAGGGTCACATAGCAATTTGTGTGTAAATTTTTGTATGAGAAACTAACTTCAACTGTAAACTTTCATTTAAATCACAGTAAAATTAATAAATAAAATAAAAAGTATTGTAGCCTTATAAGTCATACAGCCTCTGTGGTAACTACTTGACTCTGTAATGTGTAGCACAAAAGCAGCTATAGACAATACATAAATGAATGAGCATGGTTGTGGTCCAATAAAACTTTTAAAAAACCAGCAGTGAGCCAGATTTGGCCCATGGGTTGTAGTTTGCTGACCCCTGAATATAAGTGATAATGATGAAGTTTTTTTTACTTCTTAACTGGAAAAATATACCTCTTTTCCAAACAAATGAAATATTTTGAGAAAATAATAATCATCATTTTTGTAACAAACCTATTCTATTTGCCATAAAAAAATACCCAACTAAAGTGACTCAACAGTCTCACTGAAGCATACAACAGTAAATTACACTTTCACCTTCATCTATTCCTATAGCTTAATTATTATCTATATACAGATGGCTCCCAATTCTACATTCCTAGCCTAGATCTCTCTGCCTATTTAGTATCTCCACTTGGATGTCTTTCAGGAGACCTTAAACTTAATATGTATAAAACTGAAGGGGTCACGTTCTCCTTCACCTCCAGATCTTTGCACAGGCTATTCCCTTTGCCTCCCGACTCTTCTGCTAGCTAAGGAGTGCATACACAGTCTTCAGATCTCAACTTAGATGTCACTTTCTCCATAATATCTTAAAACTGAGCTAAATGCCCTCACAGATGCAGCTGTAACATCACATACTTAGGTTGATCATGGAAATTATCACCTTGTATAATATTTGTCAACTTACTACCTTATCTTCTCCACTACGCTGTAAGTTCCTTGAAGGTAGCATCTGTATTTTATTCAGTAGTCCATCTAGAGCTTAACATCATGCCTGACATATAGATGAAACGCAATAAATATCTGTTGAATAAATGTTGAATCCTACCAGCAAACAGCTTCTTAAGGTGAGACTGAATCACTGATGGGTTAGTAGACTGGCCCAGTATTTCTAACAAGTCATCATCACCAATAAAATAAAATCTTGGGAATGCTGAGCGTTTTTCCTAATAAACATAAAAATAAAAATAAGACCCTTATCTTTTCAAACAAAGACATCAAATGCTTCACAATTTATTACAAAAATTGTTTTAAAAAAAAAAACACGCCTCCAAAAATTCATTCAATGATTTTTGACATCTTTGAAGCTGATCAAGTATAGTTAGTAGAGAATTCCTGATTCCTGCATGACTAGTTAACGTTGTTACTCTATTGTCTCTCTTGATGTCAGACATTATTGATCTGCAGAAGAAAAGAAAAATTATTTTTGCATTTATTATAACAATTTTTTGGCTGAAAGAGAAGTACTGACTTATTTTTTAGGCTGTTTCAACCAAGCTACTTGAGGTAACACTATTATAACAGCAATACATCATTATGTTTCTAAAAAGTAATGCTAAATACTAAGAGTATTTCATTACCATTTATAACTTATTAACCATATTGCACATTCTCTTATTTCATTCATTCACTAAATAAATACGTATTAAGCCATACCTCATGGAGCTAATGGCCTGATGACAAAGAAGGATGTTAAATAATTTCTCAGTAAAATGCTTAAATAAAATTATGATAAATGCAAAGAAAGAAAAGTACAAAGTATTGTAAAAGTGGCTAATAGGGTAACTCTTAAACTAAGACTTCCTTGAGGAAGTAATTTAAACTGAAAGATGAGTGGACAAAAAAAAAAAAAAGTCAGTGAGTAGGAGGGGAAGAGTTCCTAGAAAAGATCCTGGGAAGGAGCTTGGCATGTTTGAGAAACTAAAGCCTAGAGTCACTAAAGCAATAAGCAGAATAACACAAGAAAAGGCCAGAGAGATGGGCAAGAAGCAGATCATGGAGGGCCCTATAGCTACTATTTTCATCATTATCCTTAGAGCAATGAGAAACCATATTAAAGTTTTACTTAAAGGAGTAAAGGAAAGAAGTGAGGAAATTTTCATTTTAAAAATATTAATCTGGCTGGTTATTGTATGAAAAACTTATTGGACACGGCAAGAGCAAGTCAGGAGATTACTGCAGTAGTTCAAATGAGTGATAAAGTACCTTGGAATGGGAGTTGTAGACATGTAAAATGTGTTTTTTCAAGATACAAGAAGTAGGTTAGAATCAGCAAAATTTGATAACTTAATAGATTTGAGAGTGGAGGCAGAGGGAGGTGTCAAAGATATCCATTATGGTTCTGCTTTCAGCAATTAGGTGGTACCATTTATTGAGGCAGGAATCAATAAAGAGAAAAGATTTGTAGAAAGTGGCTCATGAAATCCATTTCTACGTATTGACTGAGGATGTTGAGTAGATTCGGAGCTCAGAAGATAAATATGGGCTGAATATACACATTTAGTAGACCTTGGTAAATAAAAGAGAACTGATGCTAAACGTAGGGGTAAAGATCACTTAAGGAGAGAATACAGGTGAGAAAAGAATCTAAGACTGAAACCTGGAGAATGTCTACACCTAAAGTGTTAGAGGGCTGAAGACTAGGAAGTACAAGTAGGAACCAGAGAGATAGGCAGAAAACAGTAGAATCAGAAGCCTAGGAAAGTGACTTTCCTAGAAAGAAAAAATGCTCAACTCCACTAAATACTACTTACAAATGAAGGAATTTAAAATGTCCATCGAATTTACAACTGGAAAGTTACTGACGACTTTAGGAAGTATATATATTAGGTAGAGTAGTAAAGACAGAAAATAAACAGAAATAGTTCAAGAGATAAATGACTGAATGAGAGAAAACAGCTTCTCAGAAGGATCCAATAGAGAAAGAGTTTCCACACACAGAGGATACAGATAATGTAAAAGCATTTAGCAGTATTAAGTACCACAGGATATGAATGAATAAATATTGTCATATATGTCTATTTCTTATATAGTAATTGCACTGACCTAAAATCTTCATCAACTCTGTTGAAACGTGTCTGTTCTTTTGGCAATGCTCCACGGCCGAAAATGGGTTCCAAATATACCCACTTTCTTTGAATATGGTTTAAATTCTGCAGGTACTCATCTAACTCTGCAAGTTTTCTTTCCCAAATTGACACTTTATCTTCAAATCCTTTATAATAAGGAGAATCCTTTAAGGATTGAAGAAGGCATCTATTATCTCCAACCTGATTTACTGTATCTTTCCAGTCTTTGATCAGCTTAATGGTTCGACTTTGGCTGTCTTCATAATCAGTCAATGTAAACACTGCTCCAACTCCCCAGAGATCAAGTTCACGTAAAGCTTCTCTGATTGTAACTTCACCTTGTGCCCGACTATTTAAATCCTATTAACACAAAATATCCATATTATTTAATTAACATATATGTAAACTGTAAGAACTGTATTTTATAAGAAAATATGTTTTTATCTGGCTTTTTACTATAAAGCAAAAACAATTTAAGTAGGTATATTTTACATATAATCCAACAGAATTATCAACTAATGTATCAAGGGATATCAGATACTAAGTATCAGGTTCACACCGTCAAAGCATATACAAACATCTGCTTTATTCTTTTTACTTCTATAAAAGAAAAGAAAAACACAAAATTCAAAGCATCTATAGAAAAATGCAAAACTAGTCTGGCTTATTTAAAGCTTTGGAGACCAAAAAGTCAAGATTTTTTAGGAAGGAAGAGAAGAATTTATTGTAAATTCTGATATATCTAAAATAATTAACAATTAGCTAGCGTTCTCTCCTACTGCAATCATGCTTTATAATTTTTCATAATTACCTAAATATGCTTCAGGATTATTGACAAACATACAGATTTACATTTTGGAAAGAAAATAACACAATCTGACATCATAAGTCCTTACGTTTAGACACTGAACGGCCAGAAAACACAACATAGGAAGTCTGCCACTTATGATAGAATTATGACAAGTTCTGTTTTTACCTGAGATCTTTTTTCAACCTGGTTAACAACTTCATTCTTGGTTTAGCTCCCTGAATATCTGTATCCCCTATCTTCAATTTTAGGGAGCCCTGGTGGCACAATGTTTAAACGCCCGGCTGCTAACCAAAAAGTCGGCAGTTCAAACCCACCAGCTGCTCTGCTGGAAAAAAGAGTGGCAGTCTGCTTTTGTAAAGATTGCAGCCTTGGAAACCCTACAGGGCAGTTCCACTCTGTCCTAGAGGGTCGCTATGAGTCGGAATCAACTTAATGGCAGTTGGTTTGGTTACCTTCAATTTATAACATATCACATGATTTCAAAACTACTTTATGTAAAATGATTTATATTTCTTTGCTTTTTGATTAAAGCTGATTCCCTCTTAAAGAAAAATACTCTTTTTATTTCATACTTTTCTCTTTCTCAACGAAGGGTCTTATATCATTGTTTCTATATTTCTATACACAGAGTTAGACAGATTCAGATGCACTCCTAACAAGAGAATAATGTAATAATGGAACACTGTCACTACTTTGGAGCCTTGGTGGCACAGTGGTTAAGCGTTCAGCTGCTAACCAAAAGGATGGCAGTTCAAATCCACCAGTCGCTCCTTGGAAACCCTGTGGGGCAGTTCTATTCTGTGCTATAGGGTCACTATGAGTCGGAATCAACTCGATAGCAACAGGTTTGGTTTTTTTTTTTGGTTTGTCACTACTTTAAGGGAAGGAAAAAATCTAACTTACTGTTGTATACAAGTAACGAAATATGAAGCAAAGTTTTATACTAACAAAGGTCATATTTATGGGATATTTATAAAAAAGATACTTACTTTAAGGTCTGAAGCTTTGGCTACAATTGTATCAGCTACTCCGATCAGATCTCCAAACAGTAATTTCTCTAGACTAGTACCCCTAGGAAGGCCAAGGAGCCGAAAAAGGTCAAGCCAGTGATCTGGAGAAAGATGCTCCCCTCTGACATACTTCAAGACAGGAATTGCAATCTGTTAATCAAGAAGGAAAAAAGCAAATGCACACACATATTCATAAATTTACAAAATGTAAATTATTAATTACTTCATTAACTAATGTAATCACTTCATTATCGTATTTTACAACCTTAAAATCATATTCTTAATCAGAATTATACAAAACTTTTTATTATTCATGAATACATGTAGATTTCCCATTTTAGTTTACCATGTTTTAAAACATGATATAAAATATTTCTATTTTTATTATTCTGGCATATGACCCATGTTGTGCTAGGATTATAAACACTCCAATTTATAACTTTAACCATAAATTTCTCAGTTATAACTGTTCTTTCATATTGCTAGCAAAAATACAGTAGTTTCTATGGTTTATTCTATACTTATTTTTTTCATGTAATGGAATATTAATTGAAAAATATATCAACTAAAATTACAGCTCAGTTATTACATAATAAAAGAGACACAAAAAGCTGAAAACATCATTTTTTAATTAGCCAAATTAATAAAACAATCTTACTTTATATTTGTCAATTTCTGATTGTAATTTCACAGTCATTACTGAATGTTCCTCAACCTTCCTTAATCTGTCATGCCAATCCATCAAAAATTCCTCAAATAGGTATGTCTTAGTCCTATAACAGAAACACATCTTAAAATGCACATTCCAAAAATCACTACTGAGTTATAACAATCTAAATATTGTTTTTGAATCAAACCTGAAAGTAATCCAATCTTCTTTAGCCATTTCTTGAAATCCTTGATGAAACTCTTCATAAAGGGCCCAAACTTGTGCACAGCTCTCAATATCTTTAGAGATGCTATATGCCAGGGAGAAGTTGGGCTCTTCTAATCCAAAATGATGGCAATCAGCACTATAGAAACAAATATTGAAATATTATTAGATTGTTTGAAAAATGTTAAATGCCACTAAGTTATTTAACTGCTTTCCTGGTGTGTTTGTGTGTGTGTGTGTGTGTGTGTGTGTGTGTATTTGATGGTGGAAGTGGACAGTGGGGGACTATGCCTACTTTACATGAGAATTTTATTTTAACTACTTAGGTCTGGATTCTACTAGTTCATTAATATACATTTTTTCCAAAAGAGTCAAAATGGAGTTGGTAATATATAAACAAATAAATAAGTACATTATATGTGTGTGTCTGTGTGTGTCTGTGTGAATACATAAACCTGATGCCGCTGAGTTGATTCTGACTCGTAGTGACTCTACAGGACAGAGTAAAACCTCCGCCATAGGATTTCCAAGGAGCAGCTGGTGGATTCAAACTGCCAACCTTTTGGTTAGCAGCTGAATGCTTAACCACTGGCGCCACCAGGGCTCCATATGCATATATACACATGCATACACATACATATACGTCATAGCCATACTTTATATGTTGTTGTTGTTGTTAGTTGCCAACGAGTCGATTCCAACTCAAGGCCACCCCATGTGTACAGAACTGAACTGCTCCATAGAGTTTTTAAGGCTGTGACCTTTTGGAAGCAGATCACTAGGCCTGTCTTCCGAGGCACCTTTGAGTGGGTTCGAACTGCCAACCTTTTGGCTAGTAGTCAATCACTTAACCATTTGTGCCATCCAGTATATATAATATATAAATATTCTTGGTTGTATAAATCTGTAGATTAATCTAAGAAGAGAACAGTCTTCTTAGTTGAAAGGGCTAACTTTTGGAATATAAGATATCCTTTGTCTAATAAGTGTAATGCCATTTAATAAACATGGTACTAAAACCTTCACCTTACCTATGAAGGCAATTGTTTGGTGGGTCCTTACCTAAGGAGGCCAAACCTAAAACAACGTCCAAATCTAATTATTATTATAAGATAAACTAACAACCTACTTTTTTTCTTTGGAATCTCTTTTTTCTTATTCATTTTACTACTGGGTTCATTTTTTTACTCAGAGGTTCTGAAAGTAATTTTTTCCATAAATTCTATATAGTCCATTTTAAAATAGGATGAGATCATAAAAAGCAAGTACTCCAATATCCTAATTTAACTTTTTAGTAAATTTAACTTTCTACTCTGTTTCTAGGGCTGACCAAGAATTTGCCCTTCTCTTAATATCTTTATATAACCCAACCACAACTCCTCTAAGAAAGCAATAGAGTGAACACTAATTAATAAATTCTATTTTAAAAACTGCCGAAGTTTCAGAGGAAAGGCATCAAGACAAAGATAAAACAAAATTACTAGATTGGTATATAAATTCAAAACTTTTTTAAAAATGAGCATTAACAGTTTTAAATAAAAAAACATACACCAGCTTTTTTCTTACAACTTCAAGTTCATCAAACTCAATTTTTTTCTCTTTTATTGACTTTGCACTTTTATCAAGAGTATTTTGCTGCCCAGTTTCAATAACATCATCACCAGGCTTTAGTTGATCCCAGCGAGCTTTAAATTTTTCCAGTTCTTGATAGTAGATGTGAAGACGTGATTTTACATTTCCTTTCATCACTTCAATCTATAAGCCAATACAGTTTAATTAATTTAATGCACAGTAAAATCTCACTTTATTTTCACATTTTTTATATCCAGTATTTTCTATTTAAAAGTGAAAAAATATCAATGCCGGCTTTTCAAAAGATTATTTTTATTTTTAACCACTGATTTTAAATGCAATAAAATAATTCAAAGATATAAGTTAGACCTTATATTTAGAATAACAATAGACAACCCTCAAACATCAGCATTAAAAAAAAAAAAAATTCATGTAATTAACAGCATCCTCCACAACTATCAGCAAAAGTGGTGTGATAAAAATGTTTGCTCAGTGACTTCTGGTTCTTCTAGCTGAGTTTACAGCTGCTTAACTGAGAAGGGCACTTCCTCGTCTCCCATGCAGCCAGCAGGCCACAGGACTAAGATCTAGTCAATAGATGTGTACTTCTTCCAGTCTGTGCCCTGAAAAGGTAGAGTGGTGTCCTCCCCTTCATCTTTTTCCCCTCCCTACTAGGTGGTAAGTGAACATTGTAGTAATCCATCTTGGGCAATACCTCAGGAATGGATGGTGGAGAAACAAGATTGAAGGAGCCTGGTCCCCTAACAAAGTTGAAAAGCAGAGGCGCCATATCAGCGTGAAATCTAACTTGACACAGAAACTTGTTTAAGCTATTATTATTTTAGATCTCTATTAGAATAGTCAAACTAACATCCTAATTAATTTAGTAATTAAAAAAGAAATATGAGTTTCAGAAATCAACTTAAGCGGTACGTAGCAGATAATAAATCCATTAATAAGAAAGGCTGAAATGTTTACATTTCAGAGGGACCTTTTCTTCTCGCTATGGTAGGAAGTGAAGAAAAAACATGTGAAATGATCACTGGTACAAGAGTACTGAGGTTGGTCAACTTCATCAGCAGTATAAATTTTTTATATACCTGAGCTATAATGGAAAAAAGATAAGCAAGAAATCTTAAGTAAGGAAAATTAAGTTTCCATTGTAAGTTCTTCCATCGTAGGCTCTTACCTGATCTTTAATCATAAGCTGGTGACTTTCCATCATCAACTCAAATTTATCCCACTTAGCTTTCAGATTACTAATTGCTTCTAAACCTCCACCTGCCACAGTTCGTAAAAGTCTGTTTTTATCTTCAGCTTCTTGAAATAAGGGCAAAATCTAAAGGTTTAAAATATAACACATGTGAAAAGTAACCCTTTTTATCAGATCTCCGAAGATTTCATTTATTTTAATTTTTGTTTCATGATTTGCTTTTTTAAAATCAAGATTCTTCATTTGAAAAATCTGTTAAATTCCTGGATGGAAAGTTTCTACTACTACTCACTTATTATATACAAGCTCAGCTAAAACACTTCAACATCAGAGGTTAAAAGGGATAAGAAGGGGTAATATGAGTTATAAGTGAAACTATGAATCCATAAAGACAGTATTATAGCTGTTCAAAACAAAACTTTTTATAAATATTCTACTCATAAGAAAATGCTAAAAAGGTTTCTAAAAGAGCTAAGATTAGATAATCTGACAGTATTAAAAAAAACCCATTGCCATCGAGTTGATTCTGAGTAGAACCGCCCCATAGGGTTTCTAATGAGCAACTGGTGGATTCAAACTGCTGATCTTTTTGGTTAACAGCAGAGCTCATAACCAGCACGCCATCAGGGCTCCAATCTAGCAGTATAAATAAACTGTCCTGCTTAATAGACAAGGCAAAGTCACAAAAAAAAATACACAGACAACTTAAGAAGTGAAATCAACAAGGCCCTCACCAGACTGAGTCCAGTACAGCTAGATGGTGCCTGGCTACCACCACTGACTGCTCTGACTGGGATCACAACAGAGGGTTCTGGAAAGAGCTGGAGAAGGATATAGAACAAAATTCTAACACATACAAAGAAATTTACTGGCCTGAAAGAGACTGGAGAAACCCCGAGAGTATGGCCCCCTGACACACTTTTAGCTTAGTGGTGAAGTCACCTCCGAGGTTCACCGTTCAGCTGGGGATTGGTCAGCCCCGTAAAACAAAACGGGACTAATGAGGCACAGCAGTTCAGGGACAGGGACTAGAAGGTAGGGAGGGACAGGAAAGCTGGTGATAGGGAACCCAAGGTTGAGTAACGACAGTGTTGACATGTAGTGGGTTTGTTAACAACTGTCATAGGGCAACACGTGTGCTGTTTAACGAGAAACTGTTTTGTTCTGTAAACCTCATCCAAAGTGACAATAGCAGCACAACTGGAAGAACGTAATCGATGTCACTGAATTGTGCATGTAAAAGTTTTTGAAATGGTGTATCTTTGGCTATGTATATTTTCACCAAAAAAAAAAAAAAAAGGTCAAGAAGGGAGAGTGTTGACATATCGTGGGGTTGTTAACCAATGTCATAAAAGAATGTGTGTACTGACTGTTAAATGAGAAACTATTTGTTCTGTAAACCTTCATCTAAAGTACAATAAAAAAAATTATAACTTAAAAAAAAAAAGAAGTGAAATCAAGCTCTTGTGTTCAAGGTTTCTAACTCAAAAGCCCTGAGTAGTATACAGTTAGCAGTTTGTTAAACAGTCTAGGTTATAGATCAATAGGTGTTAAACCTCTTGAATTGATTCTAAGCCTTTTAAAGCACTGTAAAAAAAAAAAAAAAAGTGCCCTATAGTTAATACCTGTTCTTTTACTATTCGACAAAGCAATAAAATCCATTGAAAGATTTTTTTAAAAACCATTGTGCACATATAATAAAATGGACAAAAAGAAATCCAAATATAACTCAATGAGCAGTTTGCAATCCCTAGGCAGGATCTGTTCTATCTGATAAACAGAGAAAAGTAAATGGACTAAGAAGCCATGTTGTACGAGGAGAAGCAGTAAGAACAGAGAAAAAACAGTAGGATTCTAATTTCTTACAAATGAACAGAACCTAAGGTAGTCATAAATCCACTGCCATCAATTCTGACTCGTAGTGACCCTATAGGACAGAGTAGAACTGCCCCATAAGGTTTCCAAGGAGCAGCTGGTGGATTCGAACTGCTGACCTTTTGGTTAGCAGCCAAATGCTTAATCACTGTGCTACCAGGGCTCCAAGGTAGTCACAAAGACATTAGTTTTCTAGATTACCTGCCTCCCGTCCCACTCTCTTAAATCCATCTACCAAAAGAGACACATCATAACACAAATTTTGACATCCTGCTGCTTAAAACCCAGCAATGACCCCCCAGTGCGGCCTAAGAATCACAGAATCAAGCCTAAGGTCCTTAATGTGGCTCACATGACCTAGATCCTGTTGAGCTGTTTATATTTATCTCATGCCACTCCCTGCCTCACATACTGCCATCTAATCATAACTAACACTTAATGTTCCCCACATTCAACATGTATTTCTCTTCTCTTAGCTTTTGTGATGTTACAGTTCTGTGGCTTTCCTCTCACTTCATTAGCTTATCATTTTCAATATCATTTGTTGCTTCCTCCTATGCTTGTACTTAAAAATTCGGAATTCTCCAGATTCTGGTCCTAGAATTCTCCAGATCCTCTACTGTTTACTGTCTACCAGATGGTGTAATCTATTCCCATGGCTTTAAGTATCATGGATATAAAGATGATTTCCAAATTTAGATCTCTAGTCCTTACCTTTATTCTAAATTCCATATTCTTTATCCAACTTTTACCTGACATCTCAATCCACCACTTCCAACCACCAAACACATTCTTTCCCTACTCATCCTTTCCTTAGTAAATGGCACCATTAGCTTCCCAGCTGCTAGACCAAAAAACTAGGAAACATCTCTATTTCTTCCCCTAACACCCTCCACCTAATGCATCAGATCCTCCTAGTTCTAACTCTAACATATATCATCAATCTCTCCAGTTCTATCTCCACTGCTACTATATGGCCCAAGCTTCCATCATCTCTCATCTGCCATACTGCAACAGTCTACTTAGCTGACCTCCCTGCTTCTGCTTCTGTCTCCCTACAACCCATTCTCCACAGAGCATCCAGAGTCAACACTTCAAAACGTAAACCACACCCCCTGCTTAAAACCCTCTACATACTTTCTATTGCACTTAGAATAAAATCCAAGCTCTTTATGACTGTTTAAAGTATCTTTATATCTGGCCCTTGCCTACCTTTCCAGTTATACCTCATACCATTTTTTCTCCGTGATAACTATTCTTTAGCCATTGCTCTTCTATCTGTTCCTTGAACATATCAAGAAGCTCCTTCCCTGCCTTAAAGTCTTTGTACCTGCTGTTTATTCTGCTTGGAATGATCTGTCCTCAAATCTTAGAATGGTTAGCTCCTTCTTATCTTTCAGGTCTCAGATTACATATCACTTCTCCTGTGATCACCCACATTAAGTAACATCCACCAGTTCTGCATAGTCACACGTCCTCTCCCTCGCTCGCTCTCTTCCTCTCTCTCCCTCACACACACACAAACATAAACATATGCACATTCCATGAGAATGGATTTGTTCACAGCTGTAACCCCAATTCCTAGAACAATGCCTAGAATATATCAGATGATCTATAAATATCTGTTGAATAAATAAATGAATTCCTTCTACTAGGCAGGTACAGTATTTTATTTACCTTTATTAACTAGCTTCATACCTGTAAGCCTATCACATATAAGCGTGTAATTACTTCTACCATGCAGGTACATTATTTGATTCACCTTAAGCCTTCTTTATAACTTTAATTCTATCACACAGTAAGTACATATAAAAGCCTATTGCACTGATACGAACCATTTCTCCTTCTTGTTCTAAATATAAAGCATCCAAAATATGTATTTTAAAACTCTGGCTTGCTTATTCTGGGCTCTAGCCCTCTGTTTATAAATCTTTACCATTCTTTTATCTTTGTCTTTAATTATAAGCTTTTCCATCTTTGCTGTTGTATGCACGCAAATCAATTTTGACTCATAATGACACTAAAGGACAGAGAGAATTGGCCCATAGGGTTTACTAGGCTGCAGTCTTTACAAGAGCAGATCGCCACGTTTTATTCCCCGTGAAGCAGCTGGTGGGTTTGAACCCCTGACCTTTTTGGTTAGCAGCTGAGCACTTAACTATTGTGCCACCAGGGCTCCCTCACTATGAATTAGGAATGAATATATATATATATATATTCATATTCAATATATATATTCATTCCTAATTCATCTCTAACTTCATACTTTCACATCCTAAAATTACGATAGAGGTAACACTATGAATTATTTAAGTTTAGTCTTATTATAACGTGCCATCTCACAAAACAGACTGCAAATACTTCTGAAGATAATAATAAGCATGACTGTTACTGTTTCATTACACCAGCATAACATTAAGAGTACAATCATGACCTGACCAGTTGGATCAGATCATATGAACTTCCTTCTAATGTTGAGATCATTTATGATTTCAAAATAATCACATAATTTAAATATCTCCAGTAGAGTAAAAAAAAATAATAATAATAACTTTACTTTGATAATTCTTACCTCTGGCTTCTGTTCTTGTAGCTTATTGTATCGTAAATTTGCATCACCTATTTCTTCCACAGACTGGGGCATAATTGTTAAGATTTCCATAGCATCGGTTACAAATGTATCAATTTCATGTAAATGAGCTAAATGGGTAACATCGAAATATAAGAAATACTATTACCACCAAAAAATATTCAATCACATCATTCGTAAACCAAGGCATATTAGAAATAATCACCATATAAAATACAGTAAATCTTAAATTACCATTTGCTTTCATACAACAAAATTTCAAAATGTGGAATAAGCAAAGAAATTTTTTCCTATCAAAGTTTAGTTGTTTCACATTGTACTTAAGCATTTTAAAGGAAATGAAAATCAAAATTTATTCTTTATTAGTAAATTTTACTAAAAATTAAGAACCCTTTTCTAGTCTTTAATATGCTAGAACATTTCATGTTTATGGTGAAAAAAAGGAAAAGTGGGGGATTTTAGAAAATGGCATTGTCCTTCAAAGAAACAAGGAGAAATACATTATATCAGAATTATCTACCTTTCTCAGTAACAGATGCAATAGGCGATACTAGCTCAGATTGCAAATAATAAAGATGCCTTCAGGTAAGATAGTACACAATACTGGGGAAGCCAGCACAACTTGTACAATGCAAGGTCATGGAAACTCCACAGACACATCCAAACTCCCTGAGGGACCGAATTACTCGGCTGAGGGTTGTGGGAACCATGGTCTCGGGAACATCTAGCTCAACTGGCATAACATAGTTAATAAAGAAAATATTCTACATTGTACTTTGGTGAATAGCATCTGAGGTCTTAAAAGCCTGTCAGTGGCCATCTAAGATATTCTACTGTTCTCATGCCTTCAGGAGGAAGGGAGAAGGAAGAAAACTAAAGATATAAAGGAAAGATTAGTCCAAAGGACTAATGGACCACAACTACCACCACGGCCTCCACCAGACTGAGTCCAGTACAACTAGATGGTGCCCGGCTACCACCACTGGCTGCTCTGACAGGGATCACAATAGAAGGTCCCGGACAGAGATGGAGAAAAATGTAGAACAAAAGTCTAACTCAAAAAAAAAGACCAGACTTACTGGCCTGACAGAGACTGGAGAAACTCTGAGAGTATGGCCCCTGGATGCCCTTTTAGCTTAGTAATGAAGTCACTCCGGAAGTTCACCCTTCATCCAAAGATTAGACAGGCCCATAAAACAAAACAAGGCTAAAGGGGCACACCAGCCCAGGGGCAAGGTTTAGTAGGCAGGAGAGGACAGGAAAGCTGGTAATAGGGAACCCAAGGTCAAGAAAGGAGGGTGCTGACATGTTGTGGGGTTGTCAACCCATGTCATAAAACAATATGTGTACTGTTTAATGAGAAGCTAGTTTGTTCTATAAACTGTCATCTAAAGTATAATTTTAAAAAGAAATTTTTTTTAATAAAAATAAATAAAGATGCCTTCAATTTTTAGATCTCTTAGGGATGAACACAGATTTTCTTACTTTATTAAAATTAACACTTTAAGCAAATTTTATTTCATAATACTTTCTAGTTCAGTTGTGATTTTTAATCATCATTGGGATTCATATTTCATAAGTATTAAAGCACATGTCTCTCTACATAAAATTAGATACAAATAAAAGAAAAAATGTCTTTACCCTGGATGGATTTCCTCAAAGAAAGAACAAGCATATCAAATAACTTCTGGATAAGATCATCAATCACAGTCTTCACAGGGTTGCAGTTGATATTTAAACAATCTACCTTGACAACACTGAAAAATGCCAATGGATATATTTTGAGATGAAAAAGACTAATTAGAGGAAAAGAGCCTCATTACCATATTAGAATCTAAGTCAAAAGTATTATTGTGATCTTTAAGCACATGTAGATTTCATTTAGCAAACTAGTCTTATACACACTATTCTGAAGTTTTCCTTTGAACAATTATTTCATTATAATACTACAATTTTGAATCATCTGGTTCATTCTTTTTTTAAAAAAAGTCACCACAATATGAATTACTAAGGTATCAACATGAATATATCTAAATATTTAGACACGCTACTTGTCACAGCATGTAATTTACTTATGAAATATTTATAAAATAAAATCACTATACTGCAGTCAAAACATGAACAATAACAAAAAGAAAACAAAGACAAAGAATATAAATTTTTAAAGCATTAAAACAATAAAACAAAGATATCAACTTACACCCATCAAATTAACAAAAAATTTAATGACTTATTCATTTTTATCTTCAACTGTGTGAACTAACAACTCTCAGAACAGGTAAGAGTATAAAATTATATAGCCTTTGTGAAGAGCAATGTAGCAATATGTATTAAATAATTTTAACATAAGCATAACCTTTATCTTAATAACATCACCCTTAGAAATTATTCTAAGGATGTTTTCAAGGCTGCCTCTAAGATTTATATTTAAGTATCTTCATCAAAGCATTAACTATAATAGCAAAAAATAAGGAAACAGGCTAAATACAGAAAAGACTAAATAAATTATTATATGTCCATACAATGAAATACTGTAGACACATTAAAAATCATACTACTGAGAAATAGATAATAACATTACAAAATAATAAAGACATAGTGTTAAATAAAAATAGCAGGATACAGTATAATCGAAAATTTTTAAATATATGTATTATGTCCAAACATACCAAATATTAACAATGGTCATCTTTGTACTTTTCTATATTTCAAGAAACTTATAAAACAAACATGTACTAACATCTCCCTCTAGTCTCTAATAAAGCATTAACTCTGGTCACATTCTCAATTAACCAACTCCATATCTTCAATATACAAATCCTTCTCCTGAGAGGTTCTGCTCTAAATAACCTCCCATTCTCATTTTTATCTGTCAAAATCCTAGTTTAAGTGTTACTATATTAAGAAGCTTTCCTTGATTTTGCACCAAATGAATGGAATGTCATCTGCCTCTGAATCCCTATAGTCTTAACTTCAATATCTACTATAGAACACAGACTTCTCTACCTGGAATTAATGATAATAATAACAAGTAACATTTATTGAGAACTTACCCTGACAAGTAATTTGTACACAAATTGTTCATTTAACCTCAAAACAAAATGACTATTGTTGTAACTATTTTAAAGCTAAAGAAATCGGAGAAATGAAAGCAGAGTCAAAATTGTCAAAGTCATACAATTGGTAAGAGCCAACTAATGCCAGAGCCTACTCTCTTAATGCCTGTGTGCGCCTGCCTTAATCATCAAATATATTTGTTTTATTGCACTACCAGAGAGTAAGCAACTTGACCTCAGGTACTATGTCTTCTTCATCTTTATACTCCCCATTGCACAAAGCTTTTCATGTAATAAATGCTCACCAAATATTTTGTTGAAAGAAGGGACAAATGAATTAATAAAGGTGATACTATCCTTTATAGGTAATGTATATACATTTAAATCAAACTTTTCATGGAACTTATTGCAAAGAGTGTTTCCAATGATGGGAATTTCAGATAGGGGATTTATTCCCAAGTAGCTGGGGTATAAGATGCCCCCTCAGAGGATTTCATCCACATTTAGGGCAATACCTAGATGTTAACAATATGTTGCGTGCCTCCTAGGGCATTCCGAAAAGAAGTAAAGCAGTATAAATGTGTAGTCAAATATTATTAGCTTTATATTCTCTAGTATGTTCTCTTCAGTAGCTTGACCATACTTGGACTGTGGCTATGCATATCAATATTAGATCCTCATGCCATATCTGGATATAAGCCTCATCCCCCAGTCTATTCGACCAAGTGGCTGTCAGCCCACAGTGGCTCTAAAAGAGAAACTTCTTTTATTCTCTGCATCGCCCTGTTCAGAAGGCACGCAAGTGTCATAGCTGAGTTCTAAACGAGGTAAGAAGCTAGCTTAACTTTAATACCACTAAGTAGAGAGCACCCTTACAATCCTATGGCAAAAAATACTATGGCGCATAAATACATTAACCTCCAATACCTTGGAAGTCGTTCTACTTCTTTCCCTTTTATTTTCAGTGCTTTAAAATTCTTTTCCCAATCGTATACAGTGAAGAGATGTTTTTCTACCAGAGCTTCCATATCAACTTGCCCAATTACAATCCACTCCTATTTAAAGAACGAAAAACAGTATTAAAGAAAAAGAACGTAAGAAATTAACACTTAAAAGACTAGGATTCAACTATTAAGATCTATTAAGGGCAAATGTGAGGTATTCAAGTAAATGTCAATTTAAATATGTAAATATAATCACTCCTGTGTAGCCTAAAGACTGAACAAAAAAAGTAAATAAACCATTTAATATGGCAAATGCAATGATCATAAAACTTTTTTAGGGGACAGTAAAAAACCTTTCTTTAGATTCTCTTCTCGAATAGGATGCACATAAAGTACAAAGACAGAATCACTTCTGCAAATCCAAAAGCCACTACAGGCTACAAATCTGAAAGTATCCAAGTTAACTCGATTGATTCTGGAAATCTATAATGCAAAAGCATTGCAGCAGCAGTTAAGGAACTGGTCAAATTCTCAGTCATATGTCTCAGAATCAATAAAAATGAACAATACAATTAGCATTTGCATTTGGAGTTAGTTGGTATGATGACTTAAATAGAAGAGGTTAAATCATCCCAATTTCATTAACATTTGAGGGCTTCCTCCATGGATCGCTTTTGAATCAAAGAATTAAAAAAAACAGATACATTCTCCTGAGAGGAACGAAGATTGACACACCAGAGTCATGTCACATTCCAAACTGACCCAACAATTTAAAATGAAAAAAAAAAAGTTTCTTAACCTTCTCAGAATTATCAAAGACCAAAAAATTTTTGTCCTTTTTCTCATCAGCATCATCCATCTAGGTTATATAAGAATCTTCAACCCTCAATCTCTGGTTTGCCATTATTTTTTATTTTGTGCCTATTTTATAAAATAAACTATCAATTTATTAATCCAATCAATCAGATGAAATATTAAAATAGGAGGACTGAAAATTACATGTTCTATACCTTATGTTGGCGTAAAACAGCTGACAATCTTCTAAACAGATCTTCCGCCTTGCTGAAAATAGTCAGAAATCCACTTGCATTTCTATCAATCATGATAGAAAAAATAGATTCATCTCCTGCTTCACCCACTCCCTTAAACTGATTTGGAATGCCGATGAATCTCTTCATTTCTCTATAATATTTAGCCCGGATTTCTTCAAAAGGAGGCCTGAACTGTAACCGTCCCTGTCTAAAAGTGAATAAATAGCTTTAAAATATAAATTATTAGAAAGCTACAGATTGAAAATTAAATTGGGGTTGAAAACGGCTTACTTGTAAGTTAGGTCTATATTTATTTCTGGTAGATTCTCATTAAGTGCTTCTAAGCCCATCTGATACTGATGTTCCAGAGCTTTGTAGAGTTGATGATTCCAGTGCTGCTTCCATGCATGCATGTCACTTGCTTGGAATCCCTAATATATTACATTCACATTTTTCATTGAAGAGTTAGGTAGTAGAATGCAGTTTTCATTTAACACTTTCACATCACATAAAGCACAATTATAAAGCAAAAAATTCATTTTAAATAAACATCTTAAAACAGGCAACTCCTTAACTGCCACTTTCAGTAGGAGTTCATATTTAATCAAATATGAAAATCTCTAATCTTAGGGTCAAGAACTTTCTAACATAAACATATGCTTATAAATAATCCACAGAGAAATCAGTAAAATTTAAAAACCAAGTTAATGTATAATTCATTTTTATATTTAGACTTTATTTACAAGGTTTAAGAAAAAACAATAATGGGAACAACGATTTTGTGAACTTCTTAATCTTGTTTCAAAAATTCTCAGTATGTTTAGCTCTTCTCCCTCCTTACCACTTCCCAAATATTCCATTGCATATTTAAAAACTTAAGAAATTTAAAAGGATAGAATTCTCAAAATAGTTTACACACTCTTTTGTTTCCAATATATCAATTCGAATACTTAACTTTTGTTTTTTCTTGAAGTTCTAAGAACTGAAAAATATATGTAAATATGTAAGATACCTAACTTATATTCAACTGAGATCCCATCACCACCTACTATGTAGCAAGCACTGTGCTAAGCACTTTTACGTACATCATCTCTTATACCAAAATGTACACAGACCTAAAATTTTACCACCTCTCAAAATAAGAAAAAGAAATCTGATCAAGAATTATTTCAATCATTAGGCTTCCTCCTAAACTTAATGTTGTGCAATGTGGCAATGACCTAAAAGCAAACTAACAAATGATAGGTATTTAAGCGCCAATTCAGAAAAACTACAAACTCTAAACTCAGGGATGTGTTATTCTATAAGAAAAACAGAAACTTATTTCCATATTTTTAAACATAAATGCACTGTTATTTTATGATCTTTATATATAGTCAAAGAATTCTAAATTTATGAAAAATTTATTAGTAAAGATTTAAAGATAACCTTTATAAACTTCTCATCAACTAATATATTCACATTCTGAAATGCTCATACTTCAAAGTATAGATAAAAGTAAAATATACTGTACCTGTGCTTCTACACTTGCTAAACCAGTTCTTAGTTCTTGCAGTCCATCTTTCCAACGCTGTTGCTGCCGAAGCAGATCAATATTCATAAGAACTACTACCTGTTAAAAATTGAGCATAACAGGGTCAAAGTATTACCAAAAAAAGTTACTTGACAGTAGATAAACCTGATAGACATCACCTTATCCAAGTGATCAAGGTTAACTTAACCTATAATAAGACAAACTAATATCACGTAGTCCCGATATGATACACTGAGAAGTGCAAAACATCACTTCTGTGGTATTCCTGCCAGAATTGCATAACCTAGTCTACTCATGAGCCCAGATGGAGAAACATTCTACAAAATAACTGACCAATGCTCATCAGAAGTATCAAGGTCATGAAAGACAAGGAAAAAATGAGGAGGAGAAGGAGATCACAGAGCCACAACTAAATGCAAGGTGGGATCCTGGATGGGATCCTGGAGAAGAAAAAGGTCATCAGTGGAATCAGTTATAAAATTCAAAAAAGTATATTTCCTAGTTTTGATAACTGTACTATGGCCATGTAAGCTGTTAACATTAGGGAGGCTAGGCAAGGGGTAAATGTGAGCTCTGTACAATTTTTACAACTTTTCTTTAAGACAAATTATTTAAAAATAAAAAGGTTTTTTTAAAATTATACCAATTATTTTTGAAATAATATTTACAGCTTAATCAATTTATAAATAAAATATACCTTTTCACAAAATGTAATATGCCATTTTCTCAGTTTTCTATTTTCAGTGGCAAGTCGTTCAGCAGCATTCTGGAGTTTTTGGATGTAGCCTTCTAATTCTTTAGGATTATCCCAAGTAATCTGTGACTTTCCCCCACTTCCTGCTTTTGAATTCTAAGGTACAACAAATGACATTAAGTATTCTTAAAGTATTTCTTCTTTGCAAGTTCAATTATCCCTCACATTGATCTGTCATAAAGAAAGCATATAATAGTTTTTCCATGTTATAAGTGAGAAGGCAGACTGGCCAATATGGAGTAGACCCATACCTCCCAAGTCCTCCCTCTTACAATTAAAAAACTCTGGATATAACACAACAAGCAAGCATAATAAGGCTCTGAAGGTAAAAGGAAAAAGGCAGGCAGCCTAGCAACCTGGGGAATTGAGGAATGACACATGGGGAGTTCCTTGGGTTTCTTTGTTGCCTCATATATATCCAAGACAGAGCATTAGAGAAATCTCTCCAACCCAGAACTGCCCACAGGCACAGACCAAAAAAAAAGCTCTAGAAGAAGTCTGACCACCTAGCCCAAGGACTAGGGTGGTCAAACAACAGAAAACTTTTTTTTAGCAGCATGCACCCTACCCTAGCCAAACATCAACAGAAATATTGTCTCTCTTGCAGTTTCAGTGGGGCTAAGCAGGGACTTGATCTCTCACCCCCAAGCCAGTAGAAGTAGGTGGTGGCATTCCAATTCTCCTACCAGGGTAGTGTCATGAAACTAAGAGGGAAGCTGATCGTCCATCCCCTGTCCAATAGAAAATGCCAAAATTCCCTTCCCTAGGTAATGTCAACATAGCTAAAGGGGGAGCTGAACTTCCACCCCCACCCTGCAGCAAGAGAGCAGTGTGAATCACTCCTCTACTCCCTCTCTGGTGTCAGAGGGGCCCACTGGGAAACTGAGTTTACACATCCACTTGAAGGCAACAAGGAAGTGCAAGTCAATGCCCCACTTTCAGGGGAAGGTGTCAGTGAGGCAAAAGGGGAAGTTGAACTTCCACCCCATTTGTCTGCAATGAGGCAGTGTGAGTCAATGCTCCACTAAGTCAGGATTGTATCTGCAAGGCTCAGCAGGAAACTGAACACACATCCACCTGGCACTCAGGCTATACCTCAGTAGAGAGACTGTCTGCTAAAATAAGAAGATTAAATGGAACCCAGAGTCTCGTAACTTAATATTCAAAATTTTTAGGATGCAAAAAAAAATCACTCATCATACCAAGAACTAGGAAAATCAAAACCTGAATGAGAAAAGATAATTAAAAGGCACCAACAGAGAAATGAATCTGATATAGAAATTATTTGATAAGGATTTTAAATCAGCGATCATAAAAAATGCTTCAGGAAGCATTTATATATTCCCTTGAAACAAATGGAAAAAAAAAAATTTCAACAAAGAAATAGAATTATACAAAATAGCCAAATGGAAAGTACAGAACTTAAAAATACAACAACCAAAATAAAGAACTCACTGGATGAATTCAGTAGTAAAGTGGAGATGTCAGACGATGGAATTAGTGAGTTTCAGAACAGATTAACAGGATTTACCCAATGTTGACAACAAAGAGAAACAAACTGAAAATAGAGTCTCAGGGACAATAACAAAAGCACTAACATTCACTGGCATCCCAGAAGGAAAGGAGAAAGAGTGAGATTGAAAACATATTCAAGTAATACTGAAAACTTCCCAAATTTGGCAAAACACATAAATCTACAGATTCAAAAAGCTGAGTAAACATCAGGTAGGACAAACCTAAAGAAACTCATGCCAAAATACATCATAATTAAACTTCTGAAAACTAAAGACAAAGAAAAAATCTTGAAAGCAGGGAGAGAGAAACGAAATATTACTTCTAAAGGAATACCAATTCAAATGACAGGAGATTTCTCAACTGAAACCATGAAGGCCAGAAGGAAGTGGAACATTTTTAAAGTGGTGAGAGAAAAGAACTGTCAATCATAAATTCTGTATCTGGTGAAATTTTCCTTCTGGAATGAAAGGAAATAAACACATTCTCAAGCAAAGGAAAACTAAGAGAATGTGTCACTAGCAAGGCTACCCTTAAAACCTGGCTAAAGGAAGTTCTCTAAGCAGGAAGGAAATGATAACATAAGAAGGCTTGGAACTTCGGAAATGGAAGAACAACATCAGGATGAGTAAAAAATATATATAATAAACTATCCTCCTTCTCATGAGTGTCTTAAATCATAGCTGATGACTGAAGTAAAAATTATAACACTATCGCATGTGGCGCTCTATGTACGTGGAGGAGTAATTAAGACAAACATATTTTAAAATTGAGGAGACTAAAGGGACCTAAATGGAAGGAAAGTTTCTATACTTCATTTGAGTGTTAGACGGTAAGACATAGCAAGCCTCTGGGATAGAGTACACCCTCCATAAATACGAACTCAACTAAACAATTATAAAAAAAAGCAAAAAACGGTTCAAAATGCATTACTGAGTGATTACTGCATACCAGTTAATTGTGCTAGGTGCTAGGGAGTATGGAAAACAACAAATTAGAGTCCTCGCCTTCAAATTTCCTACAATATAGTGAGTGGCCACAGGATTATAAAGAACTCTAGTGTTTTCTCATTCTACTTTAGTTTTTTATCCAATAATTTATCTCTTGAAACATATGTTAAATATATTTACTTCTTATAACTCAATTTTTCAGTGTTTCTGCTATAGAAATAGCAAATATTATTTGACTATATTAGAGAAGAAAAATTTCTAAAGACCTATAATTAAAACATATATATTAAGTTAAAAATAATAAACTATGATCTCATTTTCAAAAAGAATACTTGTAAGTATGCTTAGAAAAAAAGATTAAATGAATATACACAAAAATGTTAAGAATGGCCATTTCTCGGTGATATAATTATAGGACATTATTTTCTTTTCATTTACCTGTATTTTTTAAATATTCCATTATAAACTTGGATTAAACTTTTACAATAAGAAAAAAAGTTTTTAATAACATCTATAATATAAACTATATAACTCCTAATAAAACTTAAGTCAGAACTAGAGGGCAGAATTGAGTTAACATAGCAGGCCTGACTACTATCCTGTGAAAGGCCTAGTTACAAGGTTGGCCCTTGGCTAGTGTCTGAGAACTTAGATTTCAGAAGGGTTCCCACCACTGTAATGGATAAAAGTGTTCACTTTATCTAAAGTGTTTGTACAAACAAATGATTTATGATGAACACCTGCTTTCCTTCTGAGAGTCTTGAATTTTAATATGTGCTAGGCAGAGGGTGCCTACATAACCAACACTCAAATAAACTTCCCTGGTAAGACAACATTTCACATACGTTGCTACAACTTATTGTTGGGGGAATTAGGTGTGTCCTGTATGACTCTACTGGGAGAGGGCTTCAACCCACGTACTTTTTCTTTCTATGCTGTCTCTGTAATAAAACAGAGCCATGAGTATGACTATATGCTAAGTCCTCCTAGCGAATCATTGAACGTGGGGTGGTTATCCGCTTTCAAGTTAAAAAAGATTAAAAGGGTGTATTTCTCTTCTAATTTTTTTCATATATTTCATGTCCATAAAGATTAAAAAATGTAGATTTCAGAAAGTTAGCACTCATTCAGTAGCACACAGTTGAAAAAATATTACGGATTTTCCTAATTTTATATGTGTGAATCTTTAAGTATAAAGAGTAAATAAATCTTCAATTCTAAAACTGGAAGATGATGGAAAGGCACTAAAGAGTCTTCAATACAGAGATCACAAAATTTGGTGGATAAGTAAGTATACCATACAAATTATATATTACTCGTATTGATATAACTGGTCAAAATCAGTACCAAAATATGTGAAGCATTGTGACAGTTTAAATCTACAGTTGGAGAAAATGCTACTTGCTAAGAGTTAAGGAAGTCATTGGATAGCAAAATAAAGCCTAGACCAATGGCTGTCTTAAGATGACGGGTATGCTGAAAAACTAAGAAATAAGAAACACTTCATATGTAAAATCTATTTATAATAACAGAAAATGTCCATTCACCTTAATTATTTGTTCAAATGCTAAGGCAGACTGTAACATCATTGGTCTCTGGCTTTGTATCATTTGTTGGTCAATGGAATTGTAAAAATGTGCCACCTGCAAAGGAAGAGTCCAATCAGCAATAATCAAAAATATATAACATATTTCCTTTTTTATTTATTTTTAACTGTGTGAGTGAAAATTTTTATTTTTCTCAATCCTAAACTTTAACATAAAATTGTTTGTTTTTATCGCCAACATAACGTGTATTCATGTATTAATGCACACGATCAACAAATAAGTGTTGCATTCCTATAATCTGCCAGGTCATGTGCTATTGTTGTTGCCAGGTGCCATCAAGTCAATTTTGACTCGTAGCAACCGCATGTGACACAGTAGAACTGCTCTATAGTTTCCTAGACTGTAATCTTTACAAAAGCAGATCACCAAGTATGTTTCCCACAGAACTGCTCTTGGGTTCAAACCACCGACCTTTTAGTTAGCAGCTGAGGCTTAACTTTTGTACCACCAGGGATCCTTAGATCATGTGTTGAAGGCTGGTTAAACAAAGATCATAAAACCTGGTCCTTGGAATCAAAGAAGTTCACAGTTTCATGGGGAAGAGAAGAACTCAACAACGTATGCCAAACATAAGATAGGATCTGAAGGGAAATCAGTAAATCTAAGATCTTTAAAGATAGAGATTGTCTTTTAATTTTCGTATCCTCAGCACCTCACAAAATTCCTGGCACAGAGTAAGCTCTTAAAAAATATTTCTTAAATAATGCTATATAGAATCCTTCTCTTCTTTCCACTAATATACATGAAGATATATTTTATTTAGTACAGAATACCCACTCTACTTATTCTGTACAATAGCAGGCCCAGAAAAAGTACTATCAGGACAGCTAGAAGCAATGAAATGTGTATTATTCCAGCAATCTGGCCATACTGCTATCCAACATCCTACTATACATGCCCTACTCTAGCTATATATCTGCTCATAAATAAAGGTATATATAAATATCTTTTCCCAAATGTTTTTCCAAGGTTAAGTATAAATACTATATGACCATTAATTTTTGAACCCCTATTGTGCTAGACTAAATACTTAGAATACAAAGGTGAGCAAGCCTCTCGGCTTTTGATTATGTAGTCCCTCTACCTGGAATGATCACCTACCTCCTCATGCACTTGAGAGAATATATATATTCTTCCAGACTTGCATCAAACATCATTCCTCCATAAAGGCTTATTTAATACTACCTCTACCCCTACCTAGGAAAAGAATTAAAAAATCCCACCTCTATGATTTCCAGATCTTCTGGACATGTATGATATAGTACTTGTAACACATTAAATATCGTATCTATTTGTTCATATATCTGTCATCACTATATGATCTATAAAGGAATAAATACGGTATGGACTTTGGAGTCAGAGATAGCTGGTATCAAACCCCAGCTTCATAACTTACTAGCTATGTGACACTGGGAAAACTACTTTATACATCTGCTCCTCAATTAGGTCAATGGTAAATGGGAGATTAATTGAAATAACATTAAAAAAAAGCATCCACCACAATCCCTAACATTTAATGAGCACTCAATGTTTAGTTTGCTCTCTCCCACTAAACCACTGTTCTCAACCAGGAGTAATTTTGCTCTCCAAGGGACATTTGGCTTAGTCTAAAGATACTTTTTATTGACATAATTTGGTAGGGGCCAGTGGGTGGAGACCAGGGATGCTGCTATTGTTGCTGTTGTTAAGTGCCATCGAGCGACCCTATGTACAAAAGAACAAAACACTGCACGGTCCTACGTCATCTTCACAATCTTCGCTATGCTTAAACCCTTGTTGCAGCCACTGTGTCAATCCATCTCATTGAGGGTCTTCCTCTTCTTCGCTGACGCTCTATTCCACCAAGCATAATGTCCTTCTCCAGGGACTAGTCTCTCCTGATAACATGTCCAAAGTACATAAGATGAAGTCTCACCATCCTCGCTTCTAAGGATGCTAAATATCCACCCCTCCAAAAAAAAAAAAGAATTATCTGGTCCAGAATGTCACTAGTTGCCAATTCTGAGAAACCTGTACCAGACTCTAAGAGTAATTTATCTATTTTTGTATCCTCACTACACTGTGCCTGACAGTGCTCAATGAATCTTTGTTGAATAAAAGAATAAATGAAAGATCAAATACACTAGGTACTGTTTCTGCCCTCTAAGATCTAATAATCAGGTCAGAAAAAAACAAAGAATCAAACACAATATGAAAAATGTTAGTGATTTTCCCCACTGTACTGTTATCACAGAAGAAGAAACAATTAACTAAAAGAAGGCGTAACAAAGAAAGTGGCTTTTGAATTGGGAATTAAAGGATGACTGAGTTTTCCAGTCAGAGAAAACAGATTTCAATACATGCAGATGTGTTCAGAGAACAGACACGTTTCATATTACCAAAGGACAGGGTGAAACATAAGGGGAGGAATATAGGTAGAGAGGCCCAAAGCCAGTAAAGATACTTAGGACATAATTAAGAAAGGCCTTACAAGCCATGCTAAGGACACTGAGTAGTAGCAGTTTTAAACAGGGAAATGACATGATGGTAATATGCAGACCAGATGGATTGAGGAAATGACTAGAAACAAAGCAGCCTGGTGATTTTTCTAAGAATCTACCCCTAGAAGTCAGGCAGAGGGTCCTTTTATTAGATGGTTCTTTAAGACCCATGGAAGTAACATGAAAGAAAAAACAAGAAAAAGAGAGAGAGAGAAGGAAAGAATAATACTCTATTTTTATAAATGCTTTTATAATGGGAAGTACTAAGAGTAACACCTCAAACTGATAAATTCCTATATAAGTTACAAAGCAAATTTTGCAATAAGTCATTTAATAAACCATAATTTCACAAGATTTAATGGCGCTATTGTATTAGCCTACAACAATCAAAAGTAGAAAACAAAGGCCTTAACATATTCTAGTTTAACGTAATAAATTCAAAATAGACATGCTATCAAAAAAAATAATTTCATACTTGTTTGAGAATAATTGCTTGCTTGCAGAATTTCTGTGCAATGTTTGCAACTTGCTGTATTTTAGCAGGAATAACAAACCCAAGTGCAGAAAGTTGACGCACTTCTCTCAGAAGAATAACCAAACGATCTGAGTAATGCACTTTTAATGACCCATCATGAGGATCCAATTCCATAATTCGACTATTAGCCTCAATACTACAAAACAAAATGAACATTTTAAGTCTTCATGTTCTCAATCTTTTAACTGATGAAAAATAATATAGTTTTTAAAACTTCTTTGTAAGTCTCAAAAGTAAAAAAAAAAAAAAAATTTACAGTCAAAAATTTTTTTAATTATTTTTTTCAGGTTGTGCCTTTTTTAACCTCACAATTACTATCTTGGTAACAAACTGCAATATCCAAAATATATCATCACTTAATATTTCAACAAAGCATTTTCAAATTCAGAAAAATCAATTCCTTAACCTTCACAAAGACTAAAAATTGACATCACATCCACCATAAAAAAAAAAAAGGTTTTGATTCATTTTCTGATAGATTTTTTTTCTTTAATCAGCCTGCTTGCTTCTTTAATACTTTTTTTAAAGGATTCATGATAAAGAACATCAAAATGGTAGGAGAACAGATATTCAAATGTTTTAATCCTCTACCCTTTGATTCACTACCTAAGTATCACCCTTTCTCTGTGTTTCATGTAAAAGCTGTAATAGCAAATTTTACTTTGGGGTATTTCAATCAGCATGGATTGTGAAAATACTGAGCCAAATTATGCATGAGGTATTGTGTTTTCATTGTCATTCTTTTAGGATTAGGCTTATATAACGTGCATTCTTTCAAGTCATTCTCATAATTAAAAGAACTGGCAGATCTTAAAAGTTACTGAAAAGAAAAGAACAAATCTATTCAGCATACTTAACAGCACATAAAACAAAGCACAATAAAAAGCTGGTACTTTAAAATGATAATTTAGCCCAAACTTTCATATATGAACATAAAGTCTGTCAGAAAACTATAATAGTGACTTTTTTGTGTTTATTTGACTAATCTTCTTCCCCTGAAACAGACAGAATTAGTTTCTACATACCAGAATTGCCCAAAATATGTTCCAAAGAACACTGATTCTACAGGACAGTAACAGGTTTCATATCGAAAAAAGGTGGGAGGAGAAGGTTTCATAGCCAAATAGGAAACACTGTGTTGAACAAAGTTAAACAGGCTTCTCTCTACAGGAGCTCTCAGATGCCCTTTGGCCTGCTACCATACATAGTGGATCTCCACCACTATAGTGACAGAGTGCGCAATTTTTCAAAAATTGGTTGTGTGCAGCATTGTCTTTGTTTTTTTCCTGGAGCATCTCTTAAGTTTTAGACTCAAGGTAGAAAGAGATAGAGCTAAATAGCATAAAGTTATAATCACTATGCCCTAGCACCTTTTGGTTCCTCTATTCTTCCTCCAGAACCAGAATTCTAGATACAGCAGTACAGGGGAAATAAACAGAACTTCATATTATGAATGAAATTCCTTAAAGAAAAACGTTATAAATTTCTAAAAATACAGACAGTAATATGGTCTGGAAAAGGTGACCTGAGGTACAAAGCAACAAGCATTCTCCTGGACCATCCATTTTAAATTCTCATTAGTACAATAAGGTTAACCAGTTAAATTAAGTTCGATAAAGCTCAATAAACATTTATCACAGCCTTACTACACTGGACACCATGAAGAAATATCTGTCTCAAGGAGCTTAAAATTAGTAAAATTTTATAGTCTATAATGTAATTTTATATGCTCAATATTAATGTAAATAAGGTTAAAAAAAAAAAAAAAGCATATGAATACCTGTAACAAAAACTATGGGAGAGGAAAAGCATAATTCCAGAACAGTTCTGGGGAATAGATATGGGAAGCAAGCGGGAAGCAGTCAGCTATTTCATCAAAGTTTCCAAACTTAATGACTTAAAAGTTGATTATCTAAAACTAACAAAAAACAAATTAAAGGAGGAGCAACAAGTCTGGAGAAGGTAGCAAGCAGAGATGATTAATTCCATCTTCCATTTGGATTAATAAGACAAAAGATTCCCGTGTAGATTTCACTGTCCAGATGTTTATACTTACCACAAACCAGATCTGGAATCAGACAAACCTGACTGAATATCTCTGGACCAATCATCAAATTGTTCTTGTTCAAAAAGTTTAAACTGATCTAAAACATCTTCAGCACTTCGATGGAAAGATCGAAATCCTGACAAGTCAGACAAAAGAGCTTCTGCAATCTTGATAGTATCATCTACCTTAAAAGTCAAATTATAAAAATATACATCATTTAAATTCTAACAAAATCAGCATAAAATAATGAGCTCCCTTCTCTGATCTGCAATTTAGAAATTACCTTCTCATTCATTTAGAGTAGAACTCTAAGATTTACCAAGAATATAAGAATATAAATCCCTACTTTGCTTTTTATCTATACAACCTCAGAACAGTAAAAACACAAGAGCATATAATCTATACAAGGCATAGGATAAGGGAAAGTAAGGTCTAAAAATATATCTGCCCCACTGACTTTCAGAGAAAAACTCAAAACCTTCAGCAATACTCCTAAACATGTTCAGCAATAATTTTGGCCCACAGCTACAAATGCTTTGGTTAATAGCCCAAATAATAATCAGGCCAATTCAAATGGCAATTAGGGGAGAAAAGTGTTTTTCCTCCCCAACTGTACAAAGAACATTGTAGCATCCTGGAAAGCTGACCAACAGAATCAGATGGAACAGTCCAGAAAATAAAGTATCAAAAATACAAACTTGAATCATTAGAACTATCAAAATATGCTAGTATTTATAATATTCTGTCCTCTTGCTCTTACACACACACTATAATCAATTAATATTTACTAAGTATGAGTCAAATGCAAGATACTGTACCACATACTAATTAGTAGTCCATAAGATTCTTAGATTGATTTTAAAGTCATCACACAGTCTTTTAAACCTATAAATTGCTATCATGCCTTAGGCAACGCCACAATTACCTTTCACTCTCGCTTTAGGTTCCTTTCAACCTAAAGTAATTTAGCTACATAAATATGTTTGCAGACAAATTTTGCAGCTACCAACATTTTAAACAAAATATTTTCCAAAAGATTTTTTAATGCAGTGTAAAAGATGTTTTCCTCTTGAATAGAACTTTTTTAAGGGCATTTATCTAAAACAACTGCAGCAGGAATAAGTGATTTGACAATTATCTCTACACGAGAAATGAGCAAAATCTTTGAAACCTCCTTAGCACATTTTCTCAGACTTCTACATTTAACAAGAAAATTAGATGGAGGTGCCACGGAAAACAGTGAACTTTTTTTAATGTTTTCAGTACAGTTCTAGAGTGCCTTCTACAGGCCTTAATTTAGCTCATTTTTAAATTAGTATTCAACTTTTATTAAAATCAATACCTTCAGCTCTAACTGGCGAACCCAAACTATATTATTGACAACTTCTGAAAGATTTTTGCCAGAAAGTGGTCCAGATGCATCACCAGGAATTCCTCGGCACCGATTCTCAAAGTCTAATCGAAAATCTATAAAATTTAAATCAAATAAAACGATTATGTACATCCAGCAAAGGCTTCCTAAGCGTCTCCAATGTATTAAGAACTACATTAAATGTTGCCAACAGACAAATAATAAGAGTTAATCCTAACCCTCAAAGATCTTGTCGTATATCAAGTGAGACAGAAAGCGAAATAATCTGTTTATTCAATAAAATCTGTCATTTATAAAGAGTAGATTAATCTTCAGCACATACATGTCAGAATACATAGCCTTAATCCCAAATGATATGCAACAAAGAAATAATCTACAAAAACATTTTCTAAAGCAAATACTATAATCTCTGATAAACTATTACCTTTAACTGAGTCCACAAGTCTTGCCAGTAAAGTTTCTCTTTCTAACATCAATTCTTTGCTTATAGTTGGACGCTTCACCAACTCTTTATATTTCAGAAATGCTTGAAGAAGCTAATAGAAAATAAAATAACTGAATGTTCATCCCAAATGGTCAACTAGTAAACACATACAAGTCTCCTAAAATAGCTTAAGGGAGATATTTAAAGTAAAATATTTCAATATTTTACCTGCTGTGGACTGTCTTGAATTTCTGAAATATAATTTTTCAATTTTCCTGCTATTTTTTGTTCTGCAGGCGCAATAATTTTTTCATATTGAGAGACTGCGGCTTTCCACAAAGGCTAAAACAAATTAACAACAGTTAGATTTTAATATTTTTATAGAATATACTTATATATAAAAAGAACAGCACAAACAGGAAATTATATAAATATATAAACACGTATATATTCAACCTCAGTATATGGATTATATTGCACAGGATTCAGGCCAGTAAAAGGTTCAAATACTCGAGTCAGGCATATAATTTTCTCTTCACTGGCAGGTAAAAAATAGAGAAGCTTCTCATGAATTGTTCTGACAGCCAAGACCTAAAACATAAAATATTAAAACAACAAAATTTATTTAACTCAAAAAATCTGCACAAGCAAGTCTAGAATCTAAAGATATTAGGTAAGAATTTCTTTAAATTAGATTCTCTAAATGAACAATAAAACTGAAACTATAAACCTGAGCGTCACTACTCATCAGTAATCAATGATCATCATACTAACATCAATCGATGTGCTCAATCTGATGAAAATATATAAAATAAAATGTTTTTAAACTATGTTTAAAGCTCTTTTAAATTTTTAGAGTATTTCTTAATATAGTAAAAAATTCTGGTTTTCATTATTCTGCATTTAATTACACTTCTAATAATGAAAATATATTCTTAACAGCCCCATTATGTATAATTTACAAATAATTGGAAAATAAATATTATACTTAAAATTTCCACTAATCAAAAAAAGTTAAGCAAAAATGCTATAATCTTTCATCTGAGTTTAAAATATCAGTATAAATTCATGATTTTATTTTTCTCTTACTAAATAAAAAAACAAAATACATATATAACAGTTCAGGCTACTGAGAAGGCCTAAAAGCACTGGTAACTGTAAGTGTAGCAATTAGCACTTCCACAACCAGGTCATTGTTGCAAAATACCAATTCCCACTAAAAAGCACAGGCTCCTTGGAGAAATGACTAACTCTATACATGGAACAGAAAATATACAAGATAGGCTGGTATATTTTTAGGTGGAAGTTATCAAAGAAATACTGTAATCATGTCAAAGTGACACAGGAGCCAACTTAAAGGGGCTCTCACTGTCTAAAGATGGAAAAATTTGAGAATAATGATAGCTCCAATGAACAGAAACACATAAAATATAAAAATTCATGAGTTCATAATAATGCAATTTTAATAAATTCATTGGCCACCTATGGATCTTACTATGACACTAAGCCACTGTTCTGAAAACTGATAAATAAAAGAACGACTTATCTATACTGCCATTCCTGTATGAACTATATTTCAGCTAACCAAAAAGATGACGAGGAAAAGTTATTCTATATGGAAAAATCATCACTAATAAATGCAGAAAGAATGACAGAATTAGAAAACAACCATTTCTGCAACCCCTTGTGATCTCAATGGCTGTTAAAATCATTAAGCAAAAAATTGATGGAAAACATTGTAATAGATGGATCAGGATCATACCTAATCTACTGATCAAATTTCACATCACTAAAAGTGGGGAAATCTAACACTACTTGCTTTCTGACGTGATGTACAAGAAGCAAACATCACCACCTAAGAAGTACTATTGTTTAAAAAAAAAAAACTTATTCTAATCAAGGCTTTATATCTAACTAGTAATTGGTAGGAAAAATAGGACAGGAACACGCTAAATAACACAAGAATACAATGAGGCAAATCCAAAACGTGAAAAATGCTGTAAGACAAATATCCAGTTTCTCAACACATAAATGGCATGAAAAAATAGGAAGAGGAAAAAATATGTGACAGATGTACAGTAATGGTAAGTATATTCTTAAAAATTAAATAATACCAAATATATTCTTTCATATTTTAATTAAAAGTTCATTTTCATTTTGGGAAACAAAACAGGAAAAGAAACTATTTCAGATTAGGAGAGATTTAGGAGACAGATCAACCAAATGCAATGTGCTGATCTTGTTTGGGACCTGATTCAAATAAATCAACTACAAAAAGAAATTTCTGAGACAGTCCGAGTAATTGAACAGTAGCTAGAAAGAAAATGGTATTAAGAAATTATTATCATTTCTTGGATGTGAGAGTGGTATTGTGGTTATGTTTTTTTCTTAAATCTTAATCTGCTTGAAATACATATTGAGGTATTTAAAAATTAAAGCATATGGTATCTTGGATTGGCTTTATAAACACTTCAGCAAAAAAAAGGGGGGGTGGGATGGGCAGGGGAAGCAAAGATGGAACAAGAACTGAATAATGTCAATGGCTATTGAAGCTGAATGAACTACTTCATACTTAAGACAAAGATCTAAATAATCAAATTAATACCTCTTCAAGGCGTTTGCCAAGTTTGTCAAGTGTTTCAGGGAAATATTTTTCATTTTTCCATGGATGAGGAACATAGCGCTGCCACACTTGACCTGTTAAATGACTACAAGCTATCACCCACTGTTCACAAATTGAAATACCAGCTTTCAGATTTTCTTTCACAAGATAATAAGGATCTCCCCATAGGTTCAAGGTTCCCAACTTCTTCTGAACAAACCTTCCAAATGAGCCACCTAAAAATAACATAAAGTAGATATATGAATAGAAATAAACTTTTTTTTTACAGAATAACTATAGAATACATGTTTATGATAAAACTAGAATAATGCCCAAATTAGCAAACTAAGGATGCCTGAAATGCTACGCACACACCCTTAGACTAGCACTGCCAATAACTCGGTTCCCACCTTTCCAGATAATGTATACACAAATATTTTTTAAACACACACACAACACATGCATTAGATTGTATTTTTATGTTTCATTATATCATGTACACCTTTCAAGTGTAGTAGCAATATACATATATATACGAAAAAGAAAAAAAAACCCGTTGTCATTGAGTCAACTCTGACTTCTAGTGACTCTATAGGACAGAGTAAAACTGCCCCATAGGGCTTTCAAGGAGCAGCTGGTGGATTCAAACTGCCGACTTTTTGGTTAGAGGCCGAGCTCCTAACCACTATGCCCCCAGAGCTCCGTATATACATACATACAAATATATACATATATACATACATATATTCAATTTTTTAGCAGCTGTATACTGTATGAATGCAGCATTATACAATCAATTCTCATTTGATATTTGTTTCCATTCTTATATTACAAAAAATGCTGTAATAAAAATCTTTGTACATACATTTTTATATATTTCCTTCATATTTCCTCAGGATAATACTGAGAAGGGTATTTACTTCCTAGATCAAAGGTATATGCATCTTTAATATTGACAGATAAGCCATTAAATTTTAAAGAATTTTTCAGTTCATTTTAAGATAAAGCGTATATATAATTAGGTAGTAAATATCTTTGTAAACTTAGATCTATTAACGGTCAAAGAATTTGGCACATACGATTTAAATTTACCAACTATATACAATATCTATTTAAATAATACTATATGATTTGCTTTAGGAGTTACTTTGAATAACAATTATTACTTAAGGAGCATTTTAAGTAAGGATTTAAAGGAAAAAAGGAAACAAAATAAGACAGGCTGGGGAGGGATGTATACAGGAACTCTCTGTACTTTCTGCACAATTTTTTTGTACATCTAAAACTGCTCTAAAAATAAAGCCTATTAAAAAAAATGGAGGACAAAAAAAGACAGGATTCCCAGCATTACACAAGTTATTTCTTAGCTAGTACCTATGATGTCTAAGAGATGTAACATTCGTGACTCAGGATAATGATCATGATCTGTCTGTCTCCACACATCATCAACAACATCCCGAGTAGTCTCCACCAAGTCAACAACTTCCAATAAGGATAGACTGTCCAAGTTATAAAACTCCTAAAATCAAAATGCATTAATTTTTAAACATAATCATATTTGTAAGTTAGATAATATAGTCAAAATGTTCTCAGATTTTTTCTACTGCTCATAATTCTAATATCTGCCATGTTATTTTCCTTTCTTTCTACCGATATATTACTTCTTTATGCAAACATCCTACAAGTTTCTTCACAAACATAAATTTCATGAAAGAAGGAAAAAAATAGCAGAAAGTCTATTCATTTATTTATACCTTTGATGTCGTTTTCTTTAAATTTGGACTCATTTATTTTATTCACCCAATCATAAGTGCCTTAAATCCATACATACATTACTCATTGTAGCTGACATAGGTTGTTATTAATTCATTTATTGTATTGCATGCTATATTAACAATCATATAACCATAGGAAAGTTTATTGTCCTATATTTCATCGTTTAAAAGTTTAAAACCAATATTATTGAAATAATATTGAGAATGAATAGAAAATTATGATATTTTGTTTCTGAAAAAATGGATATTTTTCTAACCATACTTAAAATGGCCATTTATTTAGCCACTATGTAGGTACAAGGAATAATCAAACAAGTATAAAACTAAGACTTTACATATTTCAGATTACTTCAAAATGCTAATTTGAGTAAAGTCAACGTTCTTTCAAAAGAACATATTATCTCTACGTAGATAAACCTCTATTAGTATAGTAGGTTTTTGTTTTTTCTTATCTGCAGAAAAGTGATTATATTTTTAAGAAAAATATCCGCTAGACACTAGAATTTTTTTAAGTTTTGGATTTCTAAGTTGTACCTAATGTAAATAGACATCTTAAGTAAACTCTGCTATATATGAAGGATGTATTTGGCTAACAACCACCAAGAAATGATTATAAAAGAGGTAAATCCAGTGAAAATTAAATTCTAAAGTACTTTCAGAAGCTTTATAAATAACTATGTATAAATCACATACTCTTGCAATTGTTTCAAATAATTCTTTAAAATAACTGGCTCTTTCTTTACTAATTTGTTTACTTCCACGATGAGCTTGTTCTATCCAAAACTGGAATTCATCACTTGGGGTAAGAATACCTAAAAAAATGAAGAGGAAAAAAAGAATTATCGATTAAAAATGAAAAGCCAGAAAGTTACTTGGTTCATTCACTGATTTTGGTTACATCTACATACATGTCCACCTCCTATACTCTTGAAGATGTACAGAAAATGAGTTTTACAACCACTATTAACTTAAAGTTGTTTTTTTTTTTTAACTGTGCTTAGGTGAAAGTTTACAGTTCAAGTTGGTTTCTCAATCAAAAATTTATGCACATATTGTTGTGTGACATCGGCTGCAATTCCCAAAATGTGACAGAACTCTCCTCCTTTCTACCCCGGTTCCCCATGTTCACTCATACAGTTTTTCTGTCCCTTCCTGACTTCTTGTCTTGCTTTTGGACAAGAGTTGATCACTTGGTACTTGAATAAATTAAGAAGCGCATTCCTCACGTGTTATTGTTTATCTTATAGGCCTGTCTAATTTTTGTCTGAAAAGTGGGCTTTGGGAATGGTTTCAGTTCTGAGTTAGCAGGATGTCTGGGGCCATAGTCTTGGGGGCTCCTCCAGTCTCTGTCAGACCTGTTTTTTAAGTCTGGTCTTTTTTTTTGTAAATTTGAATTTTGTTCCACATTTTTCTCCTACTCTGTCTGAGACTCTCTATTGTGATCCTTGACAGAGCAGTCCATGGTGGTAGCCAGGCACCATCTAGGTCTTTTGGGTTCAGGCTGGTGGAAGCTGTGGTTCATCTGGTCCCTTAGTCCTGTGGGCTAATATTTTCCTTGTACCTTTGGTTTTCTTCATTCTCCTCTGCTCCAGATAGGATGGGACCAACAGATGTATCTTAGATGGCCGCTTGCAAGCTTTTAAGACCACAGATGCTACTCACCAAAGTAGGATGTAGAGCATTTTTTTTATGAACTATGTTATGCCAATTGACCTAGATGTTCCCCAAGACTACGGTCCCAGCCCTCAGCCCCAGCAACTCGGTCCCTCAAGTTGTTTAGATGTGTCTAGGAAACTTTTATGACTTTGCCTTGGTCAAGTTGTGCTGATTTCCCCTATATTGTGTGTTGTCTTTCCCTCCACCAAAAATGACACTTGTTTTCTATCTAGTTAGTGATTTGCCCTCCCCATCCCTCCCCACCCTCATAACCTACAAAGAATTTTTTTTTTTTCTCAATAGAAAGTTCTTATTTAAAACCACTGGAAAAACTAGCAGCAGCAAATTTATACTTCATATCAAGCTTGTTGTTTAGTATGATTTTTATATGCTTTTGTGAGCCATTCATATGTATATAGTCATTGTGCATCTTATATCTATGTAGTTTGCTTCTCCAACATAAGGTTTTCCAAAATCCAATTCCAATACCATTCATGGTATTGAATGTCATTCAAACTGGAAATACAGTCAATTCTCATTATTTGTGGTAGTTATGTTCTACAAAGTCACTGCAAACACTGAATTAGCCAATACTGAACCACACTACTCGCAGGGGAAATACAAGGTTAGGTTCCTGCAAGCCTCCGGTCACAACATTTTCATCAACTGATCAATACATAATACATTTTGTTTTATGTGTGCTTCTGTTAAAGATGCCTTATTCAACATGTACTGTTAATTCCTTAATATTGAACTCACAGCCAACAGCACTAAAACGCATGCCAGAATGAAGCTTATCTAACACACATATTTTCTATGTAAAGCACATCACCACCTTCTTGTGCTAAGGAAAGCTAGACAACATGACCATTTTAAACAGTAAAATTAGCAACAAAAAAGCACAAAAATGTGGAAATTGTGGCATTAAACAGATCACAAAAAGAACACTTGTGTACAGTATTACCGCTTCTTAATGGATTGAATTGTGTCCCCAAAAAATACGTGTTGTAAATCCTAACCTCTATGCCTGTGGCTAGAATCCCATTTGGGAATAGGCTATCTGTTATGTTAATGAAACAGGATTAGTCTAGGATGTGTCTTGAGTCAATCTCTTCTGAGATATAAAAGAGATTAAATAAGCAAGGGAGAGAAGCAGAGATGAGGGAAGAGAGATGCCAAGCCACATGAAGACTGCCCAGGAGCTGAAGCTCAAGAGACAAGGACCCTCCTCCAGAGTCAACAGAGAGAGAATGCCTTCCCCTACAGCCATTACCTTGAATTCAGATTTCCAGCCTCCTAAACTATGAGAGAATAATTTTCTACTTGTTAAAGCTGCCCACTTGTGGTATTTCTAGATAACTAGATAACTACGACAGAGCTGAACCAAGAAGGCAGATTGTTGCCTGGTTCGACCTCAGCTGAGAGAATGTGAATCAGGCAACTCAAAGTTTTTCTGTTCTTCGCAACACAAATGATTACAAAAAGCCCACGAGTATTGATTTGGGGCTTACAAATAAATCTTAGAAAGTAAGCAAATTTGTAAATACGGAATTTGTAAATAATGAGGATAGATTAGAATTATAATTTAATCATTAAATGTTTTAACTTCAAAATATAAACAAATTAAAATAGTTTTAAATTTGTTTTTAAATTTTCCAATGAATGGGACCATCTCCGATGCCTAGTCATATGCTAGAAATAAGCACACTATTCTTTCCAGGTCTTTCAGCTTCCAAAAGCTTCTATTTTACTATTCAAGCAAAGTATAAACCTATATCTAATATTTTAAAATTATGATTTGGATAAGTAATACATTTCATGTTAATCATTCATATGAATAATAATTTACCTATTGCCACAATAAAATTATAACTAGATACCTTCAGATAAAATACATCTTAAAAGTTGCCAACGTATAATTTCTGCAAGGTATACAATTATTCTGTATTTCTATGATCACAGCTTGTTAAAGATTTCCAATTTCTTCTTCTACAAATCCATATAAATCTATTTAAAAGAAGTTCATGGTCAGACAAAGTTCCAAACGTGTAGAAAGAAATCTATGAAGAAATATGTCTATTTACTAACGTATTAATGAAATAATTATTTTGACTTTCTTCGATTAAGCTATGTTTATATACCTCGTGTGTCATCTTCCTTAAATTTCATTTTTGATAAGTTAGTATCTGATCTTCGTAGAACTATACCCAAGCCAGCTTCTAATTCACTCAAAAGATTCTGAAGTTTGGGATCAAAGTTTCTGTTCCATTCCTGATCCTAAATAAAAAATAGACAAGAGCAACCATTGATCAAAATCTTCGAAATCAAATGGACTTCCTAAAATACTGTCTAAAGAACTAAGTTCAAATACCCCTGCCTCACTCAAAGTCTGCCATTATCTCTGTTTCACAGAAGTAGGGAGGTTGGAGGAAAGGGTAGGCTGTGGGGGGGGGGCCGGGGGGAGGCTGGTCCTCTTAGAAGTTAAAACTTTATAAATATCATTTATTATAGAGATGTTAAGAGCTTTTGTGGGTTGAATTTTTTACCTTTCTCCAATTTCTCTATTTGTCACAAAGCTTACTCTAAAATTAAAAGTTTAGATATTTTAATTAAAAGGCTAAAATAATATCATTAACAGTAAGTAAAATTTTAAATATACTAATATCATTAACAATGAGCAATATATTAAATATTTATGTTTATTTTTATGAAAACATTTGTTTGAATGCCTAGGTAAAAGAACCATGACCATACAGCTACTTTAATTTACTTACCTTTAACAAGACTGGTGCAAATACTTGTCGCACTGCTTGATAAAGAGAATTAATAGGTGACTCTAACATAGACGAAACAAGAATGTTATTATGTAGATTTTGGTCGGTAATTACTTCAGGTCGCAGCTTGAAAAACACCAACACTTTATCTTTTGTGTCACCAAAATCAATCTAAAGTGATAAACAAAAGATTTTTAATGTTATCTTCATAACATTTAATATTGAAAAGAAATGTTTCACTACAATGTTGTATCACTGTAATCATGTCCAGTGGAAAAAATTACTTCAAATATAAATACAGTATATTAAAAACAATCTATCTCTGCCCCTTAGGAATATCTGGGTTTAAAAATGTATCCCCACTTACATATGACTGCATCCTATAGCTACTTTGGTAAGTGATTTATCAACAGAAAGCACTATATAAAGATTGTTGACATGCACTATTAACTCCTCCACTCCAGGCAGATTCAGTAATACTGCAGATCAAATCTGCATGGCCCACATACACATTGATGAGTAACATATTTCTCTACTCTACCCCAAAAAGTCTGTAACAGAGATGTTAGTTACTATCTCATCCGTAACCAGTATTAAAAGGGTGTTTTTAAATTATATATAAACTCAAAAATACCAAAAGTAACTTATCTATCTCCTAAAATCATCTTTACCTGAACAAAAAATTTTTCCTTAAAATGTCTGAGCATCAAACCTTTTTATTAAGTTGTCATATGGCTAGACTATTTGAAATTCAAACTGGATGAACTAAATTGGAATTCACGAAAGCTAACTTACTTAAAATAGGTCAATTTATAGCCATTAGTTTATTAATTGAAAAGTATACTGCCCAAAGGAAGTTTCTGCATTATATACACATTTTCACAGTTATTCTCATTTTTTTTTCCAGGAAGAGAATTCTGTTTATTAAGAAGTTTTCAAACAAGGTCACTGCTGTGTATGAAGACCATCTTGTAGATGAGTGAGCTTTCATGCTATTTTTCTTTTATCCTAACCATTACATTTTTTAGCCCCTAGGAAGAAGCTGATACTGTGTTGCTGCATTTCTAAAACTCTCATTTTTACACATCAGAATTCTATTGCTAGTATGATTGTATTATTCCAATTACAAGCGGGTATAACAAACTGCAGAGATATATTTTTTTTAAAGTCATTGTTTAGCAATTAAATGATACATACTCTTGTACTTTCCTTCTCCCACATATCTGAAGAAAGAAAATTCAGAAAACACACATTTTATTATTACGCTTTGCAAACAGCAACCATAGTCGCTTGCTAAGTCTGCCATGAAGCATCCATCAGTCAGGACAATGAGCTTTGTCCCAGCCAAAGACAAAGTTAAACGATCAGTTTATCATTTCAAGAAAAGGAAACTGAGAATAAGTACTCCTAGCTGTCTCTCCTCCAAGTCTGTCCCTCACTGGCAACTACTATTCCTCATTGACTGTAATTTGATAACTATTAACTCAAGGTGAAAAGTTGTTCTGTTGAGGTTGCAATATACCTCCAGTCCCCTACTGGGATCGATCAGGGGTTGGCAAACTACAGCCCACAAGCTAAAAATGGTTTTCATACTTTTAAAGAAATAAAAAGGAGAATAATATTTCATGTAAAAATTTTCTGAAATTCAAATTTCATTGTCCATAAATAATTTCTTATTAGAACATGGCCATCCATTACATATTGCATATGACTTTAATGTTACAAAAGCGGAGTTGCAGTTGTGACAGACCGTATGGTCCTCAAAGTCTAAAATATTTATTATCTGGCCCATTACAGAAAGTTTGTCAAACCCTATCCTAAAGCATAAACCAGATCACATCTTTCTCTGGTTTGAGATTACCGATGACTTCCTATTTCAACCTACATGGTGTACAAGGTCTTAAATGATCAGCCCCTGCCCTATTCTCCCACCTAATCTTCCAAGCTCTTCCTTCATTACACTTCAGCAATCACCTGGATTTTGTTTTTCCTGCCCCTTTGAAAGGAAGCTGAGCGCCAGCTCAGGGCCTTGGTACTTACCATGTCTTTCACTGAGAACACCCTTAACCCAGATCTTATGTCTGCCTAAAACTCATAATTTAGATCTTACTTGAAAGGTCACTAATTCCACTGAGATCTTCCCTCCCACCCTAGTTTAAGGCAGTTCCCAACCGTTTTGCTAACTACTATACCATTACTCTGTTTCTAACTTGACAGCACTTATCACTACCCAAAATCGTATTATATTATGTATATTTGCATGACTTTGCCTATCTTTGTCTACTCAAACATTACTCCTTGACAGCATAAACTCTGACTTGTACAAGGTTTTATTGCCAGCACCTATAACAATGCCAGGTACATAGTAGGTACTTGATAAATACTTGACTTACTAACTTAGTAAATCATAACGGCTTTCAGACATCTGAACCACAAATTAAGACATAACAAAACATTTTCAAATACGACTAAAAACCTGTGGTGTGATGCATGATTAAAAATAACAAATAGATTGTTGGGCTCCACTAGTAATTGCTTTAATTAAAAAAAAAAAAAGTTATAGCTTTAATTTTTAATACACCACCCAAACTACACTTTCACAAATTCAAACACCTCCCCGTCTTGTTTTCCCACTGCATTCTATTTGAATTTTAAGAAGCATTTATAACATACCCTGATTTTTATAGTTTGTTGAGTATATGTTATTCTAGGCCACTGGAATAAGGCTCTGGAAGGCAGAGTCAGGGGCTTATTCTGAGTTATACTACCTTTCAGAAAAGCAGAATGGTGAAGACTTTCCCCAGCCATAAAATAGAAATAAAAACAGTTCTTATACTGTTGTTATGAATATTAAATGAGTTGATACATATAAAGTGCTTAGAACAGTGCCTGGCAGTCTGTAAACAGAAAATAAATGTTAGCTAGGATTATCCATGCTTTTATATTCTTGTAAACCCAGCAAGCCTGGCAATGTTCTGCATATAGAGTTAAAAATAAATATTTGTTGTATAGAACTAAATGGAATCCAAGAATGATACATAGTGAATGGGATAAATGATTCAGTCAACCTACAAAAATGCACTGAATGTTGCTGTGTGCCAAATACTCTATTACTGTTGTTGTTATGTGCCCTCAAGTTGGTTCTGACTCACAGCGACCCTACTGAACAGAGTAGAACTGCCTCATAGGGTTTCCAAGGAGTGGCTGGTGGATTCCAACTGCCAACCTTTTGGTTAGCAGCTAAGCTTGGAAACACTGAGCCACCAGCGCTCCAAATACTCTACTAGGCCTAGGGATACAGGTCAACACAAGCTAGGAAGAGGGTGAAATTGTCTATGATTTGTTAACTTTCATCCATTCACTGAGTCCCTTTAATGTGCCAAGCAATTTTCATCTATACATTACCTTAAGGTATGGATATGTGTATATATTTATATATGCCTATATACATATATATATAAAACCAATGCAAGCATTTCTTAAGCAATCTTGCTAATGGAGCTAGTAGTGCAATAACTAAATCAATACAGCATATATTGTACACCAAAAAAGAATTAAATTTTATTATTGTGGAATGTAATATATCATTTCGTAACGAATTTGATTTCCTAACCAATCTTCCCCTCGAGCAACATTAAAATCAGTGTGCAAACAAAAAAACACACAAACACACAAAAAAGACTACAATGTGCCACAAAGAACTTCAAAAAAAGGAGATTAAAAAAAAAAACAACTAAAAGAGGTTCATGTTTATTTTCTTTATAATCCATATACAGTCATTAAGAAAGAATATGGAAAAAATATATCATTGTTTCTGCTCAGGTCTGTCAACAGAGAACCTCCTTTGGTCAGATGGGATGCAAGCTTGTAAACTACGTGCTGAAACAACAAGACCGACGTACTCTCGGTGCAGCTAAGGCGGAGACAGCATTGGGCTCCAGACGTTGTTCCGTCGGGTAAGGCTAAAGAGGGTGGGCCTGGGGACGTGAAAGAGAATCAGGAAAGGGGTGCAGGATACCGTACCGTGTTGGCAAAGGAGATTCCGGCGTCAGAGCGCTGCACCCTGAGGAGCATCTGGTTCCCGTCATCCAAGAAGTTGTTGATTTCAGGACAGTTGTACAGCAGGGGCTGATCTCTGGGTTCCGACATCAATCCAAAGTAGTTCTGGGTAGTAGTGAAGATGAAAAGCTTCCGAACGTCCCCAGTCCCGCCCGCCATGGTTTAGGAGAAGGGGGGAAAGGAGAAAGGGGAAAGCGGGAAAGACGGAAGGAAGAAAAAAAAACAGTTGCCAAGAAAATGAAGGGAAGGTCGGAGTTTTGCTCAAACCCGGAGCCCGCCGGCCAGACTGCAGAGCTTCGCAGTTGCCAGGGGCAGTCGCTATGGCCACGGAGCTCCACGGCGGCGCCGCTGGCGTCGCGCAGCAAACGCTGCCGTTTCGGGCACACGCACGCAAAGCTTGGGAAGCGATCGACCACCTCGGAGCTCATTAGCTGCTCCCCGCAGTCATCGATTGAAAGGGGTTACAAGTGAGTTCGTGTCAGCTGGTAAAACCTTCATTTTATTCTCTCATAATGGGTAATTAGAAAAGATATACATCTAGCTTTCAAGTACAACAGAGTGACTGGATTTAGGAGCGCTGGATTCTAGTACTCCTTCTGCCAGCTACACTCAGTTGCAAACCGTTGTGCCTATGCCTGGGCTACACATCTGAAAAGTGAGGAAATAGAATCTCACACCCAAGATTGTAATGATATAAAGAGATTACTGTTTTAAAATCGCTTTTCAAAGAGGCTAGAGACTAGAAGTTCAATACAATGTTAATTTACTTCCTCAATCTTTCTCCAGTCCTTTTTGTGTTGGTTAATTTCCCATCGTTACTTTGATTTTATTATTATTATTACTCTGTTATTAATTTCAGAATAATTTAACCACCAATTTTTCATCACAGTCATTACCCAATGCACCACCACCACCAGTTTCCAGTGGAGTTAACTCCTTGTGTCAGAATAGAACTGTGCTGCGTAGAGTTTTCAATGGCTTATTTTCGAGGTAGACCTCTCAGCCTGTCTTCCAGGGGACCTCTGGGTGGAGTGGAACCTCCAACCCACCAAAATATACATTTGTTAATTTATTTCATACAAGCACAATCAAATCTGAAGGAATACAGAAATAGCAACATTAAACAACTTAATATGAGAGATCTGAAAATTCTGAAATGATACGAATACAATAGGAAGAGCTCAAACTACCTTTTTTTTCTTTTTTCCCATAGCCATGAAGTCTAGCAACCTTATAGTAAAACTAAAGTAAAACTGCCCCATAAGTTTCCCAAGGTTGTAAATCTTCACAGGAGCACACTGCCACAATTTTCTCCAGTGGAGTGGCTGGTGGGTTCATACTGCCTTAGCAGCCAAGTACTTAACCACTGGTGCTAGCAGGGCTCCTTTGTAACTACCTAAAGAATGTAATTGTATCTCTCCAAAGAAACTCACCTATGCAAATTTCAAACGTGGTTTCACTTCTTACAAACCATCATAAAGATGCATCAAATAAGTGTTACAGAATCCCTGGGTGATGCAAATGGTTAAAGCATGCTAGGCTACTAACCAGAAAGGTTGGAGGCTCAAGTCCAGTCAGAAGACCCTTGGAAGAAAGCCCTGGCGATCTACTTCTGAAAAATCAGCCATTTAAAACCCTATGGAGCACATTTCTGCTCTGACACACATGGGGTAGCCATGAGTCAGAGTTGACTCAAAGGCAACTGGTGTAATAAGTGTAACACCTCACATACAAAAAGAATTTGTTGTTTGAAATGTGTTCAATACAATTTAGATGTCAAAATTGTGATTTATACACCCAACCTTGGACAAAATGAGGCAGATATGTGGGAGAAGGGTAGATTGCTTCTTTCTTTAATATATCGATATTGTAACATGTTTTCCTAACTTCCTGCACCCCCACTCTATTTTTCTATTTTCTTTGACATGTGAATAATTGATCCCACCAAGTGAAGTGAGGATAAAAACATCAATTTTAATGGATAACACTGAGGCTCAGAAAACAAGCAAACAAAAAATGCGAGTGTTTAACTGTTATCATCTTTTTAACAACACTAGTTACAATATAATATATATATATTCAATGATCTAAAATATTTTGCTGAATTGTAATATTCTTGTTAGAGCATTGCATCAATGCGGAGGCTTGGTGTACATCACAGATTACGTGGTAATGGTGTTTGGAACAGTAAAATTTACATAGGTAGTTTTCTTTATAATTGTTGTAGGGAAGGCAGCTTTCTTTCAGAGTTATGATATGGAGTTACCTGGGATTTTTTTTTTTTTTTTCCCCCTCTGATTCAAAGGAACCCTAGGAAATCTAAGTGAGCTCAGGGTTTTTTCTTCCAAACTAGTTTGCCCTGGGACAGATAGGAAGAGCCAGTGGATTCCCCTATGGATTCTGTAGAGAGTTCAGGCCTAGAATTTGTTGCCAGGGCCTGCTCTGAAATGGTTCTAGGATGATTTTAGCCTCTTATTTGGGAAATTTTTGACTAAGGAAACTCCAAAGTGTTCCTCAAGTGGAGCAAATTCCTGGAATTTATTCTATTCAAGATCAGGTATTTAAAGCCTAATCTGTATTCTATACTAACCAAAAAAAAAACCTGTTGCCATTGAGTTGATTTTGACTCACAGCAACCCTCTAAGACAGACTACAGCTGCCCCAGAAGGTCTCCAAGGAGCTAATGGTGGATTCGAACTGCCAAGCTTTTGGTTAGCAGCTGAGCTCTTAACCACTGTGCCACCAGGGCTCCATTCTATACTGGCCTTCACTAATTAAAAAAAAAAGGTGGGGGGAGAGGATAGAGTTTAAATTCTACTCTTCCATGGAAAATATAACCATTGAACATGCTCAGAATATATGTAGCAACTAATTGTCTTCGAGAGGGCTCCTGTGATTACATCGTGTCCATCTGGATAATCCAGGATAATCTCCCTATCTCAAAATCTTTAATTTAATCGTATCTATAAAGTCCCTTTTGTCATATAAGATAACATACACAGGTTCTGGGGTTTAGGATGGCCATCCTGAGGAGCGATTATTCAGCCTTTCACAGTGGACTACTTCACTCTCTTCTCGATGCCTTTGGTCTTAGCTCTCTATGGACATCATAAACTATTTGTAATCAGCATTCTGTTTATCAGAAATTTTAGTACCATATATAAAGTTCATGCCTGGACACATCTGGTGGACAACTGAGGAAACCCACAGGTTTGTTTTCAGGAGGTACTAAGAATTTTCAAGCAAACTAGGGACCTACAAATGGAGATATAGCCAAGATCTTGTAATACAGATTAGTGTAAAAAATGGCCCAATTTTTTTTTTTAATTGTACTTCAGGTGAAGGTTTACAGAACAAATAGTTTCTCATGAAACAGTAGTACACATACTGTTTTATGACATTGGTTAACAACCCCACAACATGTCAACCCTCTCCCTTCTCAACCTTTATTTTGGTGAAAATATATATAGCCAAAGATACACCATTTCAAAAATTTCTCCATGCATAATTCAGTGACATCGACTACGCTCTTCAGTTGTGCTGCTATTCTCACTTTAGATGAAGGTTTACAGAACAAAATAGTT
>NW_004444084.1:1746879-1794542 GCF_000243295.1 Trichechus manatus latirostris
CCAGTAATGCCGGGGTGAGATGGTATCTCATTGTGGTTTTAATTTGCATTTCTCTAATGGCTAGTGATCACGAGCATTTCCTCATGTGTCTCTTGGCTGCTTGAATGTCTTCGTTGGTGAAGTGTCTGTTCATTTCCTTTGCCCAAAAAATGGCCCGATTTTAACACCTCGCTATGTGTCCTAAAGGAGCCCTGGTGGTGCAGTGGGTAAAGCAATCAGCTGCTAACCAAAAGGCCAGCAGTTCGAACCCACCAGCCACTCCAGGGGAGAAAGATGTGGCAGTCTGCTTCCATAAAGATTTACAACCTTGGAAACCCTATGGGGCAGCTCTATTCTCTCCTATAGGGTGACTACGAGTCGGAATCAACCAGTCAGCAAGTAGGTTTTGGTTTTATGTAGCCAAAGGAAAAAAGGGTTCAATTACATAACCCCTTACTCTTTATACTTGGACTAAAAGTCCCCCAAAGTTACCATCACTACTTCTCACCAGCATTCTGTTTGGAATCTTAAAAAAGTTCAGTGTCTATCAACTCCTCCAGTACCCACCACTATTCAGTTTCTTTAACAAGAATTCCATTTGGAATATTGACACCAAGTAATTCTGCCATGAATTCCTTAACTGGTGCAAAGAGTTAAATGCTCTACTACTGACTGAAAGGTTGGAGGTTCGAGTCTACCCAGAGGCACCTCAGAAGAAAGGCCTGAACATCTAGTTCCAAAAAATCAGCCATTGGAATCCGTATGGAGCACTGTTCTACACTCACACATATGAGGCTGCCATGAGTTGGAACCAGGGTGGATTATCCAATAGGCAAGGTAAGCACGGTGCTTTACTTTGCTTACGAGATCATCTATAGTGGACAATTTTACCACATCAAAGATTCTGCTTCTAGGTATGACTGGCATCTGTCTCTCTCCTGACCCCACAGCACCTTCTTACAAAATCAAAGCCTCTCTTCAAATTTACAGTCCCTGACGGGCAGGTTACCCAGTAAGCAAGTTCATGATGTGGTGAAAAACGTGAAATTGTTCACTATAGATTAATAAGTAAGCGCATGCATACCTTCCTTATTGGGTAATCCACCCCTGGTCGGAACTGACTCCAGGGCAACTGGTAACTGGTTACCAGACCCTGTAAGCATGTAAATTTGAAAAGCTGTCTTGCAGAATGCTGTTTTAATGAAATCTAGTGCAGCTGCATCACAGTTTTTTATAACCACTTGTCTGGTAGACATTGCTTTTAATTTTGCCTTTTAGTGTAATAAAGTAATCTAACAAAACTAATATTTTAAGATTCTTTGTATAAAAAATTACAAAACATATTAATAAGTAATCTTTTCCTCTATGATGATGCTGAATATTCTTTAAAATGCTTTGATGCTTCTCTCTTGATTGTGTACATAGCCTATTTTTTATCTGAAGGAAACAGTCTTGCTTAGACTTGTAACTGAATACTTTCTAATTGCATTTTAAAAAAATAGATATCCACTGATGTAAAGTGCTAAAGGAAAAGCTTTTTTACATCATGACAGCTATTAATAAAACTGTTTCTATAAACAGTTTTCTTGAGTCTTTTTTTATTTCTATTTTTATAGAATGATTGTTTAATAACATGCAATTAAATCAGAGCTTTCTTTTTCACATTATAACAACTTTTTTTAGATAGATTCTGTGATAAAATTATACCCCTTTGACATCACAGTCTGTTTCTATGAGAATTAATGGAACGTAAAAAATTTGGCAGCATCAGTTTACTCAGCAGTGTAAAGAAAAAGTGGCCAAGTCACAATGGCCATTTTTCAAGCGTTGATTGACACCTTTAAATCCTAAAGATATTTAATCCAAAATCCCATTTGAAATTTTATACCATCAAGAAATATATCTACTGGAATTAATAAAAGTTATTTTTATCATGTGTCTAGTGTTCTTGTCAAGAATAGAGCTGTGAGGTCAATGAAAACACATTTTGGGAAATCCTTTCTTAGAGAAAGGAGAGAAATCTAAGTGGTCCGTGTGATGCACAGTCCTATTCATCTAGTCGAATGTGGCTCCTCGTGGTATAGCAATCTATAAACTGAGAAGTTATCTGAGCTTTCTTTTATTTATTTATTTTTTTACTGTACTTTAGGTGAAAGTTTAAAGAGCAAATTGGTTTCTCATTAAACAATACACAAATTGTTTTGTGACATTGATTGCCAGCCCTGCAATGTGTCAACACTCTCCCCTTGTCTACCCTGGGTTCCCTGTTTCCATTCATCCAATTTTCCTGTCCCTTCATGCCTTCTCGTCTTTGCTTTTGGGCTGCTGTGCCCATCCCTGGTAACCAATAAAGACTGTTACTTTTTGTGTGTGAACATGATTGAACTATGAAGCACATTCCTCACGTGTGTTATTATTTGCCCTATAGACCTGTCTAATCTTTGGCTGAAGAGTGAACCTCGGGAGTGACTTCAATACTGAGTTAAAAGGGTGTCCAAGGGCCCTACTCATGGGGTTTCTCCAGTCTCTGTCAGGCCAGTAAGTCTGGTCTTTTTTTGTGAGTTAGAATTTTGTTCCACATTTTATTCCAGCTCTGTCCAGGACCCTCTGTTGTGATCCCTGCCAGAGCAGTCAGTGGTGGTAGCCAGGCACTGTCTAGTTGTACTGGACTCAGTCTGGTGGAGGCCGTGGTAGTTGTGTTCCATTAGTCCTTTGGACTAATCTTTCCGTTGAATCTTGTTTTCTTCATTCTCCCTTGCTCCCAAAGGGATGAGACCAGTGGAGTATCTTATACGGCTGCTCACAGGCTTTTAAGACCCTAGACGCTACTCTCCAAAATAGAATGTAGAACATTTTCTTTATAAACTATGTTATGCCAATTGAGCTAGATGTTCCCCAAGACCATGGTCCCTGCAGCCCTCCACCCAGCAAGTCAGACCCTCAGGGAGTTTGGATGTCTCTGTGGAGCTTCCATGACCTTTCCTTGTACAAGTTGTGCTAGCTTCCCCAGTATTGTGTACTGTCTTGCTCTTCACCGAAGTTATCACTTATCTATTGTCTATTTAGTATTCCCCTCCACCCCTCCCATCCCTTGTAACCATCAAGGATTGTTTCCTTTTGTGTGTAAACCTTTTCATGAGTTTTTACAGTAGTGGTATCATACAATATTTGTCCTTTTGTAATTAACTTATTTCACTCAGCATAATGTCCTCCAGTGTCATCCGTGTTATGAGATGCTTCGCAGATTCATCATTGTTCTTTATCATTGCATAATACTCCACTGTGTGTATGTACCATAGTTTGTTTATCCATTCATTTGTTGATGGAAATCTAAGTTGTTTCCATCTTTTTGCTATTGTAAACAATGCTGCAGTGAACATGGGTACGCATATGTCTATTCGTGTGACGGCTCTTATTTCTCTAGGGTATATTCCTAGGAATGGGATTCCTGGATTGTATGGTATTTCTATTTCTAGCTTTCTAAGGAAGCGCCATATCATTTTCCAAAATGGTTGTATCATTTTGCTTTCCCACCAGCAGTACATAAGAGTTCTGATCTCCCTGCAGCCTCTCCAACATTTGTTATTTCCAGTTTTTTTGATTTGTGCCAGTAATGCCAGGGTGAGAGAGTATCTCATTGTAGTTTTGATTTGTATTTCTCTAATGGCTGGTGATCGTGAGCATTTCCTCATGTGTCTGTTGGCACTTGAATGCCTTCCTTGGTGAAGTGTCTGTTCATTTCCTTTGCTCAATTTTAATAGGATTATTTGTCTTTTTGTTGTAGAGGTGTTGGATTTTCTTGTAGATTTTAGAGATTAGACATTTTTCTGACTTGAAATGTCCAAATTTTTTTTCCCAGTCTGTAGGTTCTCTTTTTACTCTTTTGGTGAAGTCTTTTGATGAGCATAAGTGTTTAGTTTTCAGAAGATCCCAGTTATCTAGCTTATCTTCTGGAGTTTGTGTGTTATTGGTTATGGTTTGTATCCTGTTAATGCCGTGTATTAGGTCCTCTAGCATTGATCCTATTTTTTCTTCCATGGTCTTTATCCTTTTTGGCTTTATATTGAGGTCTTTGATCCATTTTGAATTAGTTTTTGTCTATGGTGTGAGGTATGAGTCCTGTTTCATTTTTTTGCAGGTGGACATCCAGTTTTGCCAGCACCATTTGTTAAAAAGACTGTCTGTTCCCCATTTGATGTACTTTGGGCCCTTGTCGAAGATCAGGTGACCATTGGTGGATAGATTTACATCTGCGTTCCCAATTCTGTTCCATTGGTCAATGTATCTGTTGTTGTACCAGTACCAGGCTGTTTTGACTACTGTAGCTGTATAGTAGGTTCTGAGTTCAGGTAGTGTGAGTCCTCCTACTTTCTTCTTCTTCTTCAGTAGTGCTTCACTTATCCACAGCTTCTTCCCTTTCCATATACAGTGAATGATTAGTTTTTCCATCTCTTTAAAGAATGTTGTTGGTATTTGAATCAGGATTGCATTGTATTTGTAAATTGCTTTGGGTAGAATTGTCATTTTCATAATGTTGAGTCTGCCTATCCATGAGCATGGTATGTTTTTCCATTTATGTAGATCCCTTTGGGTTTCAGAAAGAAACAATTTTTGATGGTTATGAGGGAGAGGAGGGGTGAGGAGGGAAAAACCTTAACTAGATAGTAGATAACTTTGGTGAAGGGGTAAGACAGTACACAATACTGGGTAAGTCAGCACAATTTGACCAAAGCAAAGTGATAGCAGTATAGTATTTCTCTTTCTAGTTTTTTAAAGAAGCACCATATCATTTTCCAAAATGGTTGTACCATTTTGCATTCCCACCAGCAGTGCATAAGAGTTCCAGTCTCCTCACAACCGCTTCAGCGTTTGTTATTTTCTGTTTTTTTTTAAATTCATGCCAGTAATATGGGGTGAGATGGTACCTCACTGTTTTGATTTGTATTTCTCTAATGGCTAGTGATCATTAGCATCTCCTCATGTGTCTGTTCGCTGCCTGAATGTCTTCTTTAGTGAAGTGTCTGTTCATATCCTTTGCCCATTTTTTAATTGGTTTATTTGTCTTTTTGTTGCAGAAATGTTAGATTTTCCTATAGATTTTAGAGATTAGACCTTTGTTCGGTATGTCATAGCCAAAAATTTTTTCCCTGTCTGTAGGTTCTCTTTTTACTATTTTAGTGAACCCTTGATGAGCATAAGTGTTTAATTTTTAGAAGATCCCAGTTATCTAGCTTATCTCCTGGTGTTTGCATATTGTTAGTTATGATTTGTATCCTATTTATGCCATGTATTAGGGACCCTAGCATTGACCCTATGTTTTCTTCTATGATCTTTATAGTTTTTGGTTTTATAGTTAGATCTTTGATCCATTTGAATTAGTTTTTGTGTATGGTGTGAGATACCGGTCCTGTTTCTTTTTTTTACAGATGGTCATCTAATTTTGCCAGCACCATTTGTTAAAAAGACTGTCTTACAATATGTGTACTACTGTTTCATGAGAAACTATTTGTTCTGTAAACCTTCACCTGAAGTACAATTAAAAAAAAAAAAAAAAAGACCGTCTTTTCCACATTTAATGGGCTTTGGGCCTTTGTTAAAGATCAGGTGGCTGTAGGTAGATGGATTTACATCTGGGTTCTCAGTTTTGCTCCATTGGTCACTATGTCTGTCTTTGTACCAGTGCTGGCTGTTTTGACTACTGTAGCTATATATTATGTTCTGAGGTCAGACAGTGTTAGGCCTTCTACTTTCTACTTAGATCTTCTTCAATAGTGCTTTACCTATCTGGGGTATCTGAGATTTCTGCTGGGAAAACTGGGAGCTTGAAGGTTGTTTTAAGGCTCAAAGCCTTTTTTTTAGTCCAGGCTCATGATTTCTTTAACAATACAATTCCTTCAACAGTGTGGTAGCTCTCTTATATATTTGCTTCTGGTTCCATATTCTGAACTACATATTCTAGTTTTTTTCCTAAATATAATTCTCAAGAATGATTTATTTCTTTTCTTCCTCATACTCATGTCCTTCTCTTTCAACTTAATGATGGCTATCTTTAGGCTATATGAAACAACAGGTTTGGATGTCAAAGCTAAAACCTTTAGTCTAATCTTTGCCATAGGATTGTGCCACCTTTTTTAAAAAATTGAGAGGTTTTTTTAGTACCTTTGTCACTGAAAAATTTTTTCAGTCTTATCTGTATTACTTACAGTCCAGTAACAGTCAGCTTTTCTAGCCCTGAAAAGGCCTTGATCGCTAGAATTCCTTAGTAACTTTCTATCTCTGCTAGAAACCCCACCAATTCTCATGGAATCTTCTCTCTTTCTTGTAATATCTTTCCAAAGGCAGCCAACAGTAGCCAACACACACTATCACTCTGCTTCCAACTAATACCCTGAGATTCTCATTAGGCTTGTGGTCTAGCTTCCAAGTTCTTTCTGGGTTTTCTGACAGTCTACTAAATATTTCCCACAAGGCACACTAGCAATCTCCAGATATCCAGCCTTCTAAGCTGTTTCCTTGCTGTCTGCCCCATGACCACTGACTCTGTACGGCTTGTTTTAGTTTCTCTATGGCAGCAACCTCCTTCCAAGCATCAACGTCTTTATTTTTGTGGTAGTCATTACTGCCGTTTACCTTCTTGGCACAGAGTAGGATTGTACCTCCTTGCTCTTCTTAAAGATAGGAATGGCCATATATGTCTTGATATGATCTTTGAAATGTATGTAGAAGTGATCACATATATATGAAACCTTAAAAGCCAATGTATAATTTTTGCCATTGTCCCTTCCCACTGCCATGGTGACAATGGAACATATGTCAAGACAAAGTTTTTATCAGCCTGGATCCCTGAGTAGCCATGATGACTATAATCTTACTGACTTACCATGAACAAGGAATAAACTTTTGCGATACTAGGATATTAAGACTTTGGAGTCATTTGGTATTGCAACATAACCTATCCCTGACAGGTACAGTCAAGGTATGGCAAATGTTACAATGAACAACCCCAAAATTTCTGTGGCCTAACAAGATAGAATTTTATTCCTCCTTTACTTGAGAGTTCAATGTGATATCTGGCAGGTGGTTTTTCGTGTGATAATTCAGGAATCCAGACTTCTTCCATCTTATCATTGCACCATCTCCTAGGACTATGGAGTTCTCTCCTGAGTTATTCGAATCTGGCTGATAGAGAGAGAGTGAAGTTTTTTGCAGATTTTTATGGCAATTTCTGACTGGAAGGGAGGGTAGGAAATGTAATCCAAACAAAATCAACCATTTGTTTATATGTGCAGACTCTGTAGGTCAGGAATTCTGACAGGGTATAGCAAAGATGACTTGTCTACACTCCACAGTATTTGACCAAAGATGGAAGTAACTAAATACATCTTCACTCATATGCCTGACAGTTAAAACTGGCTGTTGGTCGAGACAACATACGGGCCTCTACATCAGGCCTGAGTGGCCTGAGTGTAGTTGGACTTCTTACAGGGCACCTGAGCCTTCAAAGGCAGTGCCTCAGCAAACAAAGCAGAAGCTGTGTGCTTTTTCCTGATCTCTAGTCTCAGAAGTCTTTCAGCAACACTTCTGGGCATTTTATTGGTTATAATCCAGTCATATGTGGAAGGGAATTAGACTCCATTTCTTAATACGAAGTGGCAAGATTCTTTTTGTTTTTTAAACTATATTTATTTATTTAATAATATTGAGTTTTGGGTGAAAGAATCCGCCTTAGAAGCAAGGATGGAGAGACTTCGTCTCACGTACTTTGGACATGTTATCCAGAGGGACCAGTACCTGGAGAAGGACATCATGCTTGGTAAAGTAGATGGTCAGTGAAATAGAGGAAGGTCCTCAACTAGATAGACACAGTGACTGCAACATTGGGCTCAAGGATAACAATGATCATGAGGCTGGCACAGGACCAGGCAGTGTTTCATTCTGTTGTACATAGGGTCGCTATGAGTCAGAACTGATTCAACAGCACCTAACAACTGTCATTATAGATAGCTATTACTTGTTTTTTCCACATCCTTCTATGTAATAGTAGGATATGATGAAGAATAAAGAAAGTTATATGTGTTAACTAAAGTTACTGAGTGTCTTGTTTGGATCTGAAACTAGAACACATGAATTTTTGCTTAAGGTAAATGTTTCATTCTTCATTTTGCCTCTTGTTACTTTCATTGAAAAATTCTACTGCATAACAAAGAATCACAGTGCTGTTTCATAGTTCATTTCTCCACTCTAGGTGCCCTTTTGATGGAAAATGTTCAACCTATGTATCGGCGAGGAGCAGAAAGATTAACAGCACCTAACGAGGCATTTTTATATTGCTCGCATATGGTGATGCTATCAATATGTCCATTATGTGAGAGTAATGGGGATGATGGAGTGCTGAGTTTTAAGAATAGTGGTATGGTGGGGGCAACAGGTACTGTTTGGAGAAGGCAGTGAAGAGATGGGTGGTTATGTTGGTTATGAATGGTCTACATGACCCTGAAAATTGCCAACCCTTTGATTATTGCCCTTTCTTCTTTATTTCAATACATTTGTGGCTCAGTTGTAGAATTCTCACCTTCTGTGCAGGAGACCTGGGTTTTATTCCCAGCCAATGTACCTCATACGCAGCCACCACCCATCTGTCAGTGCTAGCTTGCGTGCTGCTATCATGCTGAACAAGTTTCAGCCGAGCTTCTAGACAAAGATGGACTTAGGAGGAAGGTCTGGTGATCTACTTCTGAAAATCATCCAGTGAAAACCCTATGGATCACAATGGTCTAATCCACAAGCAATCATAGGGAAGGTGCAGGATGGGGCAGTGTTTCATTCCATTGTGCATGGAGCTGCCATGATTTGGGGGTCAACTCAAAAGCAGCTAACAATAGTATTAAAGAATTCTCTTAAATGCAGATAAGCTACATATATATTTCGCACTCCAGACTGTAAGCTCCTTGAAGGCAGGAGTCATGTCGGTCTTTAATATACCTAAATCCAGCAAAGTTTCTGGTTTAAGTGATCATTAAATATTGTTTGAATAACAGACTGTATGATTACCATACAGAGATCCAGGCTTTTATCTTTTTTCAGAGAATTCTGTGGTTTTAAGTAGAATCCTGTCCAATTACTGCATTCAGCTCAATGTCCAGAATATCTAGGTGTTGTGGAGTCTTCTTTCTCTGGTACAGACAGTGATTCCTTATGGTCCGGTGGCCTATGGACTAAGAGACAATTATCTGCTCCCCACTCCCACTCAGTATACAATGATGGAGAAGGGACACAATAACCACACAAAAAAATCTAATTTAGGAAAGAAAAGGGCAATTTAAGCATCATGCTAGGCAGGCATTGTCCTCTGAGGTCCTTGTCTTCTCCATTAGAATTTTCTTTCTTTTCCTTTGTCCTCCTTGGAAAAACGGGGCTGTTTAGCTTTTGAAGTTGACTTCTTGAAGAAATAAGATTGGGAGCCTAATAGTGTTTTGTCATTGTCATTTGTTTTTTCACCTTAAATATATATATACATATATATATGTATACACACACATACATACACGCACACACACGTATATTATTGTTTTTGGTGAAGATTTCACAGCAGTTTAGGTTCCCATCCAACAATTTCTACACAAATTATTCAGTGACATTGCTTACATTTTTCACAATGCGTGAACATTCTCATTATTTCCATTCTGGTTATTCCATTTCCATTAATCTAGTTTCCCTGCCCCCTTACCTTCTCATCTGTGTTTTAAGTAATTGTTGACTGTTTGGTCTCACATAGATGGATTTTTTAAAGAAGCACAGTACTCAAGGGTGATATTCTTTATTTTGCGAGCCAATCTGTTATTTAGCTACACGGTGACCTCACAATCTAGTTTTGGTTCAAGATTTAAAGAGTATCTCAGGGCAATAGTCTTGGGGAGACCTCCAGTCTCAACTAGTCCAGTAAGTCTGTTTTTTGTGTGTTTTTGTTTTAAGAATTTGAGGTTCTGGTTCACATTTTCCTCCCATTCTATCAGGATCCATCTATTGCAGCCCTGATCAGAAAGGTCGGTAGTGGTAGCTGGGTACCTTCTAGTTCTTCTGGTCTCAGGGTAGATGAGGCTGTGGTTCATGTAGACTATTAGTCCTGTAGACTAGTTTCTTCTTTGAGTCTTTAGTTTTCATCTTGTTTTTCACTTTTTCTGTCAACTTTATTAGGAATAATAGTCATACAATAAAGGGCATAAATTTTTTAAGTTTATAGTTCATTGAGTTTTGACAAGCATATATACCACCCTCTCAATCAAGATATAGATATTATCCAAAAAGTTCCTTGGTTCCTCTTCAAAGTCAGTCTTGCCCCTCACCTCTACCATATCCCAGCCCCAAGCATCACTGGCATGTTTTCTGTCACTGTATATAAGTTTTGCTTGTTCTGGAATTTCACGAAATATATAGCTAGTGCTCAAAATTTCCAGTTATCTCAGAAATGTCTTATTAAATTGTTAGTTTTAATCAAGATTCAAATAAAAACATACATTGAAAATGACTGATATAGCTATTAAATCTCTTTTCATTTCCTTTTCTCTCCTGCTTCCATATAATTTGTTGAATCTGAGTCATTTGTCCTTTAGATTTTCTAACACTACGTTTTTCTCATTGCATCCCATGCTGTTGTTTAACATATTCCTCTGTCCTCTACTTTCTGTAGATAGCAGCTGTAGAGATTTGATCTGTTTCACATTTGACTTTTTTGGCCTCATGCATTTTTAACTGAGTTGAAAGATTATAGAAGTCAACATTCTTTTGGTTATAAGTAATGGAGAACTTAACTAGCATAAGCAAAATAGTGAATTTATTGGCTCATGAACCTGAAAATCCAAGGGCATATTATGGATTCAGGGCTCATATTATATAATCATGTCTTGGTTTTTCTTCCTGCTTGATTCTGATTTCTTCTGAGTTTTGGCTTCATGCTCTACATCCTCTCAGGTTCAAGTCCACAAGGAAATAAAGTTGCTTTCTGATGGCTCCATTTAGTGTTATTAGCACTGATTGTCCTGCTTGGAGTATGTGTTCATCTTGAACCAATTACTGGCCCTAAGGAAACAGACCAGATTAGGGTGCTAAAGTAGAGGCAGTTTCAGCAGAAGTAGAACTATATCCACTGTTACTGAATTTGAAGAGATTTTTAGTGCTCTGGAACTGAAAGGTTGGCAGTTTTAACCCACCCAGAGTCTGCACGGGAGAAAGACGAGGAAATCTGCTCCTGTAAAGATTACAGCATAGAATACCCTATGGGACAGGTCTACTCCATCACATGAGTTGAAAAATGACTTGATGGCACCTAAGAACAAAAACAATAAGCCATAATGAAAGATGATTTAGAGAGGTGAACTCGGCTGCTGCTAACCAAAAGGTCAGGTGTTGGAACTCACTAGCTGCTCTGCAAGAGAAAAATATGGCAGTCTGCTTCTATAAAAGATGTACAGCCTTGGAAACCCTGAGGGGCAGTTCTACTCTGTCATATAGGGTCACTATGAGTCCCAGTCGACTCCACAGCAGTGGGTTTGGTTTTTGGGGGGAGCCCTGGTGGCACAATGGTTAAGAGCTCTGGTGCTAACCAACCAGTCAAAAGGTGGAAGTTCGAATTCACCAGCCGCTGCTTGGAAACCCTGTGGGACAGGTCCACGGTCCTCTAAGGGTTGTTATGAGTCGGAATCGTCTCCACGGCAAGGGGTTTGGTTTTGGGTTTTTTTGGATCTGAGAGTTGAGATCTGTGAAAACGGAAATAGTGAACTAAATTTTAATCTGGGATAAGTGATAAACAGCTGTCAGAGATGATGGAGTGGGGAGGAGTCTGGGAGGCTGAACGCCAGTCCCGAAAGAAAGCATGCAGAACACTGGATGACTGTGCATTTAACGGGCTAAGAACGTTTAACGTGAGGTTACTATGATGTAGAAGAGCTCAGAACTGAAACTTGGGTCTACTTTACCACGTCATTTTTAATGCCACCGCAGTGTATTCGTTTCAGAAAGCATTTCTTAGTGATGACTACCAGCATTGGGAGGGGAAAGACGCTTCACGGGAAAGGTCAGGATACCCTGGACAACGAAAGACAGTCACTTGGCCAAAAGAAACACAGATCCCCATTCTCCGCACAGACCCTGTAGCTTTGCCCTACCTAAGGCGAGCCGGGATCAGCCAGCACCACGCCCCTTCCGGCAACCGGCTTTGCACCTTGCGTCACTTCCGGCCCTGGGCGATTCGCATCCGGGTCATGCTAAGCTTCTTGCTTTCGGAGCCTGTGACTGGTGGGGGTGGTACGCTGTCCGCGTTATCTCCTCCCGAGGAGACGGAACCGCAGTGTCTACAGGCGAGGAGCCACCGCTGCCCCAGGCAGAGAAGGACAAGAAGGAGATCTGGCAGTGAGTGGCGGCCGGACTGGGCCACGCTGGTGCCGGCTGGAGACTCTGCTTCTCCGCCTGCTGCTGTTTCTGGGAACCGGGTGCCAGCGCTGAGGGGCCTCCTGTGGACAGTGACCCCCTTCCCCGGCTCCCCTGCCCGCCCTGCCGGGGAGGGCGGAAGATGCCGGTGAAGAAGAAGAGAAAATCCCCCGGGGTGGCAGCGGCGGTAGCGGAAGACGGAGGCCTCAAGAAGTGTAAAATCTCCAGGTAACACCTCCCCCCACCTCTCAAGCTTTCCTCCATCCTCCTTTGCTGGGGAGCAGTAGGAGAAGGAGGCGGGCCAGACCTTTGGGGCTCGGCGGTGAAGAGGTGAGGCCCCTCTGATCCACCTAGGTGGTAGGAGCAGAACACCGCGAGTCTCCTCTCCCGACCTCGTGTTCGCGCGTGTGTGCCTCCTCGCGCTTATGGAGGGACTGGAAGAGTCGCCCCACGTTAGAGTCTGCGTGCCCGGGGCGGGGGGTGGGGGGGTGGGACATAAGGATGCGTACGTGAATTGCGTTTTCCCCCATCCCCTACTCCTTCAGTTCCTCGCCGGCTTCTTTCCAGCTCTTGAAGTGGGTACAGATCCCCGGAAGGGCCACTTCTAGAATTTCTTCACATGGCATGTAAGAAAAGGAGCATAGCTTGAGGAATCTTGACAACTGCCTTCGGAATGGTAGAAAGGAAAATTCCCTATAATTCAAATCAAAATTTAATGGAGGGGCCCAACCCGGTCGAACCCAGCAAAAAAGGCCTTTTATATTGTAAGAGTCCCATTCTTTGGAAGTAGCAGTGCCTCCACCTGTGCCAAGTCCCTATCTATAGAGCTGGAAAGCCTCTGCATGCTCTTTATTTTCTAGCGTTCAGGACGCTGTTAGCCCTCGATATAAATATTAATAATTTGAGAGCTATTGCGCTCTGTATCCTCTTGGAGATAAAGAGGACAAAAGAGCTGTAGTTTATAGCTTATTGATAGCATATCATTGAGGCATCACAGCAACGTTGTATGCTGCAAAAGAGTCATTTCAATTTAGGTGTGAGAAGTAATTTTCTTTTTAATTTCCTTATTGAGTGTCTTTGACTATATCAGTGGTTGGCACTTAATGCGACAATTTCAGATGTTACCTTTTAAAGGAAGACAGTAGCCAGCATTGTAAGGAGGAAATAATGATAAAGCTCTCCTTAAAGAGAGATGTGTTTAAAATGTAAGGTAAAGGACTTAATTAATCAGCATTTTCCTTTTTGTAATCGACTGAACTTTTATCTTTCATTACTATGTTTTGGCAAAGGAGCCTGCGAGTATATCTTGGGCTGTTAATGTGAAAGGTGATGCTTGTTTCTTGTATTTCTTGATACTTCACGCTGGCATTTGACGTGATTATTAGCTCATATTTTTATGCAATATGCAAATTAGTTTTTCCTGTTGTAACATGTGGCCATCTTAAACGTATGATATATCAGAATTATTTAGACAGCTGCATTTTCAGATATTCAAAATGGGGTAATTTTGCCTAGTAACAAAATGCAACCAGTGGTAACATAGTAAATCAGTAATTCTTTATCTGGGCATCATTTATTTAAAAAAAAATTAATAGATTTAAAATTTTTAAGTTAACACATTAAAATAATTGGGCAGTCAGTTATTACAGCTCAGGTAATACATTACTTGATTGCAAAAGTTCTAGCATTTCTTCATCATTGTGGTAGTGTAATTGTTTGAACTCCTTGAGAAAGGTTCTTCTCAGAAGTCCATTATATCCTGGAGGCCATTTATGAATTTTCAAACTTTAATGATCAAAATATGACCTAAAAATAAACGGATTGGGATTTAATAGCTTTGGCCCAATTATTTGGACTGTTACTAAGTGTTGTAGAGTTTTGGGGGAATTTTTTTAAATCTGTGAACCCTAATTATACTCTTAGGTCCTAAATCATTTTTTATTTTAAAAATCTACTTAAGTTTGGCAGATGATAAATAACTCAATGTACAATTTGTTAATTATCAAAGTTTGCTTTGTAAGATTTTGTTTTCAAAGTGTTTGGAGTATATTTATTATATACCAAAATAATTTTTGTGAAAATCAGTATCGGGAAGAAATTTATACATTCCCAACTATTAGCCCTGCGTTGAAACCATTAGATTGAACTTCTGTGTAGCCTTTTGAAATCTGGGGAAATAATATTAGTTGATATTTTTGGAATTTGATAATGAGCAAAGTAGCTTTTAGGTTTTGTTAGCCAGAAATTCTTACAGGCTGTTGTTCTAAATTGCAGATACTTAACTTCATTTTTTTCCCTATAATACCAACTGTTTAAAAAAAATACTGTGTTTAGTTTGAATTAAAGTGGTTCATACTGAACTTAGGAGCCTTGGCACACAGTGGTTAAAGCACCCAGCTGCTAACTGAAAGGTTAGCGTTTCAAACACACCAGCCGCTCTGCCTGAGAAAGACATGGCAGTCTGTTTCCTTAAAGATTTATAGCCTTGAAAACTCTACGGGGCTTGGAAACCCTGTGCCCTATAGGGTTGCTATGAGTCGTAATCAGCTGGCAGCAGTGGGTTTGGTGGGTTTTATTTTTTTTTGAGTGCTGAACTTAGCTTCTCACTAAGAATTGAGACCTGATAAAAACCTTAGGCATTTGTGTGTTTTCTAAGCTATTGCAGATCCCAACCTCCTGCTAGACTGATAAGCGGAGAAGAACATTTTTCAAGCAAGAAGTGCCTGGCTTGGTTTTATGAGTATGCAGGTAATGAAATTAATGTAAGAAGATATCAATGATATGCTTTATAAAGTTTTTTTAGTTCATTTAACAACTTATTAATTGCAGGCGTGGTGTATGTTAGTGTTGTGTGCTGCAGTCGGGGTCAAGACTGAGAGTTGTAGGTAGGCTAAGAATTTGGTGCCTTTTGATGCTGATGTTTCTTTAAATATACAGTCTAGTGGGACAGGTGAAACTCATTTACTGTTAATAAACTTTGTAAACAGAGAGTCACAATTTACATCCGTTGGCTAAAGTAGAGTCAGTATTCTGGAAAACACAAAGTAGGTAATAAAACATTTTCTACTTTTTGGTATTTTTCTGAAATGTTTCTGAACTGGAAACTAACATTTTCCGAAACTTTTTGGGAGACATAGTAAAGATTTAAAACTCAGATAAATCATTGTGCAGTTCATTCACCTTTTTAATGGTTGTCATTCAGCCATTCAGTTCTACTAAACCTGTTGCCATCGCGTCAGTTCCGACTCATAGCAACCCTATAAATGCAATAATAAATAAGAAAGTAAACAGTGTGATAAATACTGTATTAATAGGAAGATGTACTGTGAGAGTTTATAAACTGAAAACACCAAACCCATTGCTGTCGAGTCGATTCCAACTCATAGCCACCCTGTAGGACAGAATAGAACTGCCCCATAGGGTTTCCAAGGAGCGGCTGGTAGATTTGGACTGCCGACCTTTTGGTTAGCAGCTGAGCTCTAACCACTGGGTCACCAGGGCTGCGTGAGAATTTATAGGAGGAATATATAACTGAGCCTTGGAAGAGTCGGGGAATGCTTCCTGGAGAAGCTAACTTAACTGTAAGGGGTGGAGGAAAAGCTGTAGGCCCAGAGTGGTACTGCAGCTTACAGATGAAAATCAAAACCAGGGATAAAGCTGAAGAGTTAAGCAAATACAAGAAAAAGAACACTTGTTTCCCATTTACTACTAATTTTTTCATAAACATATATAAAATTTTTTTGTTCCCTTAGAATGGTTTTCGTCTTTTGGAGTTAGTGATTTTAAAGCTTTCCCCTTCCTCCTGCATACTTTTCCTTTTTCCTTTCTCTTATGTGCCTCCCTGTTTTTTGTTCGTTTTGTTTTCTTTTTAATCACTATCATTCTCAGAGTCTTTGTTTAAAGTAAAACAGTGTAGGTAGTCATTGCCTTATATTTAGTGTTAATCAAGTTAAGGTCTGACATATGCTCTGAACTTGAACTTCAACTTGAAGCTAGCTGTATGGAAAGTGAGATTATTCGGGAGGGCAGTAACTTTGCTTTTGGGATCAGCTGAGTGATCCCAAAAGTATAATTTAAAAATTATTTAGTAACAGAATAAAGATTCTTCTAAACCAGAAAAAAAATGCTATTACTGGCATCCCAGGGCAACCACTAACCCAATTTAATGGAGGGAATTCACTTTCTTATTGACCTCCATTTAAAATGTTGACCCATTATTCAAATGCCAGTTTTACTTATATGTATGATACAGAATGAAAAGATCACTTATTTCAGTTCACTTTAGTTCACTTGTAAAGGTTACTAAATACCGTAAAAATAATTAGTAAATTTTTTTCTCTTGTATTTACTTGTTTTACCTCTCCTAGGGACTTTCCTGGAACCCTTGTGGTGCAATGGTTAAGAGCTCAGCTGGTAACCAAAAGGTTGGCAGTTTAAATCTACCAGCCGCTCCTTGGAAACCTTATGGGGCGGTTCTACTCTGTCCTTTAGGGTCACTGTGAGTCAAAATCGACTCGACAGCAATGGGTTTGGTTTGGTTTGGTTTGGTTAGGGCCTTTCCTAAGTAGTATAAAATTAGTTATAAAAATTTGCAAATAAAAGTAGTTAAATGTTTATTTTCTACATCAGCATATTTTGTGATAGCTGACATAATAATTGCTACCATTTTTCCAGGAATTGTGCTAATTATATCAGTTCTTCTTATGACCATTCTGTTAGGTAGGTGCTGTTATCCCCATTTTATAAATGACAGAACTGAGGCTTAGATTAAGTAAGTTGCCCAAGGTTATAGAGCAACAAGAGCCAAGATTCAGACCCATGTCCTTCTGACCATAGAGCCCATGCTTTTAACTAGTACTGTCTTTTAATGTTTATTTTTAACTTAAAACTTATGTACGTGCCAACTAATTTTCACTTTTAAAAAGAAAATATTGCCAGATAAGTGCATTTGAGGTAACTGATGTTCTGTCATTCATTAAATGATTCGTTCAGTAAATATTTATTGAGTACATGTGTCTCTGACACTGTATTCTGGAGATACAGTGGTGACAAAGTCAAACAAGATTTCTGTCTGCCCTTGAGGGATTTGCCTTCTAGTGGGGGAGGTAGTCAGTAAACAGGTAAGTACTCAAGTAATTACATATTTTGGGGATCTACAAAGGTAATAAATATGGTGAGGTTCAGGGGTAGAGAGTAGTGGAATACTGGAAAGTGATGGACTTTTAAATAGAATGATTAGTGATAGCTTCTTTGTAGAGGTGACTTTGGGCAGAGACCTGATTGACAGGGAGGAACCAGTTTGCCAAATAAACACTAACTGTTCCATCTTAAAATGGGATATCCCTTATTAAAAGGGAAACGATAATCGTGCCTGTTGAGATAATAGGTGTAAAGCACTGGGCTTAATCCTGGCATATAATCAGAACTCAATAGACGTTAGCTATTATTATTAAAAGAATAATAACATTACAGCATCTGATTGAGTAGTTGTGTGTTTTTACAACAATATTTCAAAATCAATAACTACTCTTATGTAGCTAATGTTGAAGGTGCTGTGTCATTGATTGAGCACACACCCCCTCCCCACCAGTATCTGCTATAAAGGAGGGGTGGTTTTAGGCCCTGCAAGTGTAACTGGGAACATATCTTTATGGTTATAATTTTTTTTTAAATCAGGAAATTAATGGTGTTTTGTTTTTCATTTAGTATTAAAAAATATCACTCAAGTTGTTATTCTAATATATAGGATGTGCATGATAAGCCTAGTGATATTTTGATCTTTCACAAGACCTCTCATTCTTGAGTGATACTTAAATTAACAAAGATTCATTAATGTACTGGGACTGTGGTAAACAAAAACATAGAAATTGAAAGAATGCTTTTAAGTTCTTATAAAAAATCAAAAATAAGGTTAGAATTGCATAGTCCTAATATAGTATCTGGTTAGTAGAATGAACAAAATCATTTCCATAGCTTTTTAAATTTAAGACTTAGGAAGTTATATTAACCTTTTCTCATTGCAAGATACTTTTGAATGCACACAAATATTTTTTTAGAGAGTAGAAACCTAGTTGCCTGAGAGAGTTAGTTAAATTTAATTCCAGAGATTTTACCCAGGAAGTAATTTTAATGGAAGGGCATGGTTCAAAAAGTATAATTAACATTATGCAGTCAGGGAAAGAACATTGGCGTAGGCATTATGCTAGTCTTAGATCTGTTACTGTTGATGTCACTTTGGGAAAGTCACTTAACATTTATAGACCTAGTTTATATAAGACCTTACATACATCTGTCTTTATGTAACCTAATTTAAGTTGATTCTAATCAAATTTTAATTAGTAATTAAAAATGTTTTTTCCCAGTTTCTAGAGGGGGCTACATTTTATGATAGTAACTGATATTTCTTGACATAGCTCTTCACCTTTCTCTTCTAACCAGTGATGACAGCTTTGAGAACAAGTCTGCTTTCTTACTGCATTAGAAAGATTTAGAACATATTTCTGTTATGCCTTAAAAACATTTTGTTTTTCTCCATTAAACTTTATTTGATTTTTATTTTTATGCAAGCCACATATTCCAAAATAGAAATGATAAGTAACAAAAGATACAAACTCAGTTATTTTTTAATAGCTTTATTGTGTGTGTTATCATTTAAAAAGTCCCCAAAATATATTAATATTAGGAAGTGAAAGTTTCTTTTAATTACCATCCCCTTCGCCTTTTAACACCTCATTGCATTGTTAGTACATATTTAAACCTGATGACATTTACCATTTTACAAAAAAAAAAAATTAAAAAAAAAAAAAAGATTTTGGTTTCAGACCATGTGCTAACTTCCTCTTGGCATCCTGGATCACATCTCAGGCAGCAAGATGTATTGATCACATACTGGATGGCTACATTGTTTTAATTAGAAAAACCCTAGAACATTGGCTTCATGTTGAGCTAGTGACCTAATGGTTATATAATAAATTGCCATCTGAGCAGCCTTAGTCTAGTCTGATTTATAAAGCTAGATTATTTTTAGCCCTTAAGAAAGGAAAGCAGGCTTCTCCTGTTTATATTTCAAGACAGTTTTTTTTTTATTGTTGTACTTTAAGTGAAAGTTTACGATTCAAGTTAGTCTCTCATACAAAAATTTATACATTGTCATGTGACCCCAATTGCTCTCCATATACCATGACAGCACACTCCTCCTTTCCACCCCTGATTTCCTGGGTGCATTCAACCAGCTCCTGACCCTCCCTGCCTTATCATCTCACCTCTGGACTGAAGCGGCCCATTTAGTCTCTTGTATCTACTTGAGCTAAGAAGCACGCTCTTCACAAGTTAATCATTTTATGTCCCATAGTCCAGTCTAATCGTTGTCTGAAGAGTTGGTCTCGGGAGTGGTTTTAGCTTTGGGTTGACAGAGAGTCTGGGGGCCATGTTTTCTGGGATTCCTCCAGTCTCAGACCGTTAAGTCTGGTCTTTTTACTAGAATTTGAGTTCTGTACCCCACTTTTCTCCTGCTGCATCAGGGACTCTCTGTTGTGTTCCCTGTCAGGATAATTGTTGGTGGTAGCTGGAAACCACCTAGTTCTTCTGGTCTCAGGCTGATGCAGTCTCTGGTTTATGTGGCCCTTTCTGTCTCTGGGGCTAATATTTTCCTTGTGTCTTTGGTGTTCTTCTTTCTCCCTTACCCCAGGTGGGGTGGGACCAATTGATGCATCTTAGCTGGCCGCTAGCTAGCTTTTAAGATCCCGGACGCCAATCATCAAAGTAGGATGCAGAACATTTTCTTAATAAACTTTGTTATGCCAATTGACCTAGATATCCCCTGAAAGCATGGTTCCCGGAACCCTACCCCTGCTACACTGTCCCTCAAAGTGTTTGATTGTATTCAGGAAACTTGTTAGCTTTGGTTTAGTCCAGTTGTGCTGACTTCCCCTGTAGTGTGTGCTGTCCTTCCCTTTACCTAAGATAATTCTTGTCAAGACAATATTTTTAAAACGCTGCAGTGGCAAACACATTTTTAGCATATTTCATATTGTTAAAAAATTTGTTTTGGTCTTAAATGCAGTCACAAAAGAGACATGGTGCTGATGTAATTATTGTGTTTGGGGAATCTGATAACATAAAATATGAGAATTGATGTATTGAGTTACATTACTAAAAGTAGGAAATAGGCTAAGTGCAGTTTGTTAATTTGAGGGCAGATAAACCAACTGAGGGATTAAACTTTTATTTCTGCTGTAGAGTGGCAACCAATACCTTGCTGTCTGTTTTAGAGCCAAGATGATAAGGAAAGTATCTCCTCCTGGAAATGGAATGTAATAATTTCCTTAAGTCATTGTTTTCATTTATATGTATATCTTTTTTCAAGAATTAAATTATATTTGAGAATATTTCAAAAGGGTAATGAATGACCTTCTGTTTTAGTAAGTAAACAAATGAATACTCTCCTTCTGCTTACTGTCTTGGCCTGTAGTATTGGCACATTCTAGTAGAATAAGAAACTCCAAACTTCTTAAGGCTCTTTATGTTCTTGTATTGCCAAAAACTTCGTTCAAAGTAGACTCTAAGTAAATTTTTTTTAATAGATAGGTTCAGGTTATTGTACAAACTGGTTATTAGTATTAATGGAGTATTATTTTACTTCTTATTTTTTTGTTTATATAATTTCATGTTGTCATGTGCGTTTCTGTTCAAAGAATACTTCAAGTTTTTAAAATTTTAAATCCTGTAAAATGTTTATACTTTTATCAAAGCTATTTCAAAATTCAAATTCAGTGATCTACAAAATGTTATAGTTTATTTATAGTTGCCTTTAGTATAAGGGCTTATGTTTTTGTTGATACTAAATTATAACAGTAAAATATGTAAATTGTTTTTATCTTGAAGGTCCTGATGAAGTTGTAGGGCCAGAAGGAATGGAAAAGTTTTGTGAAGACATTGGTGTTGAACCTGAAAATGTATGTTTTATTTCTAAACAGAATGGAATACAAGTGGGGGATAGCATATTTGTACATTTCTAAAAATTGAGACACTTTAGTCTTGTATGAAGAATTTTTTTTCTTTATGTTTAATATCATAGATTTTCATTTTAGGGTATTTTTTAATCAGTTTAAGTTGAATAGTTCTCTTTCCTGGTACAAATGTTATTTGTAATAAAATGAGAGAAATTCTACCTTCAGAAGCTGTTAGAACTTTTTTAGTTTTAAGAAGTTGTCCCATCCGAGTTTCTTTATAGTTAATAATTCCAGAGGTTGTATTCTGTAATAGTTGAAGGATGGAAGTAGTTGTATAAAAATGTTCTCCATAGTAAATATAGACATGATTATCTCTGCTGACTTTTCCCCTATCCTTTATGTTCTGTTCTTTCCAGATTATTATGTTAGTTTTAGCGTGGAAATTGGAGGCTGAAAGCATGGGATTTTTTACCAAGGAAGAATGGTTAAAGGGAATGTCTTCATTACAGTAAGAAATTTTTTTAAAAAACAAATTTGATGGCCTATTTGAAGATCTTAATTGATATTTTGTGCTTCCTAATGTCTAGGAGAAAGGTTTTACCCTTAAAATAAATCTGGTTTGGTCTATAACAATCAATTTGGGGGATTTACAAAGTTATATTATGATCTTGGCTAATAAATAGTTACTCCACTTTTCATATTCTCTAAGAAGGAACCTCAATATAGTCTTATTAAAAAGTCTTAATAAAAGTCTTATTAAAAGAACTTAACGTGGATATAGGATGTTACTCCCTAGATGGGTAAGTTAGAGGTACATGAATCAAAGGGTTGTTCAGAGGTTGTTTGAGCAATAAGGGCTTTCCTATTCTGAATATATAATTCCACTATCTGAGGGAGTTTGTTTGAGTATCCTAAGCTTTAAGGCCTCCTCTCCCCTCTTGAATTTTATACTTGATTGAAAAAAGAAATTTGGAAATAGAGTTACATGGCACTTTATGATTTCTTTTTGCGAAATGAATCTCATAAAGGACAAAAGTGAAAATGTTGTACTGCTTCCATGCAATCTTTAGCCATTTTATGAATGTATACTTTCAATTTAGGATACTGCCTTAAACATGTTCATAAATTATAGAATTGCTTTTCTATAAAAATAACTTGATTTTGACTTTCCAGAGTAAAGTCTCTTTAGTTTTTGAATCAGTTAGTAATTATATATTAATTTTATATTATGTCATATCCTAATGTTCATGCAGGATGTTACTAGTTATCAGCATTTCTAAATAGTTGGAGAAAAAGCATTAAAATATTTTTGAGGCAAAAAACTGGGGCTAATTAGCTATATGGTTTTCTGTTATGATTATGCTTTTGTTAACATAGTTAACTATTCTTCTTATTTGCCTGTCCTTAAATTTCAAAATACTGGATTTTTAAAGAAAAAAGTTTATTTGCTCATATGGCGCGTAAATTTTTATATTTCATTTTTCAGTGTCTAATACTTCATAATTTTTTTTTTTACCAGCGTTAACATATAGATATTTTATGTATATTTTCTTGAGTATATATGCACCAAACAATAGTTTCTAGGATAGAATGTAAAATCAATCCTCCTGCTTCCCTTATATATAGGTGAGGAATCTGAGATTCAGAGAGGTGAAGAAAATAGCAAAAGATGACACAGTTATTTAGTGGCAGAGCTAGGACCTAGAATCTCAGTTTCCTGATTACCAATCTAGCATACTATACTTCCTATTCTGTTGTATATAAGTTAATCTTTATAAACTAGATGGCCATTGTTATTGGTGAGGTAACTGGTTTGTAGTTGCCTACTAACCAAAAGGTTGGCAGTTCAAATCCACCCAGCATTACTGTGGAAGAAAGGCCTGGTGATCTACTTCCATGAAATTACAGCCATTGAAAACCCTATGGAATGCAGTTCTACTTTGACACACAGGAAGTCACTGTGAGTTGGAATCGACTCGATGGCAGCAGGTTTGATTATCTTTTAAAATCATACTTGCAGCTGAGACTGAATTCCGTCATTCTTCTAGGTGTTGTAATATGTCTGGTTAAAATACGTTGATTCTGAAAATCTTTGTGCTGTTTCCTACCATTTAAATAGCTTTTTGGAGAAAGATTAAGTAAAATATACAAGAGTTATGTAAAGAATATAAGCTAGCTTTTATATAGGTCAGACTGTTTTATTATAATTAATGTCAATTGTAGCGTGGCCTATTGTAAGTTTTCTTATTTGTCAATATAATTGTTTTCCATGTTACTAGTATTTTAGTTAATACGTGTATATTTTTAAATAAAAAATTCCTAACTATGTTTTTACAAAACAAGATATAGAGTCTTTGAATAACACAAATGTATAAAGTGTTTCTAATGTTTATTCTTGAATAATTAGCAGCATATGCCAATTATTAACTAGACCATTAGCAAAAATTAACTAGTCCATGAGTGTGATTATTATTAGAATATCTTCCCTATAGGGAGGTTACAGGCTATACAAAATAAAGGCAATTATTCAGCACTTAAAATTGCCCCAGAAGTTCCTGTTCCACTCATTTATGATTCCCCTGCACATCTGCCTAGCACTCTGTACTGTATAACCTTGAAACTGCTCAAATTAAACAAATCTGCTGGCTGGGAAAATAGTCTATTTTCCAGTGTGTAGATTGCCATGTGAAGTACAAAGTATCTTCTCTCAACTGGCTAAATCTTATTACTCCCTGAATCTTCTTGTGAATAACTTCCTAGGAATAAAATAGTTTGAAATTTAAACCAAGACAAAAGATCAATGTAAATTTTAATTTTTAAATTTCTAATTGTTTGGTATATAGTTTTCTATAATAAAATCATGAAATATAAAGCTTCACTTTTTCAATTTATCTTTAGTTACTCAAATTTCCTTTGTAGATTTTTCATATTTTTAGGATTTCAGTTTAACATGAGCATAATTATCGATGGTCTCCAAGTCATCTTAATATAATTATCAGTTGTTTCAAATTATTTTAGAGAACTTTGGTAGAGCTCTGCTAACGAAGAGAAGTAGTCCTGTAATTAGAACGTGTAGACTGCATTCAAGGATCATGGGGTATATAATCTGTGATTCCATAATGCTTTATAGTTTTCAGAATAGAGCAGTCCTTAATGTTTGAAGGTCATAGACTCTTGAGAGTCTTACGAAAACTATGGACCTTGTCGCCGTGAAGATGCGCGTGTAGTGCTACACACGAATTTTGCATATATTGTCATAAAGTTTATGGAGATTCCCCTTTGCCCATCTGTGGATACAAAGTTCCAAGGATACTTAAAAAAATTTTGTTCTGGCATGCCTTACTGGAATAGAGGACTTTTCTCATGTCTACTAACTGAAAGCTTGGAGTTGGAGCAAGGATGAAATACAATACTGGTGGTGAAAACTTTGAAAGGACTATACTTGATTATAATGAAAAAAGGTGCAAGAGGATAGCATTAGACAGTGGTGGCAGCTAAGCTCCCTGCCAGTAGGTTACAAGTTGTATATTTTCTGATCTCGATATTGAGCCCTGAACTTCGATCTTATTCAGAAGATTAGAGGAAATGTTCTGACTTAACTTTCTTTAGGGGAGAGAGGAATGGGAAGCATTTATACAATTTTTGGTAAAGGTGGAAGAGTGGGGTAAATGGAATGCTAATGGTATGTGTGGTGTGTGAATATCATTCATTTAGCTTTTGGGGACAAAATACTAGCTGTCATTAGCATTCCTCCTCTTCATTCCTCCCAGGATCATCATCATAAGTGCAAAATCCTTCCCTCCACACCCCTGTCACCACCCCAGTTTACAAATACCTCTAGAAGTGAACTATATTGCCCTGATTGATAAACCTGATTTAGAGGAAGTCCTAAATCCAGAACTTAGTGAATGAAATTTTTCCTGTTCCACATCAGCATGGCACAGCACATTTATTGGGACTTACTGAATAGGAAGAACTTCACTTAGATCTAATACATAAATGAGAAGAAAGTCTTTTTATTTTAAAGGTATTTAATGAAGTAGAAATTTGAAACCTTCCGGAAAACATGTAAATTAATTTTCAAGTCCTCAGTGTTATAGTTTAATCCCATTTCCTCTTATTCTATCCACAGTCACCTCGGAGAGTGGTATCAGTACATGCCACTATACTCTAAAATCTGTGTAGTTTCATTTGGTGGTTATTCAGAAAGCTATCTCTTGCTTTCCAGGGTATTCTAGTTAAGTATGCATTTCTTTTTAGGGGAAATAATCTTTCTAAACTTCCCAAGTTTTGAAGTATTCATGTTATTAACTCTTGTGAGTCTGTTTGGAGGCTAGATTAAATAAAAGAATTGCGTTGGTGTTAGTGACTGTTTGGAATATTCACTGGTCTTGCTAGGTCCGTTCGCAGTCTTTATGACATTGGTAATTAGTGTGGAGGTCTGTGCTCTTGTTTTCTCCCCCCACTCTTCTCTGAAAGGAAAACATTAATTGCAGTTACTCTTCTGGATTCTTGTTCTGTTTAAGATTATGATAGACTGTTAGGAATGGTATGAAATAATTTGGACAGAGCCACCATTTGCCTGAAATGGAACCTGTGCAAAGCATTTAACACACATATTCTCACATAATCTCTATGCTTGGCCTTTGATGTTCTTGTTACAGTCATTTTTAAAATGAGGAAACTAAGGCTGAAAGAGATTAAGTAACTTGCCTAAAGCCTCATGTCTGGAAATGGAGAAGTTGGAATTTTAACTGAACTCTGTTTGACTTGAAACTTATTTTTTCTTCCACTGTATTTGGAAAAGATTTCCTGGCTTCTTAACTCCTTAGTGACTTATCACTTTCTACTTATGTCATTAAGGATTTTGTTTAAAGTACAATTTTCTTAGTCTCATCTTTCCCTAGAAGGAAATGTGAGTTTTTTAAGTAATTAAATAAATATATCACCTACTTTTTAAAGGTTTATTTTTGGTATTCGTATTTTCATTTAGAAAATATTTTTGGAGTGCTTCTATATGACAGACCATGTGTTATGCGCTGGCACTGGTTTTCAAACTCTGGTGGTAGGGAGAGGACGAATATGTGGATGTAGGGGGGCATCCTTTCTCTTCTCTGCCGCTCCTGAACTTCGGATCTATTAGGATTCTGCATGATTTTTTGTGAAAAGGTAAGTCACGTTGCTAAAAGAAAATATGAAAAACTGCTTGAAAAAGCTACAAAGATATAGAAGATGTGGTCCCTACTTAGGGTAGTTTATGGCAGGAAGGGGAGCACATGTAAATAGATACCTAAAATTAATGCCCTACTGGCACAGTAGTTCAAGTGCTTGGCTCCTGACCAAAAGGTTGGGTTCAAACCCACCAGCCACTCCACAGGAGAATGATGTGGCAGTCTGCTTCTGTAAAGATTACAGCTTTGGAAGTGTTATGGGGCAGTTCTACTCTGTCCTGCAGGGTCGCTGTAAGTCGGAATTGGCTCAACAGCAATAGGTTTGGTTTTTTTTTTTGTTTGTTTTGGTGGTGCAGTGGTTAAGCACTCAGCTGCTAACCAGAAGGTCAGTGGTTTAAACCCACCAGCCACTGAACAGGAGAACAGTGTGGCAGTATGCTTCTGATGTAGCAGTCTGCCCCATAGCCTTGGAAACCCTATGGAGCATTCTACTCACTCCTATAGAGTCACTATGAGTCAGAATCACCTTGAGGCAATAGGTTTGGTTTTTGGTGTGGCATATTCTGAAGTAGTAAATCTAGAGATCTTAAAGATTTCATCTCCAGATTTTCAAACAGCATTACAGTAGGATTCTACCTATGATAGAAGTTAACTGTTTTTCAACTTTCATTAAAGCTTTTATTTTTTAATGTAATGAATAATTTCTGTGGTAATTAAAGCCACTTAACTGATACAGTAGGTAATAATTAACATTAAGAATATATTTTCTTGTTTGTGCATGAAGCATACTATGCACATATTCATATAAGGAGCGCTAAGGCCACTGCCAAATAAAGTAGTTCACTTTTCCAAATTTTAATTTCTGTTTCTGGCAGTATGGCAGACTAAACATGCATGTAAACCACTTTTTCTGTAAAACTTAAATGTTGAATAAAATATAAAAACATCTTTTTAAAAATGTATCTGAGTTGATTATAAATTAAGGAAAATAATGAGAGACCAGAAATGGTGAGATGATTCTGTAGGATTCTATAGAACTGGCATTTACCCTGAGGACATTTACCTAATCACTCAGGGTCTTGTTTTTAACCTGCCATGCATGTTTGGGAGAGGAGACAAATCAAAATCATGAGGCCTAAGAAGGGTGGGAATCAGATTAGAAAACCCCCACATAAAATCATTGATGCCAAACCTGCCCAGTAGGTGGAGATGTGGTTGCCTGGGCTTGGTTCTGCATATGACTGGAAGTAAGGCTCCTATCTGGGAGAACTCCTAATCACAAGCTCTCTATCATGCAAATTTAGGGCTAGAATTCACTGTTGTGTGGCCCACATCAAAATGTACTTTAGAGTTGTCTCAAATAAATAGGGCTCCCGTGTGTGTAGTGACAGCAGTTTCTCTGTAGAGGCATGCACTTTAAACAGAAGCTTAGCTTCTTCAGAAAAAGGTTTAGTGATCAACAGTACACAGTCAAAAAAAAGTCACTGAACTTACTGGCAAATAAATCTTTAAGTATCATAATCTTAATATATATATTTGATTTGATATGTTCAAAGAAAAGGGAATAGACTCAGATTATCAGATTTAAAGTAACAGTTAAATTTCTAGAAGTAAAAAATGTAACATTAAAAAAACTCTGGTTGAATTAGAAAGGAGATAGATGTAGTTGAAGTAGGAATCAGTGACCTACAGTATCTGAGAAGATTAGTGCAGAGAAACAAAAGAAAAATAGGACTGAAAGACCTGGGAGGTTAAGTTGAAACAGTTCTATAAACATCTTAACTGAACTTTCAGAAGAGAATAGTAAAGAGGGAATATTGGAAGAGAAAATAGCTGAGAAATCTCCAGAATGGTTGAGATCTACTAATTCTCAGACTCAAATCCCAAGCATGGTAAATAAGAGGAAATTTTAAACTTAGGCAGAGTGATAGCAGAAAACTAAAGTCCAAAAGAAAATTGTGATAATAACTAGAGAATGAAGAAATAATACAGAAATATTAAGTAAACATGTGACTTTTCCACACAGACAGTAAAAGCCAAAGAACAATAATGTCTTCAAAGTTCTGAGAGAAAACAGTTAATTTAGAATTGTATATCTAGAGAATGAGTCAAGAATAAGGAGGGAATTTAAGATATTCTGATATAGAATGAAAACCAAAGTTTACTGTCATCTCACTAAGGAGTTTCTATAGGATATATTTCAAGAAGAACAATAATGAGTAGTTTAAGGGAATTGAAAAAACTAATTGATCGGCAATAACATGTAAGTTGGGAAGAGAATGTTTAAGGTAAAAGCATTAAACAGTATAGTTTGGGTGGAGAGTAAATATATTTGCTTTAGACTTTAAGGTGGAATATTTAGGGAACCACTGAAAAGATAAATACAGAATCTAGGATCTATATCCCATTTTAGTGGAGTGGAATTAGGAAAAAAGCCCAGAAGTCAAAAAAGGAGACTGTAAACAACAGAGATGAGCTGACTAGAAAAAACAAAATACAGAAAATAATCTAAATACTATTCCTGTCAATAATCACAGTCTTAGTAGATAGACTGAACTTTTCCATTCAGAAATACATTGTCTGTTTCCTTGGAATTCCTAGAGAACTATTTCACAGTTGTTCCTTCAACTTTCAACACCTTCCACATACTTTTGGTTAATGACTTATACTTCACTGAGAAAATAGAAGCAATCAAGAGAATTTCCACATGTTGTTACCATCGGTTATTTTGATCTACTGTATTTGTACCCATCTGCTTTTCTTTTCTGTGTGTTCACTATGTACATGCTTCTAAGACTAACCTCTGTGTAGAAGATCGTATCCTCTCTCACCTACTCAGGGATGTTGCTTCAGCAGTAGTCCACCTTCTTTCCCGCATTATTGAATTTTTGTATTTTTCAGATCATGCTTGTTAGCATACAAATATACTGTTACTTCCTTTTTTAAAAATTAAAATTTTTTTGGAAATAATTATAGATACACATACAGTTTTAAGAAATAGATCTCATGTACCCTTTTCCCAGTTTCTGCCAATGATAACATCTTTCAAAACTGTAGTACAGTATCACAACAAGGATGTTAAGATTGATACAGTCAAGATACAGCGTATTTCCATCACCACAGGAGCTCTGACATTGTCCTTTTATAGCCACACTCACCCGCTCCTTGATCCCTGGCAAGCACTCATCTCTTCTTCATTTCTATAATTTTGTCATTTCAAGAATGTTATGTCATTGAGCATAGTTCTGTGACATCTAGGTTTTTGCATTTACCAATAGTTTGTTCCTTTTTACTGCTGAGTAGTATTCCATGGTATGGGTGTACGTGCTACAGCTCGTATAACTGTTCACTTGTTGAGGGACACCTGGGTTGTTCCCAGTTTTTGGCTATTACAAATAAAGCTGCTATAGACATTTGCATACAGGTTTTTTGTGTGAACATAACTTTTGATTCTCTGGGTTAAATGCTCAGGGATGCAGTTACAGGGTGTGTTTAGTTTTTTTTTTAAACTGCTAACCTGTTTTCCAGAGTGGCTGTACCATTTTACATTCCCTCCAGCACTGTATGAGTGATCAAGTTTATCTGCATTCTTGCCTGTGTTTGATGTTGTCACTATTATTTATTTCAGCCATTCTAGTAGTTGTATAGTAGTATATCCCTGTGGTGTAAATTTGCCTTTTCCTAACAGTTAATAATGTTGAACATATTTTCATGTGCTTATTTGCCATTTGTATACCATCTTCGGTGGAATATCTCTCCTTGGATTGCTTTTTTATTATTATTATTGTTGAGTTTTGAGAGTTCTCTATTCTAGGTATGAGTCTTTTATCGAAAATGTGGTTTGCAAATATTTTCTTCTACTTAGTGACTTATCTTTTCATCCTCTTAAGTCTTTTGCAAAGCAAACATTTTTAAGTTTTATGAAGTCCAATTTATCAGTTTTTCCTTTTGGTGTCAAGTCTAAGAATTTTTAACCTAGCCCTAGATCCCAAAGAGTTTGTCTTGTTTTTTGCTAGTTTTATATTTTTACATTTTATGTTTTAGTCAGTGATACATTTCAAGTTAATTTCTGTATAAGGCGTGAGGCGTAGGTCGAGGTTCATGTCTTTGCTTATGAATGTCTACTTGCTCCAGCACAATTTATTGAAAAGGCTCTCTTTTCTTCCACTGAATTGCTTTTGTACCTTTTTCACAAATCATTTAGGCATATTTATGTGGATCTGTTTCAAGGTTCTCTATTCCATTGAACTATCTGTCTTAACCTTCCACCAGTATCACACAGTCTGGATTACTATAGCTGTGTAATGTGTCTTGAAATCAGATAGACTGCTGCTTTTTTTACAAGATTGTTTTAATCTAGTTCCTTTACTTTTCCATATAAATTTTAGAGAATATCTTGTCTGTATCTACAAAGAAACAGAAAAAAAGCTTGCTAAGATTTTGGTTAAACTGCACATGAATTTTGGAAAGAATTAACGTCTTTACTTTTTTGAGTCTTCCAATCTATGATATGTATCTCCATTTATTTAGATTTTCTTTGATGTCTTTCATCACCTTTGTATAGTTATCAGCATACAAGTCCTGTAGATGTTTTGTTAGAATTACATCTGAGTATTTCTTTCTTTCCTTTTTTTTTTAAAAGAGCCCTGGTGGTGCGGTGGTTAAGCACTTGGCTGCTAAACAGAAAGGTCGGCGGTTTGAACCCACCAGCGGCAGTTCCACGGGAGAAAGATGCGGCAATCTGCTTCCGTAAAAATTGCAGCCTTGGAAACCCTATGGGACAGTTCTACTCTGTCCTGTAGCATCATTATGAGTTAGAATTGACTTGAAAGCAATGGGTTACTTCATTTTTATTTTAAGCCACTGTAAACAGCATTGTATTTGTACTTTCAGCATCCACATGTTCAAGCTAGTATATAGAAATATAATTGATATTTGTACGTTTATCTTGTATTATGTGACCTTGCTGAACTCATTTAGTTTTACGAAGTTTGTTTTGTGTATTCCTTGGGTTTTTGTATATACACAATTTGTGCCACATTATGAAAGGCTTTATCTGCCTTGCTTCTCCTAAAGAGTGGGATTTATCATCCCAGTGAGAATCAGAGAGCTAGTAAAGATTTTTGAGTATTCCATTTAGCTGCTTGTATTTAATGTCTTATCTTTAGAAGTAATGTGTATAATTTATTGTTGTTTGCATTCCTTTGCATATGTACCTTATTTGGAGTTAGGTGCTTCCACTGATTTACTTTGACTTTTGTTCACTAAAAAATGTGGTATCTGGATTTATGACTCAACTGCTAATACGGTGTATTAATTTCCTGTGTTAAATCTTAAACTTTTAAAACCACTCATGGCAAATCTTTTTCACTAAGCTGTTGCCTAAAGAACTTTCAAAGAAATATGTGACAGAAGCTTGATTAATTTCATTTGCTTTGCTATTAGTTTTGTATGTGGTAAGAGCACATTTGTATACATGTGTTTTTAAAGATAATTTGTGATTTTATTGGAGTCTTTTAGTTGGTTGGTTTGTTGAGTTGGTTGAGTTTTTTTTTTTTTTTTTAAATTAGTAGGTACAATGCAACAGAATTTTAAACCTAAATTAACTTGGTAAATGCTCCCATTTTTTTCCTCAGCACATTCCTTTTAACCCCTAAAGATATCTTTAATTTTCTTGATTATGTAATTTGTTTGATTTTTATTTAAGGTGTGACTGCACAGAAAAGTTGCAGAACAAATTTGACTTTTTGCGCTCACAGTTGAATGACATTTCATCGTTTAAGAATATCTACAGATATGCCTTTGATTTTGCAAGGGTAGGTGCAATTTCCATGTTTAGTAATTTTAATATTCTTTCATCTTGAGTCCATACTTAGGAAAGTTTTTTGATCTACATTTTAGGATAAAGATCAGAGAAGCCTTGATATTGATACTGCTAAATCTATGTTAGCTCTTCTGCTTGGGAGGACTTGGCCACTGTTTTCAGTATTTTACCAATACCTGGAGGTATGTATGTTTGTTTGTTTTTATCTTGAAAATATTATTTCCAACCTTAATCTAATTGAAAACATACCTTTGAGGAAAAACAGATTTGTAACACTGCTTTTTTTCTCCATCTGCTTGAGTAGTGTGAAAAGTCTGTCAGTATTAAGTACTTTCTAGATATTTTCAGTGTGCACATATCTGCTTTTATTTTTGGAAATGAGTGCATGTGCCATTAATAAATTCTGTGCATATTTTTATGCATCCCTCCAAAATAGGCCTACAAAATTATACATTTTAGTGCAGACATTCTTCATGCAAAATTAAGTTTCTCAGGATTTTGGCAAGAGAGAATTGATAACTGCTGCACAAATGTTGTACTTCTAAATCTGATTTATTTCTGTTACACAGGGTTTTAAGCTGAAATCTACCTAAGAGAACCAATTGTAGTAATAAAACTTTGCTTTTTTACTTAGGCTCAACCTAAAGCAATAGAATAAAACTTTTATTATTTTTTGCCCACAAATAGGAGAACCGTCTATAATAGTAAACTTAAATGTACTGATTACTTAAAAAGGTACGTATGCTGACTTTAAGAAGCAGCTTTTCTTTTAGAAGGTTTATTATAGCACCTGTTATAGGCAGTGGTTCTAAGAAAATGCTGTCTTTTTTTCCATTGCTTGCTTTGTCTAATTTTCTGTTTTTGTGCCTTTTCGTTTTTTGTACATAGTTCTCACCATTTTTTGAATACAGATGCTTTTTGCTTTGAAAACAATTTCTCATAAAGCTGGTTGTTCATCATAGCAGTTTTCCCAGGGTGGTTTGTGTAAAGCTTGTGATAAGAGATAATGGTATTGAAAACAACCTAATACGAATGAGTTTTATGCACCCTTATAATAAGTCCAATAAAGTAGATACTTTTGATGGATGGTATTTTTTCTCCTCCTATTAGTAGTTCTGGGCAAAAGAAAATTTAACTAATTGAAAGAATATTCCCCTCTAAGGAGAGTTGAGGGAAAGTGAATTAAATGTTTTTTAAACACTTGTTATGTGCAAGGTGCTTGACATACTTTTTTTTTTTTCCCATCTTTATGACACCATTTTGAGTTAAATTTTATTCCCATTTAGCAAATGAATTCTCTTAGTTAAAATAACTTTCTGAAGGTCACTCAAGCAAGTGGCAGAGCTGGGATTTGAACCCAAGCTTATATAGTATTTCCACTACCTCCAAAGATGCCAACTTCAAAAACAATAAATCTCATGCAAAGAAATGAATTACTGGGAAGCAGCACAAGGGAACTTTCTGAGTGTGGGTAATATTCTGTATGTTGATCTTGGTGGTTACACAGTTAAATACATAATGTAAAGATACAATGAGCTTTACCCTTAAGATGAATACCTTTGATGTACTTTTTATTCCTCAAAAATGAAAGAAAAAGGAAAAAGTGAATTGGATAATATTGACTTGTAAATACCCTGAGAATGTTCTTAAAAGCACACACAAATAATTAAAAGAGGAATAAATGTTTTAGGAAAGACTGAATGACCCCAAAAAACGTTACAGATAGATTTATTGAAATCAAGGCCTAATATAATGTCTTTTTATAAACCACATATTTTGTCATTTTCCATAGCAATCAAAGTATCGTGTTATGAACAAAGATCAGTGGTACAATGTGTTAGAATTCAGCAGAACGGTCCATGCAGATCTTAGTAACTATGATGAAGATGGTGCTTGTAAGTATAGTGTAATGTTTTTCTATGAAAATAAAATTCCTAAAAATGTTAAATGAGAGTATGTATTTGTGTAGCATTAGCATAAACATTTTAAACTTCCTAACAGTAACTTCCATTATTTTAATAATATAGGAGAGAGTGGTAAAGAGAGAGCTTAGACTAATATTATAAAATCTCTGTTGGTAAATGAAGTGTTTTCAATTCCTTGGTAACCAAGCATCGCAGCTGAACACTACATTATAATTTCTGCATCTAGAAGCTAAAATCCTGCTTTGCTCCTTCCTTTTCTGGCATTTTTCTATGGAAGAAAACCACAGTTGTGATTTTGGAAATATAAAAGCACAACACAGTAGAAAAAGTTTTAGTTAATATAGTAGTTAGTACCCTTTCACAGTGTAGCAGATACTGCCAAAATAACTTCTCTCTGAAAGTTATAAAATGGTTCTGAGTAAACAGTGAAATATTTTCAGTCCTTCAAATTAAAGTATCTGTCCTTATGCTTCAGTGAAAAAGCTAGAATGCTGTAAAACAGATCTTGGAAGCAATAATGAAAGAATTAGGTATGCCATATTAATTCTCTACAACTATAAATTGCTTTAGTTCCCACTACCATGTGTTACTTTAATGTTCAGAATGGCAAAAACGTATGTTCCTGTAAATGTACACTGAAATTATGGATTTATTTCTGTGACATCGAAGAAATAAAATACTGAAGGAGGAATAACTTGATTTCTGCACGAATATTTTCTGCCCTGCCCCTACAAGATGGTATAAAATTTAGTAACATTTTAAAGAAATAATACTTTGCAGCCATAAACTGGCAGTCCAAGGGCCATATACGGCCTGCAAGATGTGTGTTCGTAAGTTTTGAGCCAACATTTGAAAGTGGAGATTTTGTATAAAAATACATCTTCCAGCTTTGTTTGAAAAAATGTGACAAAACTGCACCTTTATTCCTTCATAGGAATCAGAGGCTGGAATCAAGTAGTGGCTGTCGCCTTACATTGGACTTATTTTACAGTTTGCTGATCTGCAGGATGCTAACGCCTGGGCTCTTGTCCGTTGCCATCTGTTATTGTGCTTGCTCTGCTGTTTTTCTTACAGTAGAGAAGTATGTCTGTCAAAAGCAAGAGAGACACCAGAGTGTGCTTCAAGAAACATAGGTCAAGCATATTTCTTTGTGGCAATGAACTTTCCTACATTTAAAAAAAATAAACACTGGGCTCATTTAAATTACCTGTCTGGCTTCTGTAGGTATATGGGTTTGGACCCCTGCATTATACAAATATATTTTTTAGAATAGTTCTTACTTTATTATCACGTATTCATTAGGCACTTGCTTTGTGTTCAGTTTTGTACTAGGCCCAGTTACTGGATCAAAATAAGTCTGATATAGCCAGTCCTCCTCAACAAGCTTACACACTTCTTAGGGAGGTGACAAAGAATATGACCTTTAAACACTTTTTAGAATGTTATAATTAAATGGCAGAATACTATGGACAGTTAGAAAAAGGGAAAGGGCAGTTGTTGGCTCAGTTATTGGAGGGTTCATCAAACACACCTTGAGAACAAAGTTATTACAAACATCCATTATGGAAAGTCCCATATGTCTTTAAGGGCCGAAAGAAAAGGCTAAGAAAACACTGTTAAGCCGAATACCTGAAGAAGGGCAGGGTCAGTCTCTGTCATTGCAGAGCTCGTGGAGAGTTTGGTTTGTAGTTGGAGAGATGAGTTCATTGAAATATAACAAAAAATATTTCTTTATTTCTAGGGCCTGTTCTTCTCGATGAATTTGTTGAGTGGCAAAAAGTCCGTCAAGCATCATAGCAAGAGCTGTTGTGAAGAAAATGCAAACCTTTTGATTCCCAGATGTATACAAACTAACGAGATGAGGGGAAAAAATCCAGAGGGTGCATTTTCATTCATATGAAAGACTTCTCATAGTACTTTTTATCCTTTTTTTTAAAGGAAGTTTTCTTGTTACATGTGATGGGCATTGAGCCACACCTCTTCTGAGACTGAATATTGAAGTTTTGTTTTGAGTTATATCATTTATTTCAGAACAATAAAGATTCAGATTTGTGACAAAGGCCTTAAAGTGAAGATGTCCCTTGAGTGTCAGAGTGGTATTTATTTTTGTAAATTTGAATTATTGAATTTTTGAGGTTCTAACTCATCATGAATTTGTGGAACTTTTAAGATTTTAAATACTCTTAACATTTGGCAATGTAGTTTGCTGGTGGTATGGCTCGTTACCTTCATCTCTGCACAGTTAGGAAGAATAATTATTGGCCTTGACTCCTGGAATAGTGATTTTCTGATGCAGCTAATCGAAAGTTTTTCTGGATATTGGAAGTGTTCCAACTTTCAGCTTGAAGTTTCTGTAAAAGCTGCTGAGGTCATATGCACATATAGTTGTCTTATCTGAAATTGGAAAGATTATGTCCAGTTATTTTTTGTTTGTTTGTTTTCTTACCATTAAATGGTATTGTCAATAAGCTTAAATCAGCATTGCAAATGTATGTTCTTAATGTGAATTTTAAGTTTTCTGTGTTTCCGTCAGTTAGAAAGTTCCATTTTTATTTGAGAGGGCAAGGTTATTAATGGTCTCAAAATCATTCAGCCTCGAGAGAATAGGGCCCATATTGAACTTGAATCATCGTCATTATTGTTGTTGTGAGTGGCATACTAATGATCTTTTTTTTTTAACTGTCATTTTGTGATTTAGGGAGTTCTATCAAGAGGACTTTTTTTTCCCCCCTTAAAGATAACCTTAACTCTGATCTTGTGGATTTAGTTAGGATGTATTTAGTAAAAGAAGGTGATCTTAATAAGGAATTGTGAGAGCATTCTGGATGTAATTGTGTACAACTCAAGGATGCCGTTTACTTTGGTGTAGTAATCACAGTATTAATCATCACAGTTTTCTGCCTGATGGCAATAAGTGTCTTTAGGAAAGGGCAGCTTTTTCTAATTCTTTCTGGATTAGCAACAAGGCTGTTTGTACATTCCTTTTTAAACCATCCAATATCCCAGTGATACGAACGCTTTGTTCACATTCACAGTCCAGCCACAACCTCAGTAATATTCCAGGTTTCATTGTATGAGTGGAGAAAAGTAAATAGATTATTTTTCCATAATAAGGAAAATCTGTCGTTCTTAGTGTAAGAATTAATTTTTGATGGCGAATTTGTTTAATGAGTGAGTTTTGGTATTGATTCCATAAGAGATAATGCATTTTAAAGTTTTTTATTGTTTATTTTCTGGTTAATGAGCTGGGAGAAAATGATTGCCAATGTTTTAATTACCTTCTTAGTGGAATTACTTTGTACAGCTTTGTAAAACACTGACATAATAGTGGAAAAGAAATTTTTTCCTGTATGTCTTATAGATAAAATTTTCCTGGAATGTTTCTATTAAGTAGTAGAATCACTGAATTATTAGAACTGAGCATACCAACAGTATTACGAGTAGCATCATGACTGATGTTTTAATATCAGATATATTGTTTGAAAACATTGAAATTTTTAGACCTTTGAATCTTCTCTCCACGGAAAAAATTGAAGAATAGTGTCATTTTTGTTTAATTACAAAACATATAATTTAAGTGAAATCTTGCCAAGTGTCGATTTATAGTTTGAACATAGTTGTAATCTTTGTCATCTTTGTTATTTGATTAAAATACCAATATACCAGTTGCCACTGAATTGATTCTGACTCATGGCAACCCCATGTGTGTCAGAATAGAACTGTGCTTCATAGGGTTTTCGATTGTTGGTTTTTCGGAAGTAGATCACCAGTCCTTTCTTCCCAGGCGCCTTCTTTGTAGACCCTGGGTTAACGATGAGCGCTGAATGCACGTTAACCCAGGGTGTCTACTGAAAACTTGTAAATAACCTTTACAAAAATAAAATAAATGAAAATATTTACTTTGCTTACTTATCTAAAGATTCCTTTAAGCTTTTGAGTGGGAAACTCCCAGTCCACGCTTCCTCTACTCTCTTATTTCTATCTGTTTCTCTTACCTCCTTAGTATCATAACATTCACCTGGTTTGGAGGCAAATTTATTCTCCCTCATTTGTCAGGTGGATGTGGGCTGTGTCTCTGTGTGTCTTTCTTAATTTATATTTGAACAGCCTTTAATTTATGTACTGGGCAACTGTTATGGTCAAGAGTTAAGTAGTATAAGCAAAGAGGACAGTATTAAGGAGCCTGCAGTATAAAAAAGAAGTCTCTTAACTGTTGCGGCTCCTCTTGACTAGCTAGCTTTAAGTGCCTTCCCAGGAGTCCTGTTCTAAAGATTTTGGAATTTCCTTTGTACAGGATGAAATACTCTGGTGCTTTATAGCATGGAAATGACTTGTTTGTTATAGAATAGCATACAAGTATACTACTACTGGAAGAAAGTAGAGCCAGTTACTGATTCTCAACTATGGGAGGATAGACAGGTTGCCCCCCCCCCCCACTCCCCTCCCCTCTACTCCCATGGGACAAATAATTTTTAACAAAGCATGGTATCTTTAAGAAATTAGCATAGATTCAGTTAACATAGTGTGATTAAAAAATGGTGTATTGTCTTCCGATCTGTATCTTAGTTAACCATGCCTATCTTTTATTGTCTAATGATTTCTTATGTTGTTAAATGTTGCCGATAAAATTCTTGACATAATGTGTTTTTGAAAGTAATAGTATTTTTACGTATAACATATAAGTTTTGTTGATTTGACTTTTACCCTGCTTGAAATACTCTAGATTAATGTGTCTTAAACTGGAATTTGAGGACCTTTTATGGGGATGTTAGACTGACCCTGAGGATACAAATGCCTTTTCATCTAGTACACCACAAATTTGTCTTAACAATATTTAATAACATCACTTGGGGGAGCGGACTATAAAAATAAGTAGAGATTTAAGGAGTACAAAGGTTATGGAGTAGCTCGTAATCAGAACACAAAGTATATTGCTCATGAAACGTTTCATGTTGAATTAAGTATTTCTTGAAAACATGTCCTTCTGCCTAATTTTAATGTGAAATTATGAAAGGATTTATTGAAATATATTGTGTGCTCAGTTTGAGGCGCAAGTAGTGAGAATGCTGACAATTTGTTTTAATGCCTTCTTGAAGAAGTGTACTTAAAACTATTATAATTCGTTAGTCTGATAAAAGTTTTATTCTGTCTTTCTAGACTCCTGTAGCCTGAAGTTTTGTAGCACAACTCTCATATGCTTCCTAAATGTCTAAACCCGTTCCAAACCCAAACCCCTTGTCATTGAGTCAATTCTGACTCATAGCAACCCTGTAGGACAGAGTAGAACTGCCCCATAGAGTTTCCAAGGAGCGCCTGGTGGATGCAAACTGCCGACCTTTTGGGTAGCAGCCATAGCTCTTAAACACTATACCACCAATGTCTAAAGCATCAAATAATTTGGGGGAATTTTTAATACATAATTTAAATGCATTTCTCTGTTAAATTAAGAGAAAAGGCAGAATAACCGTTTTTATTTCTAAAGAATAATTCTCTCTTCTTGAAGTGTCACTTCTTGAGAGATACTGGAAATCATCACAAGAAAACATTTCAAAGAAGGGATTGTTTCTCTTGATGCAAAAGGCTGGTCTGAATTATTAAATATTCTGGGTCATATAATTTTTTAATGAATGTTTTATTACTTTCATGAACATTTGTTAACAACCATACTAACAGAAACTAACAGATTACTTTAACAAATGCTTGAGACTCAGTCCTTTTTTGCCAATAGACCTAGCTACCTATGAGTACTGTGGAAGCCCAAAATGTGCTCTTTTATGATAAACTTCTATAAATAGTGGAAAGATGAATTTCTGCCCCAACCCTTAGGTGAATTATCACTAATATTGTAGAGATTTTACTAGTTCTACTTCACTGGAGCAAATCTTTAGATCTTTTAAAAAGACTTATTTAGCTTTTCCCAAGCACTAGTCTTAATAGAACTGGTTGTAAATTTGCTGTGCCCATCTTAATATTTTTTTGTATCCTGTAAGTACAATGCTTTCGATACGCTTTTCCTAGACCAGTGGTGCAACTATTTTCTTTGTAGGATGGGTGAGATATTTTGCTGTTTGTAATGTGATAGAACCTTTTAAACTATGGCTCATTTTTTCATGGGTTCTGGCCTAACCCGACACCAAACCCATTTCTGTCGAAGTCGATTCCGACTCAAAACACGTCTTAAATATTGTTTAAAATATAATATCCGGTAATACCCTAATAAGGTCAGACTTTGCCCTGAGTTTTAATCTTGTCTTGCAATGGCAAAATTATTGGAGTTTGTTGTATTTATTTATTTATGGGTCTATGCTCCGTAAATGGAAGAGTTACAGCAAAATAGTTTTATTAAAAAGTTCATAGCTTTTCCCAAAATTGTATCATTTTGAAGTTTTATCTTTATGCTTTTTGGCTTTCTTGGCTTTAAAGTATTAATGAAAATTGTTCCATATTTCATGGATTAGTTTTAAGATGTAAGTTAAAATTTTGGTTATTTTGAAATATTCAAATACCATGCTAATTATTTGAAAAAAACGCTAATAAAAAATAAGTGAAATAGATCTGTATAAAGCCATATTTTCCCAGAACTGTATGGTGTGTGGGTGTGTAGAACCGAATATTACCTTTATTTTTCCATGTAGAAAATAGATTGCGGATAAATGCCCTTCATATTTTGAAGGTGAAAAGAAAATTTACTTTCATTTTATTGCTACCAATTGCATTTGAACCATGAAAGACAATGGAGTATTAGAACACCTTGTCATTTGAGACCTAGTTTTAGTACCTCACCAAATTTAGCAAAATTAATATTTGTGAGTTTTGAATCAAAGTAAACTAAGTTTAGAGTACTTACACTAGCCTATCATGCAAATGAAATGGCTTATAGCTAGTTCTTACAAAGTTAGTTTTATCTACAAATGTAGAAACCTCATTTCTTTTGGATTTATATCATTCCCTGAAACTACTTTGAATATTGAGAAGGAGTTTATAGAAGTAATATTAGAGAAACCTGAGTTTGGTTTCCTCTTTGCCTCATCCTAGTTGGGTCAGTTTTAGACAAATCACTTGACCTCTATCTTGACCTCTATCACCTTCGGTTTCCTCTTCTTTAAAAGAGAGGTAATGATAATACCTGTTATGAAGTTCAAATAGGACCTCATCTGTAGCTTTTAACAAATGTTAATGAGTACACCTTGATATTTGAACAAAAACCAATTAGTTAAAATTGTTCATTTTTTTTCCCAACAAATTTTACTATCCTACATAAGCACAAATAGCTGCAATTTTCTGGTTTATTCTTCCATTTGTTTTTACAATCAAATTCATCCTTACTCCTCTTAGACTAAATCATTCAGTAAATCCCAAGCATCTAATCTGTGACAGACAGTGTTCTAGGACAGAATCTATAGCAAAGCACAGGATAAGCAAATACCTCTGGCCTTTATTGGGTTTATTTTAATTGGTAAATAGTTTTTGTCATATAGTGACTAGGTTATTGAGGGAAAATAAGGAAAGGGCTTGGGGGAGTATAGGACCACTATTGGAGTGGTCACTGATAAAGTGACATTGAGCAGAGACCTGAAGGAGGTGAAGAATTGAGCCATATGCAAATCGAAGAGAAGAGCATTCCGGACAGAATATTACATGCTAAGGTCCTGAGCTGATAGTGTGCTTGGTATTTTCAAGGAACAGCAAGGAGAACAGAGTGGCTGGGGTCAGCAAGAGGAGAGTGAAAGGGTAGAGAGATTGGAAACAGTGATGGTGCCTGTTCATGTAGGGCATTGAGTAAGGTTTGAAGTAATTATAGTGTTTCTATCAGTGCAAGGATGGAAGTGTGGTGTGGGTAGTATTAGATAGGAGAGTATTTTAGTGATCCAGATGAGAAATGGTGGTGGCCTGGGTGAGGCAAAGAGCAATGGAAGTAGTAAAAAGTGGTCAGATTCTGAATATATTTGGATGTTAGAGCCAATAGGAATACACTGATAGATTGGATGTGGGGTATGAGAGAAGAATCATCTATGACTCAAAGGTTTTTGACCTGAAGAGCTCCAAGAATGAAGTCAGCATTTACTAAGATGGAAAAGACTTGCAGGAACAGGTTTGAGGGGAGATCATGAGTTTAATTTTGGACATGCTGTGATAGACAAGCATGTTAGATATCCAAAGGAAAATGTAGAATTAGCTGTTGAGTATTTGAATCTGGAGTTCAAGAGAGAAGTCTGGGCTGGAGATAGATACTTGGAAGTCATCAGTGTATAAACTATTTTAAGCCAGGATATGGATGAAATCACCTAGGGATTTAAGTGTAGTCAGAGAATAAAGACATGATGAGTAAATTTCGGGCTGACTTTTGTGGTTTCTTAAGTGGAAATGTAACAACATTTCCCACCACAACAAACTGATGTTATTTTCTATACTGCTCAAGAAGCACTGAAATTTAATAAGATTGATAATAGTTACCATTATCAACAAATGGTGAATTAAACTAAATGCTGTTTTATTCTTGGAATGAAACTTTTTGTTTTGAAATAATACAATTTTACTTTTTAAGAATGTATCTTGAGTGCTAGCTCCTTTTTTTTTCCTGGTAGAAGAAAATAGATAAAAATTGCTATTCAATTTGACAGATTTAGCACTAGAGGGCAGGCTTGCTTCTGGATTATGAAGTGCTATAAATGGATTAAGTTAGCCAAACATTGTACCTGCATTCAATCCCAGTTGATGAATATACTTGATTCTCAAGTGATATGTTTACTATATTTTCTGTTTCTGAAAAAGCATAAAATAAGCCTAGTGGTTGATTTTAGTGTATCCAGGGCCGGTAGTTTATATCAATATAGGTTTGCATATTAAGTCCAAGGGAACTTAGGTATTGCATGCTACAGTTGTATTCAGACCTGATACAGTGGGCTCAACATACACATGAACATAAGAGAATTTGAAGCAAGCCAGAAGAAATAATGGACAAGAAAACATTTATTCAGAAAGTGTACTGAGCTGTTATATGGGCTAGGCATTGTGATAAGAATGCAAGATGAGTAAAATAGTTTGTTTATGCCTTAAATAAATTTCAGTGTAGTATATTATATACGTTGTGCTTTGACTATTTTAATGTTTTTGGGTTTTTTTTTTTCCCCTCAGTAATGGAATTGCTGACTCATTTATCCTTGGTACCTCCAAACACTATCACAGTGCCTGATAATTAATAGTTTATGAATCAATGAATGATAAGAGACAGGAAAAAAGAACAGAGTCAGGGAAGTGGGGCCTTTGCCGAAACCTCTTTTCATGCATTCTCCCTTACAGTTAGGGAGGCTTGCGTGTTATTAACATGTCTAAAAATGTTTATGGGATTGATTCCAGCACTCCCTCTTTGCTCCCATGGCCCTTTATCCACCCCCATGATCAAGAGCAGTAAGTAGAAATAACCTGTTGGCAGCCATAGAGAGTGGGAGTTTAGCTTTTTTAAAGTCACTGGAGTGGAGAGGAAAGATAGATGTGGAACATGGGTGGTTCTTTCTGTCTGGCTTGTATCAATTTTTTAAAAGTTTGAGGTGTAAAATGGAGGCTTCTTGAATGAGTGCACTTTTTGCCACTTTTCACCCTGAAAGTTGGTCTACGTGTGTGGTCTTTTGTCCTCTGGTCCTTTTTAGGATCCCTATTTCTACATGCTGTTTCCTCAGTTTCTTTTTAACATGAAAATGATAATAGTATTTACCCCATAGGATTGTTTTGAGAATGAAATGAAATAATACATGCAGTAAATGTTAGCTGCTATCTGCTGTCTGGAAAAACACATCAGTTAGACTTGGTAGAATGGATTTTTTTCAGTAAATGATGTTATATAATAAAATAAGTGGGAAAATTAAGCTGATTCACTAAAACCTAGATGCATTTAGAAGTGCAGATATTTTCTAGGAAATTGTATCAATGACAAACTAAAGTGTATTATTTGCTGTATTAATGTGAGCTGTATAGTGAAGTGGTTACCTCAAAGGGATGTTAAAAATGACTAAATGAAATATCGGTGTAACATTATCTGACACCAAGTGATAAGTGTTCAATAAACCTTAGCTGCTATAGCTGTCTTTAAAAGCAGGCAAATTTGACTTCATAGAAGGACACTTTCTATATATAAACCAAAACCAAACCTGTTGCCATCAAGTCAATTCTGACTCAGAGCGACCCTATGTATATTAAACCCAAAGTACTGTAATGTCTTAATGGGAAACATTTTATTACGTTGCCTGATTTTCTTAAACCAGTCATTGGGGAAGAAAAAAAAAAAAGCAAACCCTTTCCCAAAAGAAATTTTACCTAGAAGCACAATATTTTAAAACAAAGATAACTGACATGCTCTAGTTGAAGTAGAAAGCTCCCAAGTTTTCCCCACTCACCACCCCTACCTCACTATTGCTTTTGAGAAACCTCAGAAGAACCGTAAGCTCTCTAACTAGCATATAATATTTTGAAAACCCCTGCTTCCATCTTTGCACCTTGTCAAACATGAGCCAGGTAATGGAGAAAATGCGAAATCTCTATTTAGAAATTTCTTTTTCATTCTATTTATAAAAAGTCAAAAAGTGGCTGGCTTTATTTTAGCCTGGAATGAGATAAGAAATAAATCAAGTACCATGGGAAAGGTTTATACTAGAACTATAAAGTTTAGGATAATTCTATCTTTGGTTCATTATCTAGAGCCGGTCTAAAAGGGTAATATGTAATGACTACCAAGAGAGAGAAAGGAGCTCTGGTGGCGAAGTGGTTAAGTGCTCTGCTGCTAACCGAAAGGTTGGTTCAAACCCACCAGCTACTGCGGGAGAAATGTGACAGTCTGCTTCCGTAAAGATTACACCCTTGGAAACCCTATGGAGGCAGTTCTACTTTGTCCTATAGGGTCGCTATGATTCCAACTCTACCACAGTGGGTTTGGTTTTTACCAAGAGAAATTAAGAATAGATGTAAGAATGAATGCATGTCTATGAACTGAGACTTCCCTATAATCCCGTGTCACATAGGATAAAAAGGGTATAGTTCCCAGTCTCTACCTTTTAGGATTATGATTCTCAAAGGGGAGCAGCTCTGAGAGCAGGGACTATGCTATTCATAAATGTCCCCCACTTAGTTGAATGAATGAAAAAATGTTGCGTCTTATCTTCCTCCTGAACTGCAAGTTAGGGATTTGCCTATTGAATTAATCAACGAATGAATGAACGAATCTATGCATATATGCATATGATTATTTTTAAAGAAAGTGTTATGTATCTCCATTCCCATTAGACCAAGATTCTTGAAGGCAGGAATCAAGTCCTCAGCGCTTACCATAATGCCTGACACACAGCAAACCATCAAAAATGTTTGCAGAACTGAATAGAACTTGAATGGTACCAGAGTAGTCTCACATAACCTGGCACAGGTGTCTTCTAAGTGGACACTAAAATTATTTCATGATTGAAGACATCAGAGATTCCACTAAGCATTTCCTGCGTTAGGAGCAATTGAATCATATGAACAGCAAACTATAGGAATTCAGAGGAGGGAGGGTTATGTTGACTGAAATGGTCAGAATGGTTTCTCAGAGAAGGTGGGACTTAATAAGCGTGAAGAGTACTTTGAGCAAACTCAGGTGGCACATCTTAGGAAACGTGAGTCAGACAATACTGAGTTTCGGACCTTGAATTGTAGGTCTTTGCCCAACTGAGAAATTCTCTGTGATCCAGTAAGCATTAAGTAGGCACTGTAGACTTGATAAAGTGAAAGTGGGTTTTAAGAACATTAATTAGATAGCTATAAGGAGCCCTGGTGGTGCAGTGGTTAAGTGCTCAGCTGCTAATCCAAAGGTCGGTGGTTCAAACCCACCAGCCGCTCCGTGGGAGAAAGACGTGGCAGTCTGCTTCTGTAAGGATTACAGCCTTGGAAACCCTGTGGAGTAATTCTCTGTCCTGTAGGTCACTATGAGTTGAAATCAACTCGAAGGCCCTTAACAATTAGATAGCTGGAGAGGAAAGAAACTAGAACCAGAGAGACCAATAAGGAAGGCATAATGAAATGGTACTGGTGCTGTGGGCTTGGAGTTAAAACATGCATTTAGAGTCCTTGCTTTGCTACTTACTAGCTGTGTGACCTTGAGCTGGTGACCTCAACTCCTTTTTCCTGTTCTGTGAAATGGGAGAGAGATTGATGTGCTTACTGATACTATGCTTAAAAGTGTTTGTAAAATGCTAAATAAAACCCAATGCTGTGTTTTGAATGAAATGGGTTCCAAATGAATATTTATTGAATGACAATGAATAAACAGTATTGACTAATGAGAAGAATGTAGTCACTGGAATGTCAATTCCTGCATCTGCCAGTGAACCTGTTAACTTTTATGGGAAGAAAATTCAATATATGAAGCCACCAAATCTCCTGATCAGAAACATGACTTTCTGGATCAGTTGGAAACTCCTGTGAGACACTAAAGTTATGTCAGAGGTGAATCACTCATGAGATTTTCATGCTGACGTTATTTCTAAGTTTGCTGCCTTGTTGAAAGAGGCAAACCACAAGATAAACCGTGCGGAAAGCCTGAAAATAAAGCTTCCTAACAACTGCTTCATTTACTTAAATTGTTTGCATCTTAGGAAATGAGTCTCCCCCCACCTGCAACTGATAAATTGTTTTAAATTTGGTCATAAGATGGTTACATTGACTAGTCTAATGTTACAAAATAATTGAAAAAGAAGGGACAGGCAACCAGTTGAGTAAAGGAAAAATCTGCTGCTTCTTTAACTTAGAATGTATGAATCAATAATAGGAAGCTCAGTCTTTATGATGTAAAATTGGATTTTAACTGGAGCTTTTTCCTTATGTCCAAAATTCACAGCACCATTCTTTGTCTCTGGAGTACCTCATGTCTGCTGCTTCCTGTAGTCATTGAGGGTTTCTCCCCTTATTCTGGGTCTGATTATTTTTAAAGAAACATCTTTTCCTTCCTGCCCATCCTTGAGCCATTACCAACCTTGTATATAGTTTTATTAGAGTGTAGGTAACACTGTATTATTATATCTGTTTTCTTAACTAAATTGTGAGCTCCTTGAGAGCAGGGACTGTATATTTTTGTCCGTCTTTTGTCTCTCCAGTGTTCAGAACTGTCCACAATATGATGAAAACACTCAATAAATGGAACAAATGAACAGGTAAATAAATGATTTTGCTTTTGTAAGATGTCTAATAATCTTTTGTGTGTTCTTTTTGTTCACGATATGGCAGATATTCCAGTACAACCTTTTTTTTTTTTTTATTGTACTTCAGGTGAACGTTTACAGAACAAATAATTTCTCATGAAACAGGAGTACACATATTGTTTTATGACATTGGTTAACAACCCCACAACATGTCAACTCTGTCCCTTCTC